>NW_019154096.1:51785593-52189758 GCF_002288905.1 Enhydra lutris kenyoni
TTGGGGGAACCAGGTGGTGGGTATTAGGGAGGGCACGTATTGCATGGAGCACTGGGTGTGGTGCAAAAACAATGAATATTGTTACACTGAAAAGAAATTTTTAAAAAAATTGTTATTAGTTAAAAACAAAACAAAACAAAACCATGAGATATCACCTAATATCTGTCAGGATGGCAATTATCAAAAAGAGAAGAGATAACAAGTAAATAGAGAGAGAAAAGAGAAAACCTTCTACACTGTTGGTGGAAATATAAATTAGTATAGTCATTATGGAAAACAATATGGAACTTTCTAAAAAAAGAGAGAGAGAGAACAATCATATCCAGCAATCCCACTTCCCGGTATTTATCTGAAAAAAAAAAAAAACATTAATTTGAAAACATATATGCATGCCTATGTTCATTGCAGCATTATTCACAATAGCCAAGATATGGAAACAACTTGGAAGTGTCCAGATGCATGGATAAAGAAAATATGATAAACACACACAAAATGGATTCCACCTTTTTTATATTATTTTGCCTTTAAAAAATGAAAAAGAAGTTCTTCTATTTGCAACAGCATGGATGAACCTGGAGGACATTGTGCTAACTGAAATAACCCAGAATACAGAAAGACAATACTGTATGATCTCGTTTATATGTGCAATTAAAAAAAAAATTCAATCTCATAGAAACAGAGAATAGAATTGTGGTTTCCAGAGGCTGGGAAAAGGGAGAAATGGGGAGATGTAGATCAAACTTTCAATTATAAAATGGATGAGTTTTAAGTATCTAATGTAGAGCAAGCATGGCTACTATAGTTAGTAACATAATATTGTAGACTTGAAATTTGCTGAAAATAAATCACACACGTACAAAAGGTTAACTATGTGAGATATCAGACATGTTAATCAACTTGTTCCTGGTAAGTAAATATATATATATATATATATAATCATTACATTGTACAGTTTAAATATATATAATTTTATCTGTCAATTATTCTTCAATAAAGCTGGAAAAAATACACAAGGAACATTTAAATCTTAACAGTAAAAAAAAACCAGATTTTTAAAATGTGCCAAAGATCTAAATGGATCCCTCATCACAGAAAGTATAAAGTTGGCAAGTAAGCATGTGCAAAGATGCTCCACGTCATGTGTGTTCAGGGCAAAGCAAATTAAAGCAATGAGACACTACCACATACCTATCAAAATGGCCAAAATCCAGAACACTGACAACACCAGATTATGGTGAGGATGTGGAGCAACAGGAAATTTCATCCATTGCTGGTGGGAATGCAAAGTGGTATAGCCACTTCAGAAGACAGTTTCGGTGTTTTCTTAAAAAGCTAACCATACTCTTACCATATGACCCAGAAATTGCTCTCCTTAGTATTTACTAGGTAGTCCTAATAGGGGGAAAAGATAATAAATGAGTAAGTAAGTAAATAAGTAAGTAAGATTGTGGTAGTGCTGTAAACAGGATGGTGTTATGGGGATGGAGACTTGATTTTTTTTTTAAGATTTTATTTATTTATTTGAATGAGAGAGAGAGGGAGAGAGAACAAGTGTGGGGAGTGGGGAAGGGAGAAGCAGACTCCCAGCAGAGAGCTGCATGTGGGGATCCATCCCAGAACCCTGAATCATGACCTGAGTTGAAGGCAGGTACTTAACAGACTGAGCCACCCAGGCACCCTGGGGATGGAGACTTTAGAAGACATGTTTATGAAAGGAAGAAAGATGAGAAGGAATCAGTAATGCAAGAAGCTGGAGGAGTGAACAGCAAATGCAAAGACCATGAGGCTGTAATGATCTTGGAGAGAGTTCTATAAACAGCAAGGAGACCAGTGTGGCTGAAGACTGGGGAGCTCAGGGGAGAGTGGTAAAAGTCAAGATTTAGGCAAAGGCCAGATTCAGCAGAACAGTGTGGGCCCTGTTAAAAGGTTAGGTTTATTCTAATGGAAGGTTTTAATCAGGAGAGTGTCAGATCTATGTTTTGGTTGTTTGTTTGTTTTTAAGATTTTACTTATTTATTTGAGAGAGAGAAAGACAGAAAGAGCACAAACAGGGGGAGGGGCAGAAGGAGAGGGAGAAGCAGGCTCCCTGCTGATCAAGGAACCTGATGCAGGACTCGATCCCACAACCCTAGGACTATGACCTGAGCTAAAGGCAGATGCTCAACCTACTGACCCACCCAGGTGCCCCTCAGATCTATGTTTTAAGAGGACTCTTTCTAGAGCTCTATGAAATGCATAGCCCAAGAGCAACCTACCCAGCTAACAGAATAGAATTTTAGCACAGCCCAGGAATTTAAACATCATCAAAATTCACCTCCAGGGGTGCCTGGGTGGCTCAGTGGGTTAAAGCCTCTGCCTTCGGCTCAGGTCATGATCCCAGGGTCCTGCGATCGAGCCCCACGTCGGGCTCTCTCCTCAGCGGGGAGCCTGCTTCCTCCTCTCTCTCTCTCTCTCTCTCTCTCTCTCTCTCTCTGCCTGCCTCTCTGCCTACTTGTGATCTCTGTCTGTCAAATAAATAAATAAAAATCCTTAAAAAAAAATCTTAAAAAAAAAAAATTCACCTCCAAAGTCTCTCCCTGCTTTAACAATCAGTGGTCCATGCTGAAATTATAGTGAAAAGATCTTTGATTTCTTTGATTTCTCAGCAACACAATCTAAGTATAGAGTTTCATTATTCCTTTTTCCCTCTGTGACATTGGTTTTGAATGGTTGAGTTGTGTCAAATAAATGTTTTTAATTGTTCCTGTTTCTTGCCTCCAAATTCCCAAATGTTAACCAACAATTTTCCACTAATGAAGTGTCCAAAACTAAAAACAGCATACCAGGTGCTATCTCACTAGGGCCAAACAGAAAGAACCATTATCTCCCTGCTTTGTAACCAGAGGTCGGTGTCATATTTTTCTCACAATATTATACAACAGACATGTATCTAATTTGCCATTTAGCATCACCCTTGGGCCTATTATAGCCATCACTATTTTCCAGGTGTTGCCCTTCCTATGAAAAATTTTCTTTCCAATGACTTCTCCCCAGATGCCTCTTGAAATTTTTCCAAGTCGACTGTCATTCTCTTTGCCATATTGCTAATGTTTTACATAATTTCTTCAGCTTTCCTGGTGTTTGCAGCATATCCTCTTTTGGGGTCATCTGCAAATTTCATTAACATGTTTGTGGACAGGATGTAGCTGGAAGGGAATTGTTGAGGGATCCATCTTCTGTTTATTAGCTAGGAACTACTTCTAGAAATGGAGAAGGAACCCTTCATCAAAAGTAGAAATTCCTTTTGCTCTTATATGCACAGGCTCACGGGTACACACAGACACACATACACACACACACACACACACACACACACACACACAGAGTTAAAAGTGTTCTCAAGTCTCTAGACCTCTCCTTTAAAAAAAAAAACTTTTTGCCATGAAGAAAAACAAAACCTCTGTATTGGGGTCCCTAACATGGGGCTCATGGATACACGGCTACTGAGGTTCCCATGAACGCCCTGCAACTGTACTCCCAAGATACTCACATTATTGTGTCCTTGTATACATGTGCAATTTTCTAGGAACAAAGCCCATAGCTTTCATTAAAAATTCACAGGAATGCATAAATCTAAAAAAGATTAAAAACCTCTCCTCTGTATCATTGTTTCTCCAAAAATGAGCCAACCAGTCAGCTCTATTGGAATCACAAGAGATGTTTGTTAAAATGCAGATTCTTGATCCACAGAATCAAAATGGAAATAGGAATGTGCATTTTTTAATTAAATGTAAATTATGTTGAATAGGAAATCAATGTTAATTGTACAAAATTTAAAATATCAAAAGGAAAAAGTCTCTCTCCTATTTCCCAGCTACCGGTTTCTCTTCAGAGAGGCAAACACTGTTACCAGTTTACCAGTTTCTATGTATTCTTCTAGAATCTGTTTCAACAAAAACAAACTTTCCCAGGTGATTTTTATGATTATTAGGCATAATGAAATTAGAGAAACATTGCTGTATGAAGGGAAAAAAAATGTTTTGCTACATTAAAGACTGTCTTAATCACATTGATTTTTCCCTTACATTCTGAGAACATATTATCCTGAAAAACAGTACCCAAGCTGATCACATCTGAATAACACTACATTTTCCCCATTTCTTCTCAGTAAAGAAAACATCTTCAATATTTTTTTTCTGTATGCCTAGAGGTTACCTCTGCTTCCAGCTCTCTGTGACCCAGTCTGGTAGTCCACATTGAGTTGCCTGATTTCAGTCAGGTGATCAAGTGGGGTTGATTTTCTGACTGCCAAGATGCTGGGATTAATCATTTCCCTAAAAAACTCTTGACCTTTTTTGAAAGAAAAAGGGGAAAAAAAACCCTCCCTGCTCTAGGCAAGAGCTTTTCTTATTAACTATAGAAATGCCTGTAGCAAATGGCTAACAGACACAGGAAAAAGTGTTCATCATCACTACCCATCAGGGAGATTCAAATTAAAACCACATTGAGATACCACCTTATACCAATTATTAACAAGACAGTAAACAACGTGTGTTGGAGAGGATGTGGAGAAAGGGAACCCTCTTACACTGTTGGTGGGAATGCAAGTTGGTGCAGCCACTCTGGAAAACAGTGTAAAGATTCCTTAAGAAATTAAAAATAGAGCTTCCCTATGACCCTGCAATTGCACTACTGGGTATTTACCCCAAAGATACAGATGTAGTGAAAAGAAGGGCCACCTGTATCCCAATGTTTATAGCAGCAATGGCCATAGTCGCCAAACTGTGGAAAGAACCAAGATGCCCTTCAGTGGATGAATGAATAAGGAAGATGATGTGGTCCATATATACTATGGAGTATTACTCCTCCATCAGAAAGGATGAATAGCCAACTTTTGTATCAACATGGACAGGACTGGAAGAGATTATGCTGAGTGAAATAAGTCAGGCAGAGAGAGTCAATTATCATATGGTTTTGCTTATTTGTGGAGCATAAGAAATAACACGGAGGACATGGGGAGATGGAGAGGAGAAAGGAGTTGGGGGAAATTGGAGGGGGAGATGAACCATGAGAGACTGTGGACTCTGAAAAACAATCTGAGGGTTTTGAAGGGGCCGGGGGTGGGAGGTTGGGTGAGCCTGGTAGTGGGTATTGTGGAGGGCATGTATTGCATGGAGCACTGGGTGTGGTACATAAACAATGAATTCTGGAACACTGAAAAGAAATTTAAAAAACAAATAAAAATTTTTTAAAAAAGAAATACACTAAGTCCTACAAGGTCCTGCTCTATTAAAAAAAAAAAAAAAAAAAGCCTGTATCTCAGAAACGCTGTGCACAAAATTTACTGTTTATTGTAGACATTAACAAGTCCAGACTGCCTTACCCCTGCTTTACTGGGAAGTTCCATCTCATGTTTCTGTGTCAGTAGGGTCCAGGACTTCAAGCAGAGTAAAGCATGGGTTAGTGTTTTCAGATATAAACCACTGTTGAAAATATGTCCTATAAAAGAAAGAGCAGGTGTATTTTAAATGTCAGCCCAAAACTTTAGCCCCATTCTACTCAATTTCACACCTGAAAGACTAACAAATATATATGAAGAGATGCTCAAAGTTATTGAGAATAATCAAAAACAGGCAACTCCTCCCTCCTTGGGAGCTTTGTACTATCACTTTTTTATCACACAAAAAAAATCGTTTTTTTCCCCACCACAAAAAAAAAAAAAAAAAAAAAAAAAGAGAGAGAAAGAGAATCAAAGACATTCGTATTTTAAATATGAGATAGCACTTCAAACCCCATTAGCCTGGCCAAATTTGGAGAGTGAATAATACTAAATTTTAGCTAAGACATAGGAAAACAGGAAATTACAGACAGTGCTGGTGGAGATAAGCTGACCATACTGAGTGAAATTAAGTGTATGTATATATATATACATATGTATGTAAGTATGTATACACTGTGACCTGACAGTCCCACAGCAGGCACATCTGAGAGGAATCCTCCATAAGTCCAGTAGGGAATGGCCAAGTATTTCAGTGTGGCTTTGTTTGTGGTAGTGGAAAGTTGGTGGTAATCTAAGTGTCCACCCCCAAAGGGTAGGTGAAAATAATGTGGCTATCCACTGTGGAAGACCATCCAGCATTTAGGAACATTAAACCAGGCACACGCTCAGCAACATGGACTGATTTTACAAACACAGTGTTGAGTGACAATGTAAGAAAAACAACAAGTTCATTTAATGAACACACCTAATGAAAATGAAAAGCACATACATAGACAAATAGAGATCAGCAGATGCTAGGGCATAGGGCAAGAGAAGGAAGGTGATTGCTAATGGGTATGGGATCTCTTTTGGAGGTTATGAAAATACTCTGGAATTGGGTAGTGACAACGGTTGTAGAACTTTGTGAATATATGAAAAACCACTGAATTGTTTGGTTTAAAAGGGTGAATTTTATGGTATGTTAATCATATCTCAATAAAACACACACAAAAAAACCAATTTTACAAAGATACATATGTGTTTAATGATACATCAAAATATTGGAGTGGCTACCTAAAGAGAGAGAGGATGGGATTGGGAATTATGATGAGGTGAAGGAGGGTTCTTCACAGCCACTGAACTGAGGAAGATGATTAACTCAATCCTCTGGACCAATGATAAAATCAACAAATAACAGTAACCACCACCATCACCATTATGCCAGAGGATGAGAGGAGGGAAGAAAAAAGGAAAAACGTGCTTATAAATAGTTTTATTGAGGAAAAGTATGCTATAATGATGAATGAAAAGAAACAGAATATTATAATTATAGGAACATAAGTACAACTATTTAAAACAACAAATGCAAATATTTGTATGTACATATGTCATAGGAATGGGACAGATAACTATAGTGTGTGTAGAGTAAAGTAGTGTAGTCTAGTAACAGTACCTATGCCACTAGTTGTATAATCTTGTCCATCAAGGTACTTAATATGTCTGTAGCTTAGCTTCCTCATGTAAAGTGGAAATGATAATAAAAATACCTACTTCCAAAGGTTCTTATGAGAATTAAGTGAGTTAGTTGATGCCTGATACATAAGACTTATGTAAGGGTTACCTGATATTACTATTATTTTCCCAGTTTTTTAAACTGTAAACTCCAGACTCAGACTGTGTATCCAGTTGGGCTCCTCAACACATTGATGACAATTCGCAAAGTTACACAATCAGAGTCCCAGTTTTTATTTATTAAGAAGATTAAAAAGGAGAATATACTTGGCACATAGTAAGCTCTCAATAAATGTTAATGAGTTTATTATTAAGAATATTATTAGTACATTGTCATTTTTTTATGTACAAAAAGGGATAGAAGGCATAAAATATATTTTTCACATTCTTCCAATGTATAAATTCTTCCATTTTCATTGAATTCCATTTTTGGGTATAGTCTTTCTCTTCCCATCTAGATGGATACCCAGATTATATACTTGTGTGACACTTTGACCATCATCTTCATAGGAGTGATTAATTAATTAGGGAGGTAAATAATTTCTGGCTCATGTCTGTCATATAGAATCTAAGCTCCATGACAGCAACCATGGTATCTGTCCATGCAGAATATCTAGCACTGTCTGGCATTTTGTTCACAGGCAAGAATTCACTGAATGAATGAACAAGTAATGAAATAAACAAAAAGCATTTTAACAAGTACATTCTGAAGTAGCATAGTCTTGAGATTAAAGGCAACTATCATTTTCTCCATCTCTCTAGGAAGTGAGAAATTGCCCATCTTGTAAACTAGGAAGTGCCCATTTTATAAGAAATCTGATGATCTCATCAAAATTCAGATTCCAAGAAGATATTTTTTGCAATTCTTCCTTTCTAGAATCACACTGCCTACACCTGTCCCTAGGTATCCTTTCAGTTATAGTAGAGCTCTGGAAACAGTACTTTTCCAGAACCTCCTGTTCAGTAAAGGAAAAGTATGTCTCTCTAGATTATCTTCACCCAGTGTACATCAGCCCTTACTCACTGACTCATGAAAGGTTAGGGACCTTAAAACTGTCTTTCATTTCACAGATGAGGAAATGGGCCCAGAAAAGTGGATTGACTTTTCTAAGCCTAACACTTGCAAAAAATAGAGTTGATGCAACTGGAAATAGTTTCCTTCTTACAGTTCCCCCTTTCTCACAATATAATAGATATATAGTAATAGTCCCATTTATTAAAAATTACATTTACAAAATATTTTTTTATATTTAAGAAAATGCTCTTGAAGGCAACCCACGGAATGGGAGAAGATATTTGCAAATGACAGTACAGACAAAAGGTTGATATCCAGGATCTATAAAGAACTTCTCAAACTCAACGCACACAAAACAGATAATCATATCAAAAAATGGGCAGAAGATATGAACAGACACTTCTCCAATGAAGACATACAAATGGCTATCAGACACATGAAAAAATGTTCATCATCACTAGCCATCAGGGAGATTCAAATTAAAACCACATTGAGATACCACCTTACCAGTTAGAATGGTTACCACCAGTTAGAATGGCCAAAATTAGCAAGACAGGAAACAACGTGTGTTGGAGAGGATGTGGAGAAAGGGAACCCTCTTACACTGTTAGTGGGAATGCAAATTGGTGCAGCCACTTTGGAGAACAGTGTGGAGATTCCTCAAGAAATTAAAAATAGAGCTTCCCTATGACCCTGCAATTGCACTACTGGGTATTTACCCCAAAGATACAGATGTAATGAAAAGAAGGGCCATCTGTACCCCAATGTTTATAGCAGCAATGGCCACAGTCGCCAAACTGTGGAAAGAACCAAGATGCCCTTCAACGGACGAATGGATAAGGAAGATGTGGTCCATATACACTATGGAGTATTTTGACTCCAACGGAAAGGATGAATACCCAACTTTTGTAGCAACATGGACGGGACTAGAAGAGATTATGCTGAGTGAAATAAGTCAAGCAGAGAGAGTCAAGTATCATATGGTTTCACTTATTTGTGGAGCATAACAAATAACATGGAGGACATAGGGAGATGGAGAGGAGAAGGGAGTTAAGGGAAATTGGAAGGGGAGGTGAACCATGAGAGACTATGGACTCTGAAAAACAATCTGAGGGTTTTGAAGGGGCGGGGGGTGGGAGGTTGGGGGAGCCAGGTGGTGGGTATTAAGGAGGGCACGTATTGCATGGAGCACTGGGTGTGGTGCAAAAACAATGAATTCCGTTATGCTGAAAAGAAATTAAAAAAAGAAGTAGTTGAACAATGGCCGAATGACTAATGACTAAAAAGCTAATCAAGGGGAAAGAGTAATAAATACTTTCTGAATAACATATATTAAATATATTAGCCTAAATTTAAATATGGCCTTCCTCCCAAGAAGCTGAGAAAAGTTTACATTTTGTTCTTCAAATATTTTTGTAAGTTATCTAAATAATGAGTTAACTAATAAAGATTCCTATTCTCATTGGAAAAAAAAAAGAAAATGCTCTTTATATATTAAGTGACAGAAGCAGAGTAGAATTGTATGTATAATATGTATTCCAATTATAAAATAGATAAATATATGAGGGCTTATGTGTGTGTGTGTGTATGTGTGTATGTATTTCTCAGTTATCTTTGTATATAGAAAATAAAAAAGGAAATGTGCCAAAATATTAACACTGTTTATCTCTGGATGGTGGGGTTATAGTTTATTAATGCTTTTCTGCTTTAAAATGTTATTTGCAATGAGCATATAGTATTTTATAATCAGAAATTTAAGTTTTTAAATTCCTGATCTAATATTTTTGAAGGGTTTTATTTTGGTACTGGTCAACACTGCAAGGTGAGGGGGCATCAATCTAGAGTCCAAAGAAGTTTTACCCAGTCATTTAACATGATCTGTAAAATGGGTAGAATCACATCTACTACACAGCGCTAGTGTGTGTGTGTGTGTGTGTGTGTGTGTGTGTGTGTGTGTGTAATAATAAATTTGACATTCTTTTGTAATACTAAAGCTTGATAAAGTTGTTAGTGGTGTTATAACAATAATAAAGTCCTGTGGCCCAAAAGAGGATACCTCAGGATAGCAGGTAGCTTTGTGTTGAGGAAGTTGGGTTGGGAGAGGAGAAAGGAGAGAGGATTCAGGAGAGGATTGGGAGAGGATTCAGGGAGAAAAGCGAGAGCGGTTTTTGCCAATGCTTAAGACAAACGATAACATGCTTGACCCCTTTTCTCCCTTTCCCCCATACTTTCCCTACATGCTTCAATGTTCCCTCTTGTGATCCAATCTTCCTTCTATCTCTCAAGCTGCCCTCACAAAAGGCAGCTTATAACAGATGGGCTCTAGTACATGTTAATGCAATGGTAGTTCTGTTTCACAATCTATTCTATTCCACACTCCCT
Source organism: Enhydra lutris kenyoni (assembly GCF_002288905.1). NCBI lineage: Eukaryota > Metazoa > Chordata > Mammalia > Carnivora > Mustelidae > Enhydra > Enhydra lutris. Next base: position 51,795,961 of record NW_019154096.1, read on the forward strand.
GTGAAAGGAAGCTTATGTAGGAATGTGACCAGTGGTCTATTAAGGCCTATCTAGTCCCAGACTGGGAGGCATTTACTTCCACTCTGGATGATAAGAGTGTGTAATGAAAACAAGGTAACTTTTAGCTAGAACCATTTGTACTGAGCTATATCCTTCAAAAGGTGTTCTCGATCAATATTTTTGGGGTCTAATTCTATGGAAAATAAGATTTCACACACAGCAATGATTTTTTAAGTTAGTCAAAGGAGCCAAAGGTAGCCTGTCAAATTATTGTTACTTTTACATTTTAAAAAAAGTAATACCTGTAGTCAACTTACCCAAGAAAAACGAAAACATATATTCACAAAAAAAAACTGCACACAAACATTAATAGCTGCTTTATTCATAATTGCCAAAAACTGGCAATAACTCAAATGTTCTTTAAAAAAAAAAAAAAAAAGAAGAAGACACATTTATTCAGCATCACACTTAAGTGGGCACCAGGCCTTTGAGAATCTTCTCTTGAGACAGCCCTGTTTGGTTCCACAAACTCTTCCATCCACCTTATGTGGCCTCGAGTTCATGGCTGCATCCATTTCTCCCACATTGGCTTCCATGACAAACCCAAAGCCTCTGGAGCCCTTGGTGTTTGGCTCTCTCATTACCACACAGTCTGTAAGCATTCCCCATGGCTCAGGATGGCTCCTCAGACTCTCGTTGGTTGTTTCAAAGCTCGGCCCTCCGATGAAGAGCCTCCACAGCGTTCCAGACTCTTTGGAAGACTCTGACTTAGGCATGACGGTGGTGGGAGGGGAGACTAAGGATGCTTACTTGCTGGCGTCCACGAGCAGAAAGGAGTAATCTAATGAAGGTATCTCTCAAATGTTCTTAAACTGGTAAATGGATAAACAAACTTTGGTGCATCCACATAATGGAATACTACCTGCCATTATAGAATACTACCCATGATAGAATACTACCATAGAATACAGCCATAATAGAATACTACCCAGTTCATTCCAAAAAGGAATGAACTATTGATTAAACACAACAACATGGTCGGCTCTTAAATGTGTTATACTAAGTAAGGGAAGCCAGATCCAAAAGGTTTTAATTGTATTATTGCACTTGTATGACACTCTAGAAAAGGAAACTAGAGGGGAAAACAAATCAGTGGTTGTCAGAGGATGGGATTGGGGGAGGGGTTCTGCAAAGAGAGACTCAGAGTGAATATTGAAGGGTGATGGCACTATTTTTTTTAAAGATTTTATTTATTTATTTGACAGAGATCACAAGTAGGTAGAGAGGCAGGCAGAGTGGGGGGGGAGGGCAGGCTCCCCGCTGAACAGAGAGCCCGATGCGGGGCTTGATCCCAGGACCCCAGGATCATGACCTGAGCCGAAGGCAGAGGCTTTAACCCATTGAGGCACCCAGGTGCCCCGATGGCACTATTCTTTTTTTTTTTTTTAAGATTTTATTTATTCATTTGACAAAGAGAGAGAGATCACAAGTGGGCAGAGAGAGGAGGAAGCAGGCTCCCCGCTGAGTCCCAACTCAGGGCTCGATCCCAGGACCCCGGAATCATGACCCGAGCAGAAGGCAGAGGCTTCAACCCACTGAGCCACCCAAGTGCCCCCGATGGCACTATTCTTAATGGCGATACAAGTATATGCATTCGTCAAAACTCATAGAACAGCACATCAAAAAGTGAATTTTACTATGTAAATTTAAGAATTAAATTTATAAAAGTAAAAATAAAGTAACAGGTCCATGGTAAATTCAAACAATACAAGGAATTCGGTTAAAAAAAGTCTCCCTCCCAGAGCTTTACGGTGATACAAAAATTCTGCATTTTCCCCCCCTTGGTGATCTTTTTTTTTTTTTAATTTTATTTTTTATAAACATATAATATATTTTTATCCCCAGGGGTACAGGTCTGTGAATCGCCAGGTTTACACACTTCACAGCACTCATCATAGCACATAAAAATTCTGCATTTTGATTGCAGTGATCGTTATGTAAATCTACCCATGTGATAAAATGAGGTAGAACTATAACCATACTTTACACCCAAGCCAATTTCTTGCTTTTGGTATTATACCAGAGTTAAGATGTAACCCCCAGGGAAAGCGGGGTAAGGAGTAGGAAGATCTCTGGATTTTCTTTGCAATCTCCTGCATATATATACTTAAGTATCTCTCAACCAAACTTTCAATCTAGTCCAGCTCTCTGGAGGTGAACACTTAGAATTTCTTGTGTATCTTTTGCATAGTAATCCTTTATATGTGTATATATGCACATCTACACTTAACTTTTAATACAAACTAGCATATTACACATTGTCCTGCATTTCACTATTTTTCTTTTTTTAAGATTCATTTATTTTATTTTTTTAACATCTTAATTTAATTTTATTTTTTTCGGTGTTCCAAGATTCATTGTTTATGCACCACATCCGGTGCTCCATGCAATACATGCCCTCCTTAATACCCACCACCAGGCTCACCCATCCCTCCACCCTCTCCCCCTCCTAAACCCTGAGTTTTTTTCTCAGAGTCCACAGTCTCTCATGCTTCCTCTCCCCCTCCGATTTACCCCAATTCACTTTTCCTTTCCTTCTATGTCCTCCATGTTATTCTTTACATTCTACAAGTAAGTGAAACCATATAACTGACTCTCTCTGCTTGACTTTTTTCACTCAGGATAATCTCCTCCAGTCCCTAAGATTCATTTATTTGAGAGAGAGAGAGAGAGAGAGAGGAGAGGACAAGCAAACACAAGTGGGGTTAGGGACAGAGGGAGATGGAAAGAATCTCAAGCAGACTCCCTGCTGAGCACCGTCCCCCTTCTCAGGACCCTGAGATCATAACTTCAGTGGAACTCAAGACTCCCATGCTCTTGAGTCCCATGCTCTGACTGAGCCACCCAAGCACCCCTTCTTATTTTTCCACTGTTACTTTGGAGATATTTCCATATCACAAACACATGGATCCACATCACTTTTTTCCTGCTGCATAGTATTCCATCACATAGTAGCGTCACAATTTATTTTAACAGTTTCTTATCCATGGACATTTGGATCTCAACAAGGAGTTGAACTTAAGTAATACCTAAATTTTTAAAGCATAAAAGGTCAACCAGAGTTGAGACCAAATGTAAAGTTTTTACAGATTCGAGGCTGTCTCTGGAATATCTTTTGACCAGAAGGGGGAAGGCAAGAGGCAGGAGGAGAGGCAAAACGCTGGGAAATATCCCTGGCCAATGGGGAAGCGGTGGTGCCACAGGGAATTTACTGCCGGGTAGGAGTTCGCAGAGTGCCTCCCTACTGCTGGAGTAGGAGGCCGAGCTCCAAATCAAGCTTTCCTTAGGCTGCCACTCAGATTCACCCGTGTTTTGGGGGTTATGCGTGGTGCAGTGATGCGTAGCCACCTCCGGCCTCCTGCGGGGACCCCAGGCGGGGGCTGGGTTTGAGTCCCCATCGTCTACAGCCCACGCTTGCAGGGGGTGCACACGTGGTGACCTGCCTGCGGCCGGGTTGCCGGCTCCGGCTCCTCCTCCCTCCAGATCTCCCTCTGTTCTCTGCAGTATCACGTGCATCCGCGCCGGGTGCAGGATGGCGGCTGCGGCATCAGCGGTGGGTGTCAGGCTCCGAGACTGCTGCAGCCGAGGCGCTGTGCTCTTGCTCTTCTTCTCCCTGTCCCCTCAGCCCCCGGCCGCCGCCGCTTGGCTGCTGGGCCTGCGGCCCGAGGACACTGCTGGAGGCCGCGTGTCCCTGGAGGGGGGCACCCTGCGCGCGGCGGAAGGCACCAGCTTCCTCCTGCGCGTCTATTTCCAGCCCGGGCCCGCGGCGCCCGCGGCGCCGGTGCCCGCACCCACCCTTTCCCCGGGAGAGAACGGCACCGGCGACTGGACTCCGCGGCTCGTGTTCATCGAGGAGCCCCCGGGAGGTAGCGGCGTGGCGCCCAGTGCTGTCCCCACGCGCCCCCCGGGACCGCAGCGCTGCCGGGAGCAGAGCGACTGGGCATCGGACGTGGAAGTCCTGGGGCCGTTGCGCCCCGGAGGCGTGGCGGGTTCGGCTTTAGTCCAGGTGAGGGTGCGGGAGCTGCGCAAGGGCGAGGCAGAGCGGGGCGGCGCGGGCGGTGGCGGGAAGCTCTTCTCGCTGTGCGCCTGGGACGGACGCGCTTGGCACCACCACGGCGCCGCCGGCGGCTTCCTGCTGCGCGTCCGCCCGCGGCTGTACGGTCCTGGGGGGGGACCTATTGCCCCCAGCGTGGCTCCGGGCGCTCGGGGCGCTCCTGCTGCTCGCCCTGTCTGCCCTTTTCAGCGGCCTGCGCCTGAGCCTGCTCTCGCTGGACCCGGTGGAGTTACGGGTGCTGCGGAACAGCGGCTCGGCCGCAGAGCAGGAGCAGGCGCGCCGCGTGCAGGCCGTGCGCAGCAGGGGGACCCATCTGCTCTGCACCCTGCTCCTGGGCCAAGCCGGAGCCAACGCGGCCCTGGCCGGCTGGCTGTACGCGTCGCTGCCGCCGGGCGTCGGGGGCACCGGAGAAGATTATTACAGCGAGGCAGGGATTCACTTCCCGTGGCTGCCGGCGCTCGTCTGCACCGGAGCCGTGTTTCTGGGCGCCGAGATCTGCCCCTACTCAGTGTGTTCTCGGCACGGGCTGGCCATCGCTTCGCACAGCGTGTGCCTGACCCGACTCCTGATGGCGGCCGCCTTTCCCGTGTGCTACCCGCTGGGCCGCCTGCTGGACTGGGCGCTGCGTCAGGAGATCAGCACCTTCTACACGCGCGAGAAGCTGCTGGAGACGCTACGGGCCGCAGACCCCTACAGCGACCTGGTGAAGGAGGAGCTCAACATCATCCAGGGCGCCTTGGAGCTGCGCACCAAGGTGGTGGAGGAAGTGCTGACCCCCCTCGGGGACTGCTTCATGCTGCGCTCCGACGCGGTGCTCGACTTCGCCACCGTCTCAGAGATTCTGCGCAGCGGCTACACTCGTATCCCCGTGTACGAGGGCGATCAGCGGCACAACATTGTAGACATTCTGTTTGTCAAGGACTTGGCCTTCGTGGACCCCGACGACTGCACGCCACTACTCACCGTCACTCGCTTCTACAACCGGCCCCTGCACTGCGTCTTCAATGATACCCGGCTGGACACGGTGCTGGAGGAGTTTAAGAAGGGTGAGCAGTGGTCTATCTCCTCTCTCAGCTCCTTACCCCCTCAAAAATATTCATAAACATGTGACGTTTCAGGTGTGCAAAGCAATTCTCTTATGATAGCAAAAACTCAAAGGAAGGCCCCACCTTTTGGTGGCTATTTTCATTTCACTTTTCCTTATCTTCCTTGCAGCTGACTGAGCCCTAGCCTCTAACCTTTCACTTCGCTCACAAGACACTCTATATTCCTCATTCATTCCCTTTCAGGATTTTTCAGGATCTAACAATTGCCATGTACTGTGCAGGTTGGACTCTGTGGATAGTCCTTGGAGGTCATTGGGTAGCTCCCCACCCAATACACGAGGATCGTCTACACCGTTCTGTAATAAGCAGTCTTCCTTTTAAACTCTTCCGGGCTGGAAACACAATCTCCCAGGCAAACGAACTCCCTTGTTGGACAGCTCCAGCTGCTGATAATGTCTTTACATGGAGCAGAAAGTTATGTCTCAGGAACTTCTCTCTGCTTCATCTTTCTGTCCTTTGAATCACTAAGAGTGATAAGCCCCAGACTCCTCTAGTGGTTTTTTTTCCCCTTATTTAACATTCCCAGTACCTAGGCTGCCTTAAAAACTGATTAAGGGGGGCACCTGGGTGGCTCAGTGGGTTAAAGCCTCTGCCTTCGGCTCAGGTCATGATCCCAGGGTCCTGGGATTGAGCCCCGCATCGGGCTCTCTGCTTGGCCAGGAGCCTGCTTCTCTTCCTCTCTCTCTGCCTGTCTCTCTGCCTACTTGTGATTTCTGTCTGTCAAATAAATTAATAAAATTAAAAAAAAAACTGATTAAGGCAGCGAGGTCCTTGTACTTCTGGGAACCCAGGTCCCATAAGGGAGGGTTGATCTGGATGAGAAATAGTCTGGTAAAGGGAACCACTAGAAAATTTGCATATACAAATGAATGGGGTTTCTTTCAGAGTAGTCACCACTCCACCCCTGTCATGTCTATAGCATGTTTACTACTGTCTGGGGTTTGCCTTTAGAAACTGTCTTCTGGAGCTGAGTACAATTCACTCAAGAAAAATCAGCCTGTATTCTTTAGGATCGGTCTTCTTGGGATTACGCAGTTTGACTGGTTCTCCTAGTTACCCAGAAGGACACTTGATTGTTTTTGAAAATCAAATCTACCTTCAAGAGTCACCACTGAGTGCAGAAGACTATCTTACAGACCCTGAAAACAATTCCAGGAATGAGTTGAGAACAATGACATGGTTAGAGTAAGTGTAGAACCTTCTAGAATGACCACTTTGAAGGAGGCATTCATCTGTACATATGAGTTAGCATGTTTAATGAAAAAACAAAAAAATCAATCCCCTGATTTTAGAATCAAGCTTCAAATGTAGATTCCCTGTGGTTAGCAGGAATCACATTTGGCATATCTTTTTTAAAGTTTTTTGTTTTGTTTTGTTTTGTTTTGACAGACAGGGATCACAAGTAGGTGGAGAGGCAGGTAGAGGGAGAGGAGGAAACAGGCTCCCCGCTTAGCAGAGAGCCCGATGCAGGGCTTGATCCCAGGACCCTGGGACCATGACCCAAGCCGAAGGCAGAGGCCTTAACCCACTGAGCCACCCAGGTGCCCCACATTTGGCATATCTTGACATATCTTTTTGTTTATCAAAAATTCAGTCATATTACTTTATCATCACAGGTGCTCTTTAGGACTTTCATACAATGAGAAAACTTGGGTCTTCCTCCTGCCACAATTTTTTTAGACAGATAATATTGTGTTAAGTATCAAAGTGTAGCCTGAAGGGGGAGAGGGTGTTGAAAACCTATTTTCAATCAAAGCTGTAGACTTCTTGTTGGTATCATGAGAAGGGGAGAGAAATGTGTACATATTACAGCTGTTTTAGCCCAATCTGGGCTACTATTTCACCTTCTTAATCTGTCTCCCCCAAGTCCTTGCATGACTCATTCTCACTGTACCCTTACGTTCATTCATCCACTCTTAGAATTATTCTTACATGTTTTAAGACTCCTACAGAAATGAGTCTTGGATCTGGGCATAAAAACTGTGCAAATCTATATATTAATTTGCAAGAACTACTATAACAAATCCCGTAAACTGAGCGGCTTAGACAACGTAAGTTTATTTCCTCATAGTTCTAGAATCTGGAAGTCCAAGATCAAGGTGTGGGCAGGTTTGGTTTCTTCTGAGGACTCTCTTTTTGGCTTGCAGATGGCTGCCTTCTCTCTGAGTCCATCCACGGTCATCCTCCAGTTGTGTGAGCTCATTCCTGGAATCTCTGTGGTTCTAAGCATTTCTTCTTTTATAAAGATATCAGTCAGGTTGGATTGGGGCCCACCTTATCAGCCTGATTCTGACATAACTATCCCTTAAACATGATAGTTAAGACAGAGTGCAGTTAAGATAGTATATGTCATGTGCTACTGGAGGACATTTTTCATGAAACTCCTGTAAACTCATTCATTCATTCATTTACTATTTATTATCTATGGAGTAGGCAATAGGCAAGACAATAACAGTGCCCTTAGAAAGTTAACAGTTTACAAGGATGTACCATGTCAGAAAAAGGACAGTATTCAAGCAGGAATTGTGTCTCACTAACCTGCTTTGTATCCCTAGCACCTTGCACATAGTAGGCTGCCCAAAAAAGTCAGTACTGATCTGAAATGAGCAGTGCTGCAGAATATCTAAATCTTGTCTGAAAAAGGCTTGTCAGTGTTCTATCAGCAGTTAGTTTGTACTTAGATTGCTAAAGAGAAGCTGGCAATTACAGTGCACACCATGCCGATGAAGAGATTTCCACACCTCTTCAGAGCCTTGCTCCTTACTCGCGGTGAGCTACTGAAACCAGCAGCATGGGCTTCACCTCAGACCTTGGTAGACATGTAGAATTTTCTACCTCATTTTAAATCCACTGAATGAAAATCTGCACTTTAATAAGCCCCCAGGTGACTCATGTGTACATTAAAGTCTGAGAAGCACTGCCTCCAGAGAACCCTTATTAATAGTGATTGGTAGGTTTACTTAGAATAAATACAAGGAGTAAGTATCAAGTTGAGTGTTCTCTGGCTTCATGCCATATAACACGGTCATTTGCTTAACACGGTCATTTGCTAAACACGTGTTTGCACCATAGATTAGGAAAGGAAAGCTGCGTTGAGCTACTTTTCTTTACCCTTAAAGTAAGTCATAAAAGCCCTTCTGTTTCCCTCACTTCTTTGCATCTCAAGTATCTTAACTAAGCAAACCCCTTAGGAGGTAGGGGAGGAAAATGACAAATAGGAACAACAATTACCATTAATTGAGCCGACAGCTCTGATAGGCACCCTGCCAGGCCCTTTATGTACTCAGAATGACCTTCCTGGGTGGGCATTATCAACTCCATTTTATACTAAAAGAAGAAACTAAAGCTTAGTTCCATTACTTGACTTAGTCAAGTCCCCACAGTTGATAACTGAATTGTGATTTGACCTAGATCGGCAGGACCCCAGAACCTGTTCTTTTTCCCACTACACCAGTCACATTCCATCCTCCACCCCACAGGCTTCAAAGGCAGCCTTTCACCTCTGGCTTGCTGTCTCTGGCTGATTTACCTCTAGTTTTCATAGATTAGAAATGGAGCTTTTATAATTACAGTGATTGCTAATATGTATTTTACAAAATAAATATATTTTACAAAATAAATGTAATATGCATTTTACAAAACTTTCTACTTATCTTCTCTTATCTGATGCATAAAACAACTCTGCAGTTACAGATGAGGACCCCAAGACCCAGAAAGGTTGCTTGGCCTATCTAAGACCATCACCTAGCTAGTATTCCAAGGCCCAGATTCAAATCCAGGTCATGTGACTCCAAAGGTCTTATCCATATGGGATTTTTACCACTATACTTCTTATGAGCTCCAGGTCTTTAGAAATGGGGAAAAGGAAAAAGGTCTTTCTAGCTAGCATGCTAGCTTTACTAAAAAGAACAGTATTTATCCCCACTGGACTGTGAGCTCCTAAAAGGCAGACAATGAATCTTATTTATTTTGTATTCTCAGGACAAGCACAGTGGCCATCAATGCAAGGGGGATGAATAGAATATTTATTGAATGAATGGTTTTAAGTAGCTAATTTCTACTGTATTTTTTGTTTGAGTAAGGTGAACCCAAAGTATAGGATAATTAGTGTTGTTCCATTGACCATAACCAACCTCTCCTTTTCCCAGATTCTCTACCCCAGTCAGTGGCACCACTGCCCCTCCAGTCTCCCAAGTGAGAAAGGCCCCCTTCACCCCTCACCCTCATCCTACTAATCACTGTCTTAGTCTGCTTGGGCTGACATAACAAAATATCATGGACTAGCCAGCGTAAACAGACATTTATTTTCTCACAATTCTGGAGGCCAGAAGTCCAAGATCAAGGTTGCACCTGATTCGCTTTCCTGTGAGAGCTCTCTTCCTGTCTTCTCACTACGTCTTCATATGGCGTTTCCCTCAGTACATGTCTATAGAGAGTGCAAGTTCTGGTCTCTCTTCCTCTTACAAAGACAGCAATCCTGTTGGTTTAGGGCCCCACCCTTATGATCTTATCTAACTTAAATTACTTCCTTAGACACCCCACTGGGGAGGGGTGTTAGTGCTTCAACATATGAATTTGGGACGGTGGAGAGAGAGACATTCAGTCCATAACAATCACCAAAGTCTGCCAAAAATTTGCCAAAATTGCATCTAAAATATTTCTTGAATCTATATATGATAGAGTCCACTAATTCTTTCACTTAGGTGAGTCATGGAGTTTAATCAAGAAATAGTTACTGTGGGGCGCCTGGGTGGCTCAGTTGGTTAAGCGACTGCTTTCAGCTCAGGTCATGATCCTGGAGTCCCGGGATCGAGTCCCGCATCGGGCTCCCAGCTCTACGGGGAGTCTGCTTCTCTCTCTGACCTTCTCCTCGCTCATACTCTCTCTCACTGTCTCTCTCTCAAATAAATAAATAAAATATTAAAAAAAAAAAGTTACTGTGTACCTGTTGTTTAGGCACGGCAGAGAATATACAACGGTCCTCCCTGTCTGCACAGAGCTTTCATTCCAGTGGCAGAGACTAAAATTAAACAGATGAGATAGTGATTAAGAACAGAAGCTTTGCTGCCAGACTGTCCGAACTACCTGCTGGCCTTGGGACAGTTACTTAACTGTCTGTTTTGTTATTTGTAAAATGAGGATAATAATGGTATTTACTCATAGGGTTGGTTGAAATAATAAGATACTATTGCATTATACTGCTTATTTAGTAATTGTCATTATAAATGCTAAATAAATGTTCGCTAAGATTCTTAAATATAAACACAAACCTATTACTCTTGTGCAAATGCCTCCTAAGAAATTCTGCTTCATCCAATTTTTGTCTCCCTCAAATCTGTCCTCTCCCTTGCCACTAAAATAATCTCTGGTGACATCATCCCCTGCTTAAACCCCTTCTGTACTCCCCGCACTGCCCGCAGGATAAAGTCTAAGCTGTTCTCTCCTGACCTGCTCCCTGCCCTCCTCTCCAGGCTTATCCCTCACCGCTTCCTACCACAGTTGGGGCAACATTGGATTTCATGGCCATACTGCTATTGCTTGTCTTTGTCCCTTTACTGTTTCTTGCCTTTGTCCCTTTCCTCAGGCCATACTCTTTATTAGGAATATGCATTGCTCGATTAGTCCCTACTCCAGCTCCTCCTCTAACACTCAGCACTGGGGCCACCTCCTCTGGGAAGCTATTCCTGTAAACCCCAGTTTGAGCCGACGTAATTGTCCCATATCTCTCTTATTGAATTAACAGGTTGCATGATTGGTTTTTGCTTATTAGTGCTACTGACCCACATCATGAGCCAAGACTATCTTATCTGTCTTTGTAGCTATAGCACCTAACAATGGATAGAGCCCTTGCTAAGTTTTCAGTAAATGTTTGCTGAATGACTAAATGAATAACTGAAGGAGTTAAACTTTAACAAAAAGGATCTGAACAGATTTGTAGTAAATGCATCATTAATGATCTCAGCCAATCATTGTGGACCATGCAGGACGAAGGCAAATTTTAAGTGTTGTTAGAAGAAAAGTGTTGCATATATGGTTTCTCTCCTTTTTTAGGCATATCTATTTATTGTTACAACTATTTATCCCTTGTCATGTTGAAAGCAATGTGCTAAGAGTTGGATGTATGAGATACAGTCCCTGCTCCCAAAGAGCCTACAGCCTGATAGAAGAATGTTCCCCTTTGAAAAGCTAGGAAACAGGCTGGACTCACCTTTCTCCACCCCTACCCCCCCACGTCAATAACATTATAGTTTACAAGTCATGTTTTAGCATGGAACATGTGGATAAGACAGACCTCTATATAAATCATTAAAACAAGAGTGATAAATAGAAATATAAAAATGCAATGAGAACATGGAGAAGAGAGTGACTATGGTGAGGTTTTTTGGCTTTTATAAAATTTTTACGGAAGTTTGTAAGTTTCTATACTACATTACAACTTACAAAAAACATTTGTAAGTTTTCATTACAGAAAACTGAAAAATATAGAACAGTAGACAAAGCATGGAAATCACCTGAAGGTAATCATCCCACTATCCTGAAGTAATAACTCCTAATGTTTTGTCATATTAAAAAATATAGCACCCATAGTAACAACCTTAATCAAATTCTTAAAAAGAAAATAAACAGAAAAAGCCCTGGTCTGGCCTTCCTCCATTAATAAAATATCCCATTCTAACCCCAAGAGTGATTTTTTGTTAATATGATGATAATTATTTTCACTGTAGTCTCCTTAGGAGTGAGTCCCATAATTTGGGAAGACTAATTTATCAAATGGAGCCCTAGAGATTTGTCGAACTTAATTTCTACAGTTTACTCCGTTTATTGGATTATTTTTAGGAGGAAACCAACCCTACGCAGAGAACAGAGAGAAGGAATAAAGCTTGGGTCTGAAGCCAATGGCCTCTGGGTACTATTGCTCCAATATTTAACAGTTAAATAAATTGGCTTTGCCAGGTTAGTAACACCATCTTCCTAAACAAAAGACCTCATCATGCACATAATGTTGAGTTATTCTGTCTATAGAACAGCATGGCTATAAGATAGCTTATTGTAGTTTTCCTACTCAGTCTTTGCTCATTCATTGATTCCTTCGTTTATTCAGTAAATATTGAACTCCTGCTTTAGACCAGGCACTGTACTAGGCCTTGGGAATACAGTGGTGAACAAGACAGACCGAGTAAAGGTATCTTCTTCAAACTTTGGTTCTACTTCATGTGATCTTTTGCTTAAAAGCCATCCAGCTTGCCAATAAGTGCTCCTGGCACAGACACACAGTGTAACATTTTCACTGAGGAATAATCTGGTTGAAAAGTCAGGGTTTTGCTTCATCACTCCAAATTCTGGTGTGATATTTTAGCAGGAAGAATAATCATCCCGTAGCTTAATTCTATAAAAAGCTGCTAAAACATGAAATGAAAGAAAAATGAAAGACTACATTTTTTGTCTTTTGTAAAAGAAAATGAAAAATTATTTCCACTCAAAGTTCTATTTCACTGATTTAATTAGATGTAATGTGTTTACAAACGTTAAATGTGGCTGCCTAATAGTCCACGTTAGAATGTTTACCTTCTAAACACTATTTAGATTAAACAGTAAACAAAGCATAGCCCATCGTGTACAGGGAGGCAGAATAAAAGTGAACCTGAAAAAGTAGAAATTATTAAATATACAAGGGATTAAATTGCCAATTTATATTTCTTTCTTTAGACATTTCTATTATGATTGTTGTAATACTGTTCTGAAATAATTTTCTTTTTCTCAGTCTGGCAAAAGAAATACGAGGTAACAATAGAATCTGAGCTGGAAGGGGCACTGAAAAACCTGACAGAATCTAATTCACGCTTTCATTTTTAGATTTGGTTATCTTTTCAGGACATAACAGCCTTCATTGTCAGACTTTTTATCTAATGTAAATCCCACAGGCTGCAGTTACATTGCATTGCCTCGTTTTATCATCCTTGGTGAGTCCTCTCTTATTTGAAGAATATAGTAGCTCACCTCAATTACATTTTTTAACAATCAGATACATTTGGTTGTGTTTCTGGACCCCTTAAAGCATTTGGGTATCAAGGCAGGGGGTGGTATCTGTGGATGATCCTAATACTTTCTTAAACTGGTTTACATCTAGGCCCAGTTTGGGGGTCCCTAGACCTTCCATAATATCTCTTCCAGTTCTCTTTATTTTCTGCTGTCTGTTCCTTTCCAAACTGGGATTCTTCTCAATTCATTCTTCTTTCCTTTCTTTCTCCCTCCTCCCTCTCCCCTCTCCATCCATCCCTCCCTCCCTCCCTCTCTTCCTCCTTCCCTCCCTTCATTCCTTCCTTCCAAATGACATTATTCTCTGTCAGGCCTCTTGCCCTCCTGGTGCTTGCCATGCAGTAGAAAGTTCTACGTTAATCAATAAATAATTTTAAGTGGTAACAAGTGATTTGAAGAAAAGGTAGAGGGAGCCATGAGAGCATATAACAGGGGCCCTGACTTGGTCTTGTGGGTAAGGATAGATTCCTCCTCCTCCCCAAGTGATATTTGAGCTGAATCTTAAAGGGTAGCAAGAAGTAGTTTCCCAGAAGAAGAGCTTTCCAGGGGAAAGGAGCAGACATGCAAAGCTTTGAGGAAAGGGGGCCAGTATGGGTGTCATGTGGGTTCCTGGGCCATTTTACATCCAGTAGGGAAAGTGCCATCTAGACCAGCCGACCTTCTCTCTATGCCTAGTGATTGTGTGGGCAGCTCAGTTCAGGAACTTTCACTGAGTGCATAGGTACTAGGGCTCTGGGAGATGGATGCAGATACAAATATGGAAAAGAGCCTGCCCTCCGGGAGCATGAAAGCAGGAAGGGCCTTGATGGAAAGGGCTCTGAGCAGCCTGGTGGATAGGCAAGTGCATCCAAACATCTGTGGGGAAGGCCCAAGGGAGAAATTCCCTAGAAGGATCTGGGAAAACTTCTCTGAGGAAGTGAGAGGAGAAGGATTCTGACAAGAAATTATGAAAGGAGACTGAACGAGAAGAATAAAGGCAGAAAGGAAGCCAACGCCAGCCACACTTGAATGCTGGCAAGGCAATGATCTTCATGCTGCTTTTCTTCCAGCAAAATAGGGAACTAGGCAGAATGAGATATTTGTCAAACATAATTTCTGTTCTCTCCAAAGGCCAAAGCTATATATTTTAACCATTTTTGGTGGTGATATTTCTAAAATGTTTTATGCCCATTCCTGCCTTCCTTAGGAAAGGATCCTAAATATAACTTAATCTTTTTCTTGATGACGCAGGAGGGTGGTCATGAGAATGTAGTTATTTTATGCTGTGTTATCAAGCCATTTGTTGTCTACTTTATTTTTTTCTGTCCTCTGGTTATCAGCTGCTAGTTCTCTCTGAGTTGGCCTCGAGCAAGCCTCTCCCCCCACCTCACTCATCACAAAACCACTCTTTTCTGTGTGTCTTTCACAGCCTCTACTGAACTGAGAAATCAAGTAAATATGCATGTTGGGAATTGTGTGTCTGGTATACAATAAGCTTCAATAAATATTTGGTGAATAAATGATTAATTAGGCTTTGATAGGGAGCTTAGGGCATGGGCTGGGTGTATGGACCTGGGGTAGTTCCTTCTGGGACCAGATTTAGAGCTGTGCAAATTCAGATCTCCAGATAATGGGTCGTTACTCTGCTATTTTTGCAGTGTTGCTTAGCAAGCCAAATTGCCAACCAGCTCAGTTCCTAGTGATTAACAACTATTTTTTCATGCCCTGGTGATAACTGGTTACCATGGTGTTCTGGGTGACACAGTTGGTTTTTCAATAACTGCCTTTTAGTGGCTCAAGGAACTTTTTATGAGCAGTGTATTGATTATTCTTTTTTTGGGTGAAGTAGAACAAGGTAATTACTACAAAGTAGAGCCTTTTTTTTTTTTTAAAGATTTTATTTATTTGACAGAGAGAGATCACAAGTAGGCAGAGAGGCAGGCGGGGAGGGGGGGAAGCAGGCTCCCCGCTGAGCAGTGAAGCCCTATGCAGGGCTCAATCCCAGGACCCTGGGATCATGACCTGAACTGAAGACAGAAGCTTTAACCCACTGAGCCACCCAGGCACCCCGAGCCTTTTTTTAATAGAGAAAAGGACTGTTTTGTCTTCCCAAATCAAGGTGGTGGCTATAGGACTGGTAAGTAGGGTAACATTTTTGTGTTTCTCTTCCTGATTTGATACAAAGTAATTTGATTTGATTGTATATATAAAAAAGAAATCTAGCATGTGTCATGGCATCTTTTTCTCATCTTATTCCAACAGAATTCTTCAATACTAAGAAATAAACATTAGGAGTTCACAACCCTTTGTAAGCACAAGAGGCTATAACTGTGAGCCCTGTTAAAATTCTGGTGTATCATCACCAAGAATCATCCTATAAAACCAAACTGTTTTAATGTAGCCCAAAAGTGTTTAGACTTCTAAAAGTAGAGAATTTTAGGGGTGCCTGGGTGGCTCAGTTCGTTAAGTGTCTGACTCTTGACTTCTGCTCAGGTCGTGATCTCAGGTGTGGAGCCTGCTTAAGATTCTCTCTCTCTCCCTCTGCTCCCCCACACCCCCAAAGTAGAGAATTTTGCCAGAAAAGGCTCCTTGGAGGTCACCCGGTCCCATCTTTTAATTTTAAGGTGGAGGAAACTGAGGCCCAGAAAAGACAAATAATAAAAATAGCAATGATAATCCCTTATAGTTAATCTTTACATTTGCAAAGAACTTCCCCAAACAGTTAACTCATTTTGTACCACCATGCTTGTGAAATCGGTAGTATTTTTTCCCTTATCGTATATGAGGCACCTGCAATCTGGAGACATGAGTGTCCTGCTCAATGTTAGTGACTGAGGCAGAATCAGAAGCCACATCTATGACTTGCTGCCTCAGGCCATGGAGCCACAGACCAAGTCCTGGACACATGGACTCAGATCCCAGCTTCTTTGTTTACTAGTTGTGTACTAGGGCAGGTGATTCTGCCACTCTGACTGAGGCTTATCTCCCTTCCCCAAGTGGGAATAATGATACTATATTTTAAGTTTACTGCAAAGGCTAACAATAATGCCTGTATACTATACCACATTCAGGACACTCCACCATTTGCCTCCTACCTTACTGATCTAATGACACCTATTGTATCTAGTTAATCATTTAGTATAACAGGTGCATTCTTGGATCCACCCCATGTAAATGTGACTGGACATAATAAACAGAAGTGAGAGCTATTTACTTTGGACAGTGACTATTTCTGAGTCTCCATTTTCTCATTCATATCTTAGTAGTAACAATCCCCATTTGGCAGAGATATGATGAAGACTAGAGGTTAATGTGTGCACCAATAGGTATGGCAGTTACTCCTAGGACAAAAACTGGAAAATGGGGTGAATGTTGACCTGGGCTCACAGGAGTCAGCTTGGTTCAGATCAGAACCGGGGAGAATGCTGGAGTAGCTGTCGGCTATCTTTACCAGAATAAGAACTGTCAAAAGGATGGGTTTTAAGGTCACCTCCAGAGTCTGGCTTACTTAAATAGAGCCCCTGAGTGCCACATCTCTCTCCTCCCTGGGACTAGCCTAGCTTGGCCAGAGCCTCTGAACTGGCCTAGAACCGTATGATCTTTAGACAACTTAGGCGAGGCCTATTTGCCTTTCAGTGTCTTTCCTCATGTCTGAGGTTGGTTCATGGCCTGCAAAAGTCACCATCAGTCAAAGCTTAGCCAGATCACTCTGGGTCATCACAGCGATTTTTTTAAGCTGATGATCCTGGTTATGTTTAGCCTGAACCTAGAGAGAGACAAGCTAGCCCCATGGGCTGCCTCTAAGACCAGCTCTGAGTCTGAGAAGCCTGAAGCTCAAGGATCTAGTCTCATTTAGTTGTCTTGAAGCTTTCCCCAAACCCCAGGTGGGTGGGTCCTATTCAGCTCCCTGAGCTCGAATATGGGCTCTACCATTCATTAGCTGAATATCCTTGGACCAATTATTGTTTGGGGAATAAACACAATCCATTTTGGTAGAGTAGTGGGAAAGAAGGCAAGATATATACTGAAAAAACCATGGAGGCCTTTAATGATAGTGAGAAGACTTCAGATATGATCCTTCCTGGTAACTGGTACATGTTACTGAAGTGGGGAATAAGCTCATGAATGCTGTTTGGGGGCAATCAGTCTAGTTTTGGTGGATAGAATGGATTGGAGCTGGAGAGACCAAAAGGAGGACTGGTTAGGATATCAGCGCAATTGTCCAAGATGTGATGAGGACATGGAAATTAAGGACTGTGCACTTGCAACTGGAATGGAGAAAACCTCTGAGATTTCATTACCTTCTATACATTCCTTCTCAGGCTCCTTTACTGGTTCCTCCTACATCATATTCACTGATACATCCTCAAGCACTTGGAGCAGGGCCTACCCATATCAGATGCTCAAGTATTTGTTGCATGAATGTTCTATGACCTCTAAATTTTGGAACACCCCAGGGCTCAGAAATGGATCTCTTTGTCTAGTCTCACCCCCATGATTATTTTATTCATTCTCCCAAAGTTATAATCAACTCTGGACTTATATTCCCAGCTTGTACTTGACATTCCACTTGGAGGTCTGAAAGACATCCCAAACTTCAACTGTCCAAAACTGACCTTCTGCTGTGGGTGCCAAACTGACTCCTCGTGTAATATTTCCAAACTCTGTAAATTGCAGTTTCATTCTTGTTGCTACTTGGGCCCAAACTTCCCTTTTGCTCTTGTTCCACATCCAATCCCTCATGTAGGCTCTGCTTTCAACAGGTCTAGAGAGCCTGCTTACATCTCACCACTTCCCCTGCTACCTACCATCCAAGCCACCATCCATCTCTCACTTAAATGACTGCCAGAGCTTCATATGAGGTCTCTGTGCTTTCTTCCACCTCTGCCCACTTTGTATCCATTCTTAAGACAACAGCTAGAAAGAGTCTTTTAAAACATAAGTCAGATCACATCACTCTTTTGTCAAAAAAACAAACATACACACACACAGACATGCACACAAGAAACTGTACAATGGCTTCATCTCGCTCAAAGAACCAAGTCCTAACAAAGGCCTTCCAGGCTTTTTCACACATGCACCAACCACCTCTTACTTCCCTGATCTTGACTCTTACTACTGTCCTCTCCCACACCCAGCAGCCACCCTCCTGGCATCCTTGCTATTCCTTAAGCACACCAATAATACTAAGGACCTTTGCTTCTTGTTCTATTGCAAAAGTTGTCCCTGAGATACCCACAGGGCTCCCCACCCCACTGCCTTCAGATCTTTACTCAAATACCACCTTCTCGGGGAGTTCACCCCTGCCCTCCCTTACCTAAAATTGTAACACTCACATACTTCCTCATTGCCTTTTCCTCTTAGAACTATGATGCAGATTTTACATATTTATCTGGCTTATTATCTCTCACCCCAAGTTACTAGAATGTAAGCTACAGAAGGGAAATGATTTTGTCCATTGTGTTTATTGCTGAATTTCTAGAACAGTGCTTGGTACATAGTAGGCACTTAATAAATACTTGTTGATGAAATGAAGGAAGAAAAGAGGAATTGCAAGCATGTGGGGATTTTGTTTCCTAGTAGGAACAAAGGAAAAGAAAGTAAAAAGTAACTCCTGAGTGATGACCCTGAGTAACTAGAAGGTTGATAGTGCCACTTACTATAGTGAAGGGGCAAGAACGAGGATAGTGGCCCTTGAAAATCATGTGATCCTATTGTGATAAGTGATTCTGACAAGACAAGGAGAATACTCAGGCAAAATGTTTAAAACGGGATGGGAGAGGAGTGCCTGGGTGGCTCAGTCGTTAAGCGTCTGCCTTCAGCTCAGGTCATGATCTGGATTGAGCACCACATCAGGCTCCCTGCTCAACAGGGAGCCTGCTTCTCCTTTCCCACTCCTCCTACTTGTATCCCCTCTCTTGCTGTCTCTCTGTCTTTCAAATAAATAAATAGAATCTATTAAAAAAAAAAAAACAGGATGGGAAGTCAAACTAGACACTGATGCTGGCATATAAATTTAGCCCTCAGGGGCGAAGTAGGGGTGATATTTAAAGTGATGGGCTCTACTGGGATCTGTAATCAAGAAAAGGGGAGCAGAGGATCAAGGACTGGAGAAGAGGCTCTTAACTGTGCAGTAGAGTCACCTGAAGAAGCTTTAAACATCCCAGTGCCTGGACTGTACCCCAGGCCAGTTAGATCAGAACTTCTGCAAGTGGCACACAGGTAATCAACAGGTTTTAAAGCTCCCCAGGTGACTCCCACTTGCAGCCAGGGTTGAGAATCTGAGCTAGAGCCTTTGAGATGTATTTACCTTTAGGTGAGGTTGAAGGAATCCACAGTGGAAACAGAAACATGTCAGTCATAAGGGTGGGAAGAAAACCAGGGTCCTGACCAGTTCTTCTCAGACCCAGATGTGCATAAGAATCACCTGAAAATCCTGAGGACATGCAGATTCTGACTCAGATGGCAGGGATGGGGCTGAGCTGCCACGGCTCTCACGAGCCTCCCAGTAATGCCAAGTCTTCGTCCGTGGGCTCCACGTGGAGTAGCAGGTGTCAGAAGTAGAGCTTCTCAAACTTCAGTGTGCGTGAGTCACCTGGGATATCACTGAAACAGCTGTGTGGGCCGCACCTCCCCCACCAAGTCCTGATTCTGTGTGTCAGAGGTGGTACCTGAGAACCGGCATTTTGAACAAGTGCCCCGGTGAGGCTCAGTGGTGCTGCTCCCAGGAACACACTGGAGTTCAGACACTCCGGGTAGAGGGTTCTCAAGACCAAAGTAAGAAAGAAGAGGCACTCAGTGCTGCCTACTAAATGAATGAGAGATGCTGCAGGGACACCAGGGAGAATAAAAAGATAGCAAATGTCAATGTATTTCACAAGGTGAAGGTCATAAGAGAAGCAAAACCCATAAAACCATAAAATGAATTCTGCTTTCCTTAGTTCTCTGTTTCCAAGCAATTATGCTTTTGTCTTAGCTTCTAAATTTTATCTTGGGAACAGTTACCTTAGCAAAGTGCTGTAGCTATTTTTGAAAGAGAAAGGAAGCAAATCAATTATTTGCCCCCCTTTTTTTTCAAGGCATATACTAACAAAGGTCTTAGGAGGTCTTCTCTGTGATGTACCTAAACCATCTAGATACTATATTTACTAAAAACCCTTAGGGAATATTTCCAATTCTTCCAACACTAAAATATAGTTGTGGTATTGCCACCTCTTACTGACTTACTTACTGATGCTCTAATATATCCCGTTAGATTGCAGTAGCATTCCCCACCCCAAGTGTGAAAACCCAAATTTGTCTCCAGGCATTGTCAAATGTCCCCTGGCGGGGGCGGGGGGGGGGGGGGGCAATGAATCAACCCAGTTGAGAACCATTGCTTTAAAAGCAATGCTTGAAAACCTAGTTGCCCTTCTAAGAAATGTGACGTGCAGTTTGGGTGTGTTGATGCCTGTGGTGATGAGATAGGTTACTTCCAGAAACCAGTACTAGAACCATCCTTTGGATTTGGGGGACAAGAGAAGTGACTGGTTTGATTTTCAGTAGTGGGAAATTTTATTGATCTGAGTGAGGCATACCAAGAACCTAACCGATAGTGCAGTACCTCAAGCTTGTCTCAGAGGTGATTGGTACAAAAGCTATAAGCAACCCCTTTTCAAGCACAGCGTTAAACAGTCAACACTCACTCTCTGCCCAGTGTCAAACCAAATGCCATAACCACCACACATATGAGAGAGCACACACATCAGCTTGCTACTACAGCTACACTTTGTTCCAGGAGGTTCTTTTCTGTCTTAAGTACTGAGCATCTGGCAACTTAAACCAGGTGCACCAAAGGGACCAGGATTTTACTAGACATCTCAGTGCTTGTTTTTCTTCCTCATTAGTAAGTCATCCGACAAATAACCAGAGTGCCAGAGACTACCCATAAACCAGTGGTTTTCAAACTTTAGCCTGCATCTAAACTAGCTGTTGAGCTTATTAAAATCACAGATCACTGGGCACAACCCCTGAGATTCTGATTTACTAGGGGTGGCGTGGGCCCTGAGAATTAGCATTTCTAACTAAGTTCTCTAGTGCTGCTGATGCTGCTGGTCCAGGGAGCACACTCTGAGAACTGTGACTATAAACCAAGTAGTAGTTCTCAGCCTTGGCTGAGCATTAGCATCCCCTGGGGAATGTTCTAAACTATTGATGCCATGGCCCCACCCCAAATGGTTGACATCAGGATCTCTGGGTGTGAGATCCAGTCTTTAATTTTTTTTTAAAGATTTTATTTATTTATTTGACAGAGATCACAAGTAGGCAGAGAGGCAGGCAGAGAGAGAGGAGGAAGCAGGCTCCCCACCGAGCAGAGAGCCCGATTCGGGGCTCGATCCCAGGACCCTGGGATCATGACCCGAGCCGAAGGCAGAAGCTTTAACCCACTGAGCCACCCAGGCACCCTGGGATACAGTCTTTAGAACATCAAAGCTTCTCAGATGATCCTATTGTACCTCCAGTGTTGTCAACTATTGAACTAGTGAAATGCATTCCAAGGGATTGGCCTTGGAGGGTCTTATGTTTAATGGAGGGCTATAATATGACTTAATCCCAGATAAGTGTGACTGACCCCATTGAGGACTGAGTTCCAATCAAAACATCCTAATGCTGTGGTCCAAGCAAGACTCTGGCCATAGGAGTGTCTCAGTAGGGTGTGGACAGCATTAAAGTTAGAGACTCTAAATCAGAGGCTGAGAGAAATTAGCCCAGGCTGGAGGGAAGCAAACCAAGGCTTAAGGAGCTCACAGCTGCCAGATGCCAGGAAAGGCATGTTGGCAAGTCAGACCATCAGGATAGAGTTGGGCCTTCTGAGGAGACCAGACACCAGGAACATGGCAGGGATTCAAGCCAGAGGACAGAGTGTCTATAGTTAGTTCAAAAGTAGAACACCAGTAAACCCAGAATAAAATATACTCTTTACAACAGAGACAAATGTAGCCTTAACTTTTAGAAAGTACATTGCCATAAAATCCCTGTGTCTGGATCGTTCAACTCCCTCCCAAATTTCCCATCTGTTGGTGCCACAGTAGTGTGGTCCAAGGACATAGTACCTCATAAAGCAGTAGCATTCACAAGTTTTCTATGTAAAACATTACCTCTTGCCTCATTATGTCTTAAAGAGATCTTTGTTCTTAGATTCTTTCTTCCCAACTGTGACAAAAACCCTCATCCCTGCTTGCCTTCTCCACCACCACAGAAATTGACAAGATGGTGCCCTCTCCCCCGTTCCTATTCTCCTGATGGCTTCGCCTCTGTCTGCTTTTTGGTCTCTGCCACAACCTAGAGCACAAAATGACAAGTGCTCTAAACTAGCATTTGACCAGCATCACCACCTGTGTCCAAACCAGTATTGCTCTTGTATTTCAACCTATTCTTTTTTTATGAAACCAGTCCTATTTTTACTCACCCACTGACTTCCTGCTCATTCAAGCACCGGTTCTTTTTTATTTTTTTCCAATTGGCTTTAATAACAACTTTATTGAGATAAAATTCAAATACCATAAAATTCACCCTTTTAAGGTATACAATTCAGTGGGCCATCAGTTGTGCAACCATCACTACCCAATTCTAGAACATTTCATCAACTCCAAAAGAAACCCTGCAGTTTTTCCCCATCCCTTTCTTCCCCTAGCTCCTGGCAATCACTAATCTACTTTCTTTCTGTATAGATTAGCCTATTCTAGACATTTCATGTAAATGGAATCATACAAGGTGTGTCTTCTTGGGTCTAGCTTCTTTCATTCAGTATAATGTTTTCAGAGTTTGTCTATGTTGTAACATGTACCCCTACTTCATTCCCTTTTTATGGCCAGATAATATTGCATTGTCTGGATATACCACATATTATTCATCCTTTCATCAGTTGATGCCCTTTTGGATTGTTTTGATGGTTTAGCTATTAAGAATAATATGAACCTAAAAAAAAAATATGAACCTTTCTGTACACATTTTGGGGAGGACATATGCTTTCAGTTTGCATGGGGTTTACCGAAGTATGGGTATACACCCATATATGGATTCGGTAGAATTGCTGAATCATATGATAAATTACGTTTAATATTTTGAGAAACTACAAAACTTTTCCAAAGCAGGTAACTCATTTTATAATCCCACCAACAATGTCTAAGGGTTCCAGTTTATCCACATTCATATCAACGTTTGTTACTAACTTTTTTATTATTGCTGTTCTGGTGGGTGTGATGTGGTATCTCCTTAGGGTTCTGATTTGCATTCCCCTAATGATGAAGATGCTAAGCATCTCTTCGTGTGCTTATTGGCCACTTGTATATCTTCCTCAATAACTGTCTAGTTCCATTTTTTGCCCACTTTTTAATTGAGTTGTGTTTTTATGAGTTGTAAATTTTCTTTATATATTCTGGATACAAGCTCCCTATCAGATATAGGATTTGCTGGTAGTCCGTTAAATACGTTCTCAAAGCATTCTAAAGTCCAGTTGATCTATTTTTTTCTTGGTTGCTTGTGCTTGTGGTGTCTTATAAATATAATATATAAAATATAAATATAGAAAATATAAAAAAATATTTTCTACTCCAAGGTCACAAAGATTTACTCCTACGTTTTCTTCTAAGAGTTTTATAGTTTTCACTCATACATTTAGGCATTTGATCCATTTTGAGTTAACTTTTGTGTACAGTGCGAGGTAGGCATCCAGCTTCATTCCTTTGCATATGGATATCCATTTGTCACCCACTAGCTATGGAGCTCTTACTCTGGGCCATGTTCTATGCTTAGATTCTGGGGAAATGGAGGTTAAGTAGAACATAGCTATTGCCCCTCAGAGAGCTTGCCATTTAGGAGGGGAAATCACAATAGTGTGGTGAAATTATGCCTGGCTCCTGGAGAAGATATAGCAAATTGTAGCTGTGATGATGATGCTGATGATGATAATAATGATAATAATAATGGCTATTATTGTTGTTATAAATGCCAAAGAGAGACCTGTACAAAGTGCTGTGGTGGGAAGGAGTGACCATATTGTCCACGTCTCAAGACTGGCTTCACTGGGAGCCAACCCCCACCCTTCGGAGGCCTAGAGGGGTACAGGGAGATGGGTCTCTTAAAGGGCAACCTTTTTGAGAGAAGATGGACCTCAGGTCTGTGTGTCATGAGCACAGCTGGTTTCTGATGTTATGCGATTTCTGATTCCTATTTCAGTCTGTACCCAAGAAAGAACAACTTCCTTCATTTGTCTGATAGATCTCTCTAGGCATTTGAGGAGATCAGAAAGGCTGATTGTGAATTACAAAATATTTCTAATAGATTATGTAAGTGTATTGTCTTGAATATTATAGTTAGGATTTAATATCTCTATTCCCTAGTGCTCACAGAGTGGATATCCTCAAACTGACCTTATGAAATGTAGACCAATGGCTGATTTTCACACAGAGGGTATGGCCCTCTGTGAAGCATCATAAAATGTTCATTTATTTAATCCCATTATATGAACTAATCTCTTAGTGGCAGAAATATGGCTCTATTATATATATTCTAAGCTCCACACTATAGAAATTATCCAATTACAGAAAATAATTTTAAGAAATCACTTCTCCAAGAGTGCTGTTATACTAGTCTTTTGTCATCTGTAAGCACATGTTAGCAGGAAAGTGAGAACAGGTGCCATAAGTTTTAGAACAATGTGTTGAGGAAAAACCCTTTAAATTGAGCACATTCTAACAACATAATCTAATTTAAGCTACAAAATACAGTTGCAGTTGTTCCAAAGAAGGATTATTTTAGAACCACTGATGTAGAGTTTAAATTTTAACTTAAATACATTGTATTTTATCAAAAAATAAAGGTTTTAGTGTCTGGTTTTAATATCATCTATTGTATCAACTATGGATGTTTGTTCATTTTAGTTCAGTTCATCAGGCACGTATTTGGCCTCCTGTTATCCGGAGGGTACCCTATCTTAGTGTATATCCTGAAGGAGCTTATGGCCTAAGGAAGAAACATTGTCCAGTAGATGACACACACACTGCTAGTTAGAGAAGCAGCAGATTGGGACAAATGCTCTAATGGAGTTATCACGGGTTTTGAAACACAGGCAAGGAGAGATTGGTTCAGATTCAGAATGAGGCAAATCTGGTAGGACTTTCTTGAGGATCTGGCCCCTGAGCTGGAACTTGGAGAGTGGAGATGGAGGGGGAGGGGCTGGAGGGCACAAAGCCTTAGAAAGTACACATGGACAAGGTCAGGGAGGTGAAGGTAACATGGCACACATGGCGTATTGAATGAGTAGGGGATGGAGCGGGGCATTTTGCCATCTTGATAATACCAAACCCATGAGTCTCGATTTGATTCTATGCATACTATGGACACTTTGAGGGTTTTTGAGCAGGCCAGTAGAATGAACAGACCAGTCAGGAGATAGTCAAAGGACAGAATGAAGGTGGAAAAGAAATGAGAGACCATTCTTGAATGAGACAAATCCCATCTTTCCAGTTAAAATTCCCGATAGGTACCTATCCTGTGATTTGAAGTATCTGATACAGAGGTTCACGTGTATAATTTTAATGGTTAGTTATGCCTCCAGCAAGCTGACTACTCCTTTTTACTCTGATATTTTTAGCAATGGCCACGCTTATAATGGGTAACACTGATAAAGCATGAACTTCCCTTTTTTTTCCCCCTTTTTTTTTTCAGGCAAGAATAAATTCTAAGTCAGTACCCTAGATTTTTCCCCTTTAATGTCTCTCACCCAAGGAAAAGAACAACTCACATTTGCATTTTAGAAACAGGAAGAGGAAATGTGTTCATCAGCAGATAGGAACAAACGAAGGTGAAGCAGGAATGCAGGACTGTTCGGTAAGACTCAGTCCCCACTTTAGGACTGAGTCCAGTAACCTGGGTTTGCAGTCCAGCTGTGCCACTTCCAGCCTATGTAACTTTAGGCATGTTACCTAACTCATTTGTGCCTCAGTCCTTTCATCTATAAAATGGGGATCATAATAATACTTGTCTCAGGTTGTTAGAAGGATTAGATGAGTTGGTACACACAAAGCCCTCCAAACAGTGCCTGACTCACAGTGAGAGTTCAGTACACGTTAACTATTATTATTCAGTTGTTGGACAATAAAGATTCCTGCCTGCCTGTGACCACTGTAGTTTACAAAAAGCACGTTCACGCACCCTCTAGGTCATCTGAGCCCCACAGTGACTATGGCTATTGGTTATCCTAGTTAACATTACCGCTCTCAAACCACCCCAAAACTTACAAGCATAAAGCTACCACCATTCTGTGAGGCTCACAGAAGCTCTGAGTCGGGAATTTGGATGAGGTCCAGCAGGACTTGCTTATCTCCGCTTCGCAGCATCTGTGCCCGCAGCCGGAGAAGGCTGAAGCAGCTGGGGAGGCCTCGAGTGGCTGGGGCTGGATCAGCCGAGGCTGCGGATCCTCTGCCAACACAGCTTCTCCCCCTCACCTGTCTGGCAGTGTGGTGGGATGGCTGGAAGGCCAGGCTCAGCTGGAACTGTCACCTAAGCACTTAGACTTGCATGTGCCTCTCCATCACGGTGGCCTCAGGCTTCCTGGAGCATTTCTCTAGCAGAAGCCGCATGCCTTTTGTGACCCAGCCTCAGAAGCATCCATGCAGATGCATCCCTGGCCTCTGTTGGTTAAAGCAGTCACAGGTCCGCCCAGACTCAAGGGAAGGAGATATGAATCACACCTTTCAGTAGGAGGTGTATCAAAGAATTGGGGGCCAAGTTATAAAATCACCATACTGGTATTATTCCCTAATGCTAGATGAGAAAACAGAGACTCAGTAGAGGTTAAACGATTTGCCTAGGGTCATTTGCACAGAGAGTAACTGGGATAGTTATGGGGGAAATTTGGAGGAGGGAAAAAGATGGCTAACCTACTTCTTTTGATTCCAAATTCTCATTCTTTCAATTAAATTATTCATCCTTGGGGCACCTGGGTGGCTCAGTGGGTTAAGCCTCTGCCTTCGGTTCAGGTCATGATCTCAGGGTCCTGGGATTGAGCCCCACATCGGGCTCTCTGCTCAGCAGGGAGCCTGCTTCCCCCTTCCCCTCTGCCTGCCTCTCTGCCTACTTGTGATCTCTCTGTCAAATTAAAAAAAAAAATTATTCATCCTCCTTCAGCTTAGATGTACTTGTTAATATGTGAAAGCTAAAAGAAAAAAGTTACCTGGCTTTGTGTTTATTAGGTAATTAATCTCTCTAGAAAAGAAAGAGATATAAAAGTATAAGGTTTGGATGTGCCTGGGTGGCTCAGTTGGTTAAGCATCTGCCTTCGGTTCAAGTCATGATCCCAGGGTCCTGGGATAGAGCCCCATGCCCGGCTCCCTGCTCAGCAGGGAGTCTGCTTCTCCCTCTCCCTCTGCCCCTCCTTCTGATTGCTCGTGTTCTCTCTCGCTCTCAAATAAGTAAATAAAATCTTTTTTTAAAAAAAGCATAAGATTTGCATTTGTAGGAGCTTATACACAAATTTCATATATTAAGTAGGTCCTCAGATGAGTTCAGTCCCAAGATTAGCCACAGAGCAACTTTGTATAATTTTCTCATAAGGAAAGATTTCTAAAAATATTCCAGATCCTTAACTGGAACTTGGTTTGTTCTCTAGGAAAATCTCACCTGGCCATTGTCCAGCGGGTGAACAATGAGGGAGAAGGAGACCCCTTCTATGAGGTGATGGGAATTGTCACCCTGGAGGACATCATAGAGGAGATCATTAAGTCGGAGATCCTGGATGAAACTGACCTCTACAGTAAGTACATGGCCTTGGCTCCTGTCCAAGGTCATCCCATTTCTTCTGAGATTCTCAGAGCTGGCTTAGTTTGACATACTGTGTGAAAGGATGTTGGGACAAGCCGATGCATTACTGAGTCAGCCCCCAAATATTAGGTGCTGGCACCTGGCTTGAGTCACTCTGAGTCACTGAGAACATGCTAGCTAAATGTTTGTCAGGAGGGAACCTTTGGGAACCAAGCCAAGAGTGAAAAGGAGACCTCCTGGCCTTAGGATGGAAAAGGAAGTAAAAGACAGAAAAATGTGCCTTGGGTGGCCACTCTGCCCTTGTTTCCCTCCCTCCCCCCAACCCGTGTTGTTTTGTTTTGGTTTTGTCTCTTCATCCATCTAAACGCAGACCCCAGCTGTCCCTGGGGTTGCCCTCACAGTCGGCCCACACCACAGCACCAGCGCGCGGCAGGGACTGACGTGAGACTGCCCACACACAGCCTAAGCCAAAGCCTTAAATACCTCTTTCTTTGATGCTGCTCTTCTCCCTCACAGCCCTGTTTCTCATTCTCCCTTCCCACCCCTGCCCTCCTACCTACTCCCGCTCTCAAGAACAATATGGACTCAATGCAGACAAGGACTGCTTTCGTTACTGAGCCTTATCAAAGCTTTGCTTGCAAACATTACAAAGGCTTGCTTTGTCTGTGGGATGAGAGTATCTAAATCTATGGGAGTCCCTAGGCCAGGAAGTGTTTCCTCCTCTGGATTTCACTTCTTGAGACAGCAGTCCCTTTTCCCTACCTCAGATAACTCATTCCATCAAGAAGACCCCTGTCCTTAGTTTGCTAGAAGCAGCCATTCAGAAACCAGCTCCCAGTACAAAGAACTTTAATGCCGGAAGGCAGTGAGTGGTGCAGAAAGACTACCGTCCCTTTAGAAGAGATCAAACCCCAAAGATGGATCAGGCCCTGACAAAATACAGTAAGAGTGTCACAGTATCTGGTATTGCTCTGATATCCTGGCCAGGCCCAATTTCTTCAAACAGGGGTTAACTTCTACACCCCACCCCCATTTCCTTCTTCCTCCACCCCTGCCTACGCTCTGATTTAGAATTCCCATCTATCTCAGTAGATCTGTTGGGGAAGGCAGTCACACTACCCTATTCATGGCTGATAGTAGTGATGGTAGTCTAAATGAACATGCTCTCAATGAATCTTGGAACACTGAAAAAATTTAAAATAAATAAATAAATAAATAAATGTGCTCCCCCTCCAGCATTTAACCACCTTAATTCCTATTAAAATAATAGGAAGGAAGACAGAAATGAGGAATGGTTCTCCAATGGTGAAATGTTAAGTGGCATTCTGGTAGAGGAGGGAGAGGGGATATTTAGGCAAACATGTCCTATAAAGCAGAGGGCTGCTCACCAGTGAGAGCAAAAGAATTGATCCCACACAAGTATCTGCTGCTCTCTTGCTGAGCAATCCTCTTTCTGAAGGAGAGGAGTAGGGCTTTCCTGCCCTTTATAAATAAGCTGCTGGTGTGATTCCGTAAGAGCTGTGAGAAGGCCAAGGAGCCAGGAATACGGTGTTTCTTCTCACTTGACCCTGACCCACAGGACAGCTGGGTCTGCCTCTTGCCACTCTTGCTACCTGAGCAAAAGGGGTGTTAAAGCAGCATCTCAGAGTCCAAGATAGACCCACAAGACCTCAGTACCATAGAAGGGCACCTTCTGTCTTCTAGAGGGAAACCCAAACAGTGGAGCTGAAGTGAGCTCCAAAACGAGAAGGAGAATACCAGGGAGCCAGATTCTAGGGGCCCGGTTCCTTGTTCCTAGGATTCATTCCCCTCGGTGTCCACTGTGTCCACTCAGTCTGCACTGAAATTCCCCCCAGCCCTGTTTGTCTCCAGGCCAAGTCTGGAGAAAACCCAAATCCCTTTCTCTGCTCCCCTTAGCACTGTGAAGTAGGCAAGACGTTTCAAAATCTTATTCAAAACTAAGGGAAAGCAAAAGACACCCGACCAAGGAAAACATTCCCCCTACCCGTAAGAAAATATTGTTTTTAGAACAAGCTTTAAAAAAAGAAGGGAGAGGGGCGCCTGGGTGGCTCAGTGGGTTGAGCCTCTGCCTTCAGCTCGGGTCATGATCTCAGGGTCCTGGGATTGAGTCCCGCATCCGGCTCTCTGCTTGCCAGGGAGCCTGCTTCCTCCTCTCTCTCTCTCTGCTTGCCTCTCTGCCTACTTGTGATCTCTCTCTGTCGAAAAAATAAATAAAATCTTTAAAAAAAATTTAAAAAAATAAAATAAAAAATAAAGAAAGAAGGGAGAAAAAGTTAAATTGGAAAGGGCAGACTTTCTTCATCAGTATCTCAGGCCATCTAAAGTTCCCCTAGGTTCTGCCTGAGGGCCCCCACCTAGAGAACCTGACTTTGTAAGTTACACGGCTGTGCCCATTCCTTCTCCTTTCTTCTTCCCTAGATTTTTTCCCCAATCCTCTGCCTGGGGCGAGGCTAGGGTTGAAGCAGGAGAATTGTGAGTGGAAGAGGAGGTGACCACCCAGGTTCCTTGGGTGACGTGCCTCAGATACTGCCCAGGGCGTGGTTTAAATCAGCAGGAAGAGACCTGGTGAACCCAGCTCTGGGGACAGGAGAAGGGCAAGAGATGGAAACCTCCTGGGCTCCACCAGCTCCCCTGATGCTGAGAAAGCTAGTCCCTCAGGCACAAATGCCATTTAGTAGGCACTTTACAGATGGTTCTGCTCAGAGTCTCAGAATAACTACAAGGGGATGAGCAGAAGCATTATTGCTACTTATGAACCTCATTGTGTAGATGAAAATGAGCACACACTCTGATGCCCAGAGAGGTTTCACAGCTGGTAAGGAAGGGAGCCACCACCAGAAACCTGCCCTCAGGGGCGCCAGGCCAGCCTTTCCCCTCTTCCACTCCACACCACCTCAGTGTAAATAGCCCTGAGACCTGGCAACATCACCCATCTTCTACCCCTTAGTAGCATCCTTCTGCTCCCCGGGAAAGAGAAGTTGTGAGGTCACCTACAGTTGACATGTCGCAGAAATTCATGGGATCCCAAAGGATCTATCTCCCATATGACTGTGGGAAGACTGATTCTGATATCTCCACTTTGTGACCCTGCAGCTGACAACCGGAAAAAGCAGAGGGTTCCACACAGGGAGAGGAAGCGGCACGACTTTTCCCTATTCAAGCTTTCTGACTCGGAGATGAGGGTGAAGATCTCTCCCCAGCTTCTGCTGGCCACACACCGCTTCATGGCCACAGGTATGACTCTGCCCCCCACCCCCTGCCTGCGTCTCCTCCCCAGACAAGGAAAGCAGAATCTGGAAGGTGAAACCCACACACCAATCACGTTAGTACCTCGCAACCTAATTCCAGTGCACAGCAGAGATGGAGAACCTCTGTTCCAGGGAGAGGGGATGCCGTAGGTTAGGCCACAGGAGGCCACATACTGTCCTGTTCAGCCCCAGGCCTGATCTTCTAGGACTGAAGTGAGTACAACTCAGCTCTGCTTTCCTCTCTTCTACTCAAGGAAAGAGCTAAAGAAACCACTGCTGCTCTCTTCCCTTCCTCCCCTTGCTTTCTGGCAGGAGCCTAAGGCCGAGCTCCATCTTGTTGGAGCTGGGGTGCCCCCCGAGGATTTGCTGAGGAAGGAAAGGCCTTGTCCTACCCAGCAAGGAGGCCTGGGGTTGGTACCCTCCCTGGACCACATAGGCTTGTGAGCTACACAAGTTTTTTTTGTTTTTTTTTTTTTTTAAGATTTTACTTATTTATTTGACAGAAAGAGAGAGATCACAAGTAGGCAGAGAGGCAGGCAGAGAGAGGGGGAAGCAGGCTCCCCAGTGAGCAAAGGCCAATGTGGGGCTCGATCCCAGGACCCTGGGATCATGACCTGAGCCGAAGGCAGAGGCTTTTACCCCCTGGGCCACCCAGGTGCCCCAAAAAGTGACTTTTCTTTTCTTTTCTTATTTAAGATATTTTAGTTATTTATTTGACAGAGAGAGAGATCACAAGTAGGCAGAGAGGCAGGCAGAGAGAGAGGGGGAAGCAGGCTCCCTGCAGAGCCGAGAGCCTGATGCAGGGCTCAATGCCAGGACCCTGAGATCATGACCTGAGCCAAAGGCAGAGGCTTACCCACTGAGCCACCCAGGCACCCCAGCTACACAAGTTCTTAAAATACAGAAGTCAATTGTAAATCTTGGAATCTTTAGGAAAAAAAAAAATGAAGATCCAAATACAAACTTCCCCTTCTTATAAAGAAGGTACTATTTGTCTTTGAACTTTCTAGTCTTCTCACCCAGGCCCAATTAAGGTGCTGACTTGGAACAGTAACACTCATGACTAAGTTCAATTGTCAGTTAGTCCAACATCTATTTATTGAGTGTGTTAGGAGTGTTAGGACACAGTTAGGACTGTTCAAGGTGCTAAGAAGTAGAAAATTTTAAATTGGAGTTTCCTTTTTTTCTAAGAAGGCCGAGGCTTAACCCACTGAGCCACCTAGGCGCCCCTAAATTGGAGTTTCTTGAAAGTAGTTTTCAACATGTTTTCTAGTCCTAATTACAGATTTAACTACTGGCTGCCTGTCAAAGCAAAACAGCTGTGTCTGTTCATAACATGACATAACATAATAATATAACAATAATATCTGTTAATATGAAAATGTGATACCACAAGGCTTCACATTTTGGGGAACGTATCACTTAAGTAATTAACTCTGTATTAACTTGGAATTTCATTTCATTCAACAGATACATGTCATACCAATAAGATTAAATTCTCTGTGTTTCATTTGATGATAGCAATAAAGCCTTTGTTGTTCACATGGCTTGCTTATCCGTGCTCCTCTTACCATTGCTTTTTTTCTTCTTGAGCCATTTCATTGAGGTAAGATTGACATATGAAAAGCGGTATGTATTTAACATATATGACTTGAGGAGTTTGGAGCTAAGCTGCCATAAGCATATCCATCACCTCTAAGAGTTTCCTCCCACCCTCTTTCTTTATTACTATTTTTCCTATGTTACCATAAGATCTACCATCTTAGCAAAATTTTGCATATACAATACACTGTTGCTAATTACAGACACTAAGCTATGCAGGAGATCTCCAGGACTTACTCATCCTGCATAACTAAAACTTTGCCCCCTTTGACCAGTACCTCGCCCATGTCCCCCTCCCACTAGCCCTGGCTAACTGGGGTGCTTCTCTCAGCTTCTCTGAGTTTGACTGTTTGTTTCATTACTTTTAAAAATTTTTTTGAGAGAGGGACGCCTGGGTGGCTCAGTTGGTTGAACGTCTCAGGTCATGATCCCGGAGTCCTGGGATTGAGTCCTGCATTGGGTTCCCTGCTCAGCGGGGATCCTGCTTCTCCCTCATCCCTCTGCCTGGTACTCCCCTGCTTGTGCTCTTTCTCTCTGTGTCAAATAAATAAATAAATAGATAAATCTTTTTAAAAAAAATTTTTTTTTGAGAGAGAGTGTGCACAAGGGCAGGGGAGGGGGCAGAAGGAGAGGGAAAGAGAATCTTAAGGAGGCTCCAGGCCCATCGTAGAGCCCAATGAGGAGTTCAGTCTCACAACCCTGAGATCATGACCTGAGCCAAAATCAAGAGTCGGATACCCACCATCTGAGCCACTGAGGCGCCCACAATGTGACTATTTCAGATTCATCATATAGGTGGTATCATACATATTTGTCCTTATGTGTCTGGCTTATTTCATTTAGCATAATGTTCTCCAGGTTCATCCATGTTGTTGCAAGTGGCAAAACTGCCTTCTTTTTTAGGCCACACTCAACTTTAAATAACATCAAGAAGAAAATTAATAGCAAAAGTAACATTTCCAAAATGGTGACCTGTTTTCTCCAGGGTGCCACCACAGGGACACATATCCCCAGAGGGCATGGGGAGAAGCTGAGGTGCACAATCCCACACCCCCCACTCCACCTGAGACTCACTAGAGCCCTGCCAGCTCGGTGCCCCAGAGCATGAATGGAGGTGGCTGTAGACACGTGCCTGGTTTGCCCATCCTGACTCTCCCGGCTGCTAATCCGTCCTGCCTCCCTATCTCCCCTAGAAGTGGAGCCCTTTAAATCTCTGTACCTTTCGGAGAAGATCCTGCTCCGGCTCCTCAAACACCCCAATGTGATCCAGGAGCTGAAGTTTGACGAGAAAAACAAGAAAGCCCCAGAACACTACCTCTACCAGCGCAACCGCCCCGTGGACTACTTCGTGCTGCTTCTGCAGGTGAGTGGGAGAGTTAGAGATCCTCCAAGGGCGGGACGAGGGCATCTCCAGGCTGGATAGAGAGGAAGGGCTGGGCCTCCTCAGCCAGGTTGAAAGCCTCAGCGTACTACCTCAGGGCAGGGCCAGGTGGGGTGGGTGTTTGTCCATGACCCACAGAAGGGCCAGATGTGACTGGCCACTGTCCCGAGAGTGGTGGGATCTTGATGGCAGTTAGTCTGACCGGTCAGTAGTGTTTATGGTGGGGTTGGGTGGGGACTTCTCCAACAGAGGGGTTCTGAGACTACACTTCCAAAACTGTCATCCTGCAGAATCCCGAAGCCCCCTTGTCTGCTCAGACTTGCCCAGGAATGCGACGGTCCATGCTTCCCAACCTGCAGGCCTGTCTCGTGTCTGTCATGCTGGCGTCTCACCATATCTGACTCCCACCCGCTCCTTGCTCTGGGGGTGCGTGGAACACATCCACTCTCACTGCCACATTTCAGCCTTTGTAGCCTCTCGAATCTTCTCCTCGTTAAGAGGACCAGGGAGGGAACAGATGACTGAATGAAAAAGGTGTAGCATCTTCCCGGTGCTCAAATAAGTCCCAGCGCCTTCCACCCTGGGTGCCTGGATAGGACTGTTGTAAATACATGTGACATGTGGTTCTAGCTTGTGATGCTGCTGGCTCCCTGGCCCGGCTCTACCATTAGCTCTGTTACTATTGCCCATCTCTTCTCAACAGAATCTTACAAACCCTAAATACAGTGATTGCCTTAAAATCTTAATTAAGCTCAGTGACCTTAGAAGTGGCCTCTTTGTGCTTACTGTCCACCTACAGCCTGTCTGCTCTGACCCTGTAATGGGCCTCACACCCATCCTAACACAGAGCCTCCTTTCTCCTTTCTCCAAAATGGAGTCACAGTCTTCACTGCTGAAAATCAACAAGAGTCCTATTCTATTGTTTATATAATGTCATGAACTCATATAACCTACTATCTTACGCTTCATGTAAACGTAACCATTTTCAAATAAAAGTCAGAGGGACTGAAAGGTAGTGGCAAGAGTGTAGGTTCAGCAATGGGAAAGATCTGGCTTTAAAATGCCAGTGTTGCCACGTTCTAACTAACCTTTACCAAGGTATGTGACCCTCTGAGCCTCAAATTGATTCACCTGGAAGCTGGGGATGAAAGCAGTATGGGCCCCATAGGGTGGTAGGACTGAGTGAGTGAGAATCTATGCAGTGCACAGAACACAGTACAAGGCCCGCAGATACACACTACATGCTAGCCATTAGTGATCATTATTCCTGGCAATGAAATACACAAGCTCTGCACAGAATCAGATTTTCTCTCAACCGGTGGGGCAGTTTATGGGGCCAGGGGCTAGCTGGGGCCAGGACATTCATCATAGAAGGGCCATTAGAGCATGCAAAGAGAGTTGGTTAGCCAGGACGGGACACTCCTCTATGAACAAAGCAACTAACATACTGCTGAAGTCAAAGGTTCTATCTTTGAAATGGATCTAGACAGACTTCACATTTCCCTGTGATAAGAACTTAAGTCCACCTGTTTGTTACCATACAGAAGTGCTTGGGGTTGTAGTCAATGATAGCACTGGAAGTGCTCACACACGCCCTTGTACACTTCCTTCTTTCCCCAGGGTAAAGTGGAAGTGGAGGTTGGCAAGGAAGGCCTTCGCTTCGAGAATGGAGCTTTCACCTACTATGGAGTCCCAGCCATCATGACCACTGCTTGCTCAGGTATTCCAGTCCCCAAGCCAGAGCTTCTTGGGGAAGCAGTGGGATATGGTGGAAGAGAACATCTGGGTTCAAGTCCTGACTCCTCTTAGGGACTCTCTATACAAGCCATTTAACTCCCTAGACTTTAGTTTCCTCCTCCATAAAATGGGTGTGAAAGTCCTTTCTTAATCGGAGAGTCTCTTCATGGAAGTCCGTGGTAAACTGCAGTGTTATCAAGTGTCAGGGGTGGATAGTGGTGTTTTTCTGTGTGAAAAGACAAGTTTATTTTGCTTTTTACACTTCCATTCGATTGCCTGGTTTTTGCAGAGTTCATTGGTGCTGCGGGTGTGGTGGAGGAGGGGCATTCCCTTAAGGAGGTGTGTGTTCTCAACTGCATTCTTCTGTCCTTAGATAATGATGTGCGGAAGGTTGGAAGCCTGGCTGGATCCTCAGTCTTTCGTATGTATCTCTCAAACCTCTCTCCCACCTGTCCCCATCGTAGTCTTGTCTCAGCCCTGGGGACCTGGACCAAGCACTTTGAGGCTGGGCTGGGGCTAACCCAAATGTTGGCAGCCTCTTTGTAATGCTCTGCCAGGAACACTGCCTCCTGCCAGGTACCTACGGACCACAGGCGCCTCGTTTCTGTGTTTGGAATGTTTCCTGCTGCTTCTCTGCTCATGTGCAAGTGACGAATGACAGGGAGGGAAGTTGTGAGGGAAGGGGACCCCATTTACTGTCACCTGCTGGGGAATGAAGGCTGGTGATTGGGTGCTCTGGTGCAGGTTCAGCCTTTCCTTCTCCGCTAGGATATAATTCACCCACTGGCCTTTACTTTACCTGACATAGGTCTGTCATTACTGTATTACATTACCATACCGTAGAAAATGCCCACAAGGTCTTAGGATGTGAGTCCCAGGCTGCCACAGTATGTTGCTTACCTGCTTCTCTTTCCTCGTTACACGTCTCAGCTGGTGGAGAGCTGGCTTCCAGTTGACTGTGCATGCTGGTGCTGGCGGCTGCCACAGGGCTCATGGCTGGTTTGTTCTGCCTCTTCTGTGCTCTACCTTCTTGCTGTTTCCTGTGTGGGGATATTGTACTTGCGCTTAGAAGGGATGGTGTTTATTGGGATGTAAGCGTGATCCAGAATGAATTATTTCTCTAGATTTCTTTTCGGTTCACGGGTCTGAATTTTGCGTTGCTTTCAGCTGTTCATGTTTACAGCGGTGGCTATTTTCATGCCAAATGGGGTATTTTCTCTCATCATAAAAAAGATTTTTATGGAGGGCTTTCTATTGGGATTTACCAGAGGATCCTAAAGCTTGATCTCACAATCCCTGGCACAGGAAAGGTAGATACTATCTTAACACAGAGAAATTAAAGAATTGACTTGCTCCAAATTACCCAGCAAGTGGATGACTACCCAGATGCAATCCCATGTCCTGGCTAGTTCACACAGCACAAAGAAATAGATTTGAGACCCATCATGTTCCAGAATGTAATTTCCATGTAGAAACAGTGGAATGGTTTACAGTGTAATTTATACCTTAGCCGAGCAGAAGGCTGAAATGAAGTTGAAGTACCTGTCCATACCCAAAGCATGGCCCAACATGAACTGAAGATCGATAAAAGTAAAGCCCTGGTACATATGACACTTATATAGGCCAACAGATCTCAAGTAAGGTTGAGGAAGGAAGCATCATCATCTTAGAACAAGAACTCTGAATGGGAGAGGGATGAGCTACAGGACCAGGGAAATCTTGGTTCTCTAAAGGAGATTTCCATCCATCACATTAGGGATTGCTTAAGGTGGGGTAATTCCTAGGATTCTAAATGTTACGCAGACATTTGGCCCTGTTCTGGCTCTTTTAGAAGACCAAAAGACAGGGGGACAAAGAGCTACATGAGACTCCCCAGCCCACGTAATATGGATGATCTTTTTTCTTTGAAAAGAAAATTATTTTAAAAATCTTGGGAAGCTGTTACCTGGTTTCCTCCCTTCCTTCCTTCTTTCCTGTCTCTAGTTCTTTCTATCCATATCTCCTTCCATTTTATCAGTGAGACAGGCATAAACTTGTAACACTGATCTCTCCTTCAAAACTGGTTAACTAAAAAGGAGCATTAAACTTTTCCCTCCCCTCACTTCTGAGCATCTTTATAATCTTCAGAAGGAGAAAGAAATCAAATTAACCAGTAGGGGTGTGGAGACATTTTCCATCATCCCCCACAAGCATTCCCCACTTAGCAAAGTACAGTGTGAAATATGGGCTAAGGCTGCCACACCCCACAGTTATGCCTGGGGTGCACCCGCACCCTAGGGTCTAGCTGCCCAGCATCACTCAATAGCAGTGAACCTCAGCCTGCAGTCAAAGGAGAGCATAAGGGAGTGAATTCTTATAGGGTCTGGGTCTGGCCAACTACCCTTGTCCTGGAAGCCAGCCTATAGCTTTATTAGCCTTTGAGAGAGATAAATGGGATGAGAGGTTCGTCAGAACACTGGCCCTGGGACCTAGCCTCAAAGTCGAATTTGAGGTTATTAAGTCACCCTGGTTTTCCTGTGCAGGGTAAGGGAACACAGCCAGCACTGTCTCCTCTCTCTTGGATCTGATTGCCAGGGACTCTAGGAGGATCACATTGAGCCTGGGAACTCTGAAGAAACCAGGCCTGAGTTTCTTCAAGCCCACGGGGCAATGCAAGCAGAGAGAGGCTGTCTCCTCCCTGTTTGGTGGGGTATACATTTCATTTGCACCCCAAGAAACTCTAGGATGCTTCTTGAGACTGTGGGGTTTCTTATCCCGGTAGGTCTCACATTAGGAGCCCATTCCAATATTCTTTGACATCTGGTGTCAGACCGAATGATTATCAGTTAGGTGGGTATAAATCTCCTCCGCTCTCCTGCGCGTGTAAACTCAGTACAATCACCTGGCACGGCAGGTAAGACCACAGAAGTTGCCGGTTTTGGTGCGCTGTCCTCCACAGACTGACTTCATTTAGTCCCCAAGGAAGGGGCACTCTGAACAACTGGATAAGAGGGAGGAAGACAGATTCCCAGACAGAAACACCGCTTGATCCCGCAACGCACAGTTAGCGCCCGGCACTGTGAGCACCGAGGAGGGGCTGGGAGGCTGAGGCACGCTTCTTCCGACCGCCGCAGGCCGGAGCATGCGCTCTGCTTGGAACCGCGGCGCAGGCGCGCAGAGGCCGGTGGCCGTGGGGATGAGCCGGGGGAAAGGCGGTGCGGGACCCCCAGCCTATTTGTGGGCTCACGGAGAATGCTGTAGACACATGTCCCCACCCCGCAAGGGCCCCTGCCCGCTCTTGTCATCGGAAGGTCGAATCCCCTGTAAGATTACTGCACATCTTTCCGGAAAGACTTTCCGCCAAGTCTGTTTTACATTTGGGTTTCTGGAGGGTGACTTTGTGAGAGGATTTGCAATTTCCCTGTTCTCAGAGGCAAGATTCCCTTTTACAGAGAAATGTGCTGTTGTGAAGACTCAAGAACAGACTGACTCACACACTTTGCTCTTTTGTCTTTCTCCTTTTCTGTTTATCTTCCCTTTCGCAACTCACAAATCCTTGGCCCTTGACTCTTTAGTGCCCGTCTCTGTGTCCCGTACCTTCGCCTTCAGCAGAGGGGACTCTCTGGCGGGCTCCCCAGGTAAACATGCGTGGGTGTGTCGGGTCTCCGTAGAGTCAGTGGGGTGTGCAAGAGGCCATTGGTCTCAGTCGCTGTCCTGCGAGGAACTAGTGTCTCCCACAGGCACTGCCAGGACTAAGGCATAGCCCATCGCACAGATAACACTCCCTGGCACACACGGCCCAGGCGTTGCTGAGTCAGTGGTGTCACTTGTGAACTTAGCTCCCGGGAAGTCTCTGTGTAGGTATGGGGAGAAATGATAGAGTGAGGGCTGGTGTGAATTCTTCCTCATCTTTTGTCTCGCTGCAGAATGGAGGGATGAGAAGTGCAGCAGGAGAGGACTAGAAAGAAACAACAGAGTACCATCCCTTACTGCTACCTATTTTCCCTCCACCATTCATTCTCTGTGGCCTCTGCCTTTAGCTGACCACTAACTAACCCAGCCTCATCTTCCCCTGTAATGTTGCTCTCTGGTGACTATATTATCTCTGGCCTTACTCATACAAAGAATATGTGTAAGAATTTCAAAACAACTTTTCATTAGGTTTAACCTCTGTTGTTAATTGTATAAAAGTTGCTGGGTTTCTTTTTAACTGGGTCAGACAGCTCCTCATAGAACTACAGAGTAACCCAAGGGTTGAGGAGAATGTAATCAGTCTAAATAATTGATGAAGTGTTTGTATTGTTTTCATGTCTAGAGGATGCTCTCTCAGGCTCATGAAACAAGTAATGAGCAAACCAAGAATTTCTGTCTTAAACCTCCCTGAAGTTAGAATTTAAAAACAGGTCCAATTCCCTGTACCCCCACCCCACATCTGTCTCCCTATCCCAGTACCACAATAGGATTCTGAGGCCCCCATCATAACCTCAGCCAGCAAGAATTCAGTTATGTTTTGCTATCTGTACAGTAGACCCTCAACTTTCAAAGAGGCTGTGTCCTGAGACCTCAAACCCCCAAGTTTGCAGCTTCAGAAGAATTTATGTTGACTCCTGTTTCTTCCAAATCACATTTTTCCCATCAAAAACCATCTGGTTCCCATGTTTATCTGTACAAAACAAGTTAATCACCTTCTCAAATATCATCAAGGTTTTCTCTCTCATTTAATGATTTTCCACCAAGAAATAAAATCTTTCTTGCTTTGTGAGAGCTCATGCCCTCATGATGACTACTGACCAGCACGGTCCATGTGGGGGTGCCAAGCTGGTGCCCTCTACCAGCTAACTGGTCTACTCCTGCCTGTCAGCAAAATGAGAAGTGACCACATCATGGACCTTCAAGATCCTTCACATGCAGGGAATCTTCATGAAGGAAGAGTAGCTATGAAGCTTCAGCTGAAAGGCAAGGCTTACATTTTTAAAAGATACTCAATCAGAAGGATCAAAGCAGGGGTGTCATTACCTTTTAAATTACCCTCAGTTAACCAGACAAACCAGTTCTCTGTAATTTTGTAACTCCAGTTAAGAGAAGGTTAATTCTAGTCCATTGATATTTATTATGAAAAACTTGATGGTAACCCAGCATCAGACCAAGATGAAGGTGACTTGTTCCTGCAGTGTGACACCCCCAGCCCCACCCCCACCAGGAGGTGCTGTAACTTCTGATCTAACCCTGGTGGGTGGCAGCTGCTCCTGAGAACTCTTTCCACCTTCCCCTCATTTTCCATGCCTGGGTCTTCAACCCAACAAGAAATAGGTGAGCCACAAAGCTGAGAGAGCAAGGCCAACTTCTTCCCACCCTTGGTTTATCTTTGCAGAGTGGAGCAGTGACGAACAAAGCAGGAAAAAAGAAAGGGCAGGAGCTTTTGATCTTGATGAAGTCCCAAAAGTTCATTTTCACTTTTGTTTCCTTTGCCTTTGGAGACATATCTTGAAAGAAGTTGCTGTGGCTGATATCAAAGAGGTTACTGCCTATGTTCTCCTCTAGGATTCTGGTGGATTCCTGCCTCACTCACAAGATAAACTCAATTTCGAGTTTGTCTTTGTGTACGGTGTAAGAGAATGGTCGAGTTTCATTCTTCTACATATAGCTGTCCAATTTTCCCAGCACCATTTATTGAAGAGACTATCTTTTTTCCACTGTATATTCTTTCCTGCTTTGTTGAAGATTATTTGACCTTAGAGTTGAGGGTCCATATCTGGGTTCTCTACTTTGTTCCACTGGTCTATGTGTCTGTTTTTATGCCGGTACCATGCTGTCTTGGTGATCACAGCTTTGTAGTAAAGCTTGAAATCAGGTAACGTGATGCCGCCAGTTTTATTTTTGTTTTTCAACATTTCCTTAGCAATTCGGGGTCTCTTCTGATTCCATACAAATTTTAGGATTATTTGCTCCAGCTCTTTGAAAAATACCGGTGGAATTTTGATCGGAATGGCATTAAAAGTATAGATTGCTCTAGGCAGTATAAACATTTTAACAAGCTTATTCTTCCGATCCAAGAGCATGGAATGGTCTTCCATCTTTTTGTGTCTTCTTCAGTTTCTTTCGTGAGTGTTCTGTAGTTCCTCGAGTACAAATCCTTTACCTCTTTGGTTAGGTTTATTCCCAGGTATCTTATGGTTCTTGGTGCTATAGTAAATGGAATCGATTCTCTAATTTCCCTTTCTGTATTTTCAGAAATACAGACAGAAATTCAGACAGAAAGCCACTGATTTCTGTCCATTCACTTTGTATCCTGCCACGTTACTGAAATGCTGTATGAGTTCTAGTAGTTTGGGGGTGGAGTCTTTTGGGTTTTCCATATAAAGAATCATGTCATCTGCGAAGAGAGAGAGTTTGACTTCTTC
Source organism: Enhydra lutris kenyoni (assembly GCF_002288905.1). Taxonomy (NCBI): domain Eukaryota; kingdom Metazoa; phylum Chordata; class Mammalia; order Carnivora; family Mustelidae; genus Enhydra; species Enhydra lutris. Next base: position 51,838,368 of record NW_019154096.1, read on the forward strand.
ATTGCCAATTTGGATAAAAAAAAAAAGAAAGGGCGGGGATGCCTTTCTTCTCCTTTGTCTCTCTCCTCCCCACCTCCTTTCACTTGGTCTCCTTTTGTCTGGCCCCATACTTGATTTATGATCCAAATATAATTATTTGCATATATTACATCTTGCCTCCATCTTACACAGAGGAGAGAGAAATCCTGGAAATTAATAGGGCCTTTACGTTTAAAAAGAACCCAGTCATTTTATTTGATCCCCACAACAACCTCAGGAGATGGGAAGGAATTAACATTGCAAAACAATAAGTAGGGAAACAGCCTCTGAAAACATTGAGCCATCCAGCAGTATCACCTGTGTAGTGAGAAGGCGAAGGATGAAGATTGAAATCCAAATCTCTCTCTTTTTTACTGTTACATTTTTTTTCTAATTTCTCCAATTCTTTTTTATTTTTAACAAAAAGTTTTCACTTGAAATGAATAAGTCATAGGAATAAAAAGCAACGCAAAAGGAATAGTCAGTGACACTGATAGCGATGTAATGGGATAGAGGGTAGCTTGTTAAATCACTAAGTGGTACATTGAAACCAGTGTAACACTGTGTGTCAACTATACTCAAAATAAAACAAAGTTTCCAGTTTTTTTGAGACATAATTGACATATAACACTGTAAATTTAAGATGTATGTGATAATTTGATACATAAATTGTATACATTGCAAAATTCTTTTGTTGTTTTAAATTCCAGTATAGTTAACATACAATGTTCTTTTAGTTTCAGGTGTACAATATAGTGACCCGTGGCATTTTAGAAACAGAACAAATGAGCAAAGGAAAAAGAAAGAGAGACAAACCAAGAAACAGACTCAAACTGATGGTTCCCAGAGGGGAAGGGTTGGGGAGATGGGTAAAATAGGTAATGTGGATTAAGGAGTGCCCTTGTCTTGATGGGTGATGTATGGAATCTGAGTTTCTTAGGTCCTGCTTCTATTGTCCTGGACTTGGCTACCCCTCTGAACATGGGCATTTTGTGCCCCCTAGAGGTCTGTGACTTACTAGCATTTTGAAAGCAGTCATGATAATGAATTATGATGCTCTCTGTGGATTGAGGCCAGCGGTCCCTGAACCAAAGATTGCCACCATTATCCATACATAGGCAGTTTCCTTCTATTTGAGCTTTAGTTTGAAATAAGGAGCGAGGAGTGGTTTTGTGCATTGCATTGCTTCCAGGGTATGATGTAATTAGCCAGCTTTGCAGGTGCTTTCATTTAAAAAGTAGACTTCTGATCAACCCACTGAGAGTTCACAGCTCCACTGCAGTTATCATCCCCTCTCCCCAAATTCATTCCTTTTTTCTTTTCCCAGTGGAGATGATTTCAAGTTCCCCATGACAATCCTTCCAAATCCACAAAAGCACAGAGGCAGGAAAGAGGTCAGGAGCAGTGATTCTTTTTCAGTGTTCAAATGACATCTGTAATGTGCTTTGAGATCAATGGGGACCGTTTCCTCCCAGAATATAGAGGGAGTCTCTAAAAATAATCCTTTTACTTTGTGAAATGTGGTAAGTGACAATACTCCTTTGGGTTGGCTTGTGTGTCGTAAACATTTGGGAACCATTAAAGCTCCTTGTAATGTGAGCGAGTTCATCTGGGCTCCTAACTTGGGCTTATTTGCAGAGTTCACATTGTAGCTTTGACAGAGAGCTTTTGGCATTTGGTTGTCTGATGTTGAATATTACCCCAGAATGATGAATTTTAATAATCCTAGTTTGTACTCTTATAGGCCTATGTAATTAAGCTCCCCCATCCAGTTTGGAGAACACAGGTGGCCCATGACACAGTGACTATGACGAGAGAGGGCTGTTTCCTCTTGTCCCTCACTGATGCTCTGAAAGATAGAAGCAGGCAGCCGCTGTACCCTACTTTCCCCTCAAATCCCTAGACTGAAACAGGAAGTGGGGCATTCTCCTGTATCATGGGTTCTGCTCTAGGTACAGGTGTCATGAGTAAGGCAAGCATCACGGAGCTGTGTGTAGGTTCAGGGAGCCCCGTGCCTATCAGTGCACAGGAGATTCCATTCAGCCCCAGTTAGAGTGTCAAATCCTCTTCCACCCCCTCTCCCGCCCCACAACCAATTGTACCCCAGGGTCTTCTCCGCCCAACCTCAGTGTCTCCAACTTGCCATCTAGGACAGATATCCCTTGCAGCCTGACTACGCAGAGGCTGCAGGAATGGGGTCTATCACGCTTCTCCACAGCACCTCGGAGTCTAGAGAAGAAAACCCTGCTTTCCACCACCCAGTCTCCAGGGCTAGCTTGAGGGTGCGATGTAAGGAAGAGCGGACAAAGGGATATGTCCGTGGCGTGGCCTACCTCCTGGTGAGGAATTCTGTGGTCAGTTTGATCACTGTTTGATCTGTCCCCTCTTAGACCTCTTTGACTGTAGTTTCACATTTTTCTCTTCACTTCACTCCCCCCAGCCTGGGCCTCTGCTCTTAGGAAATGCCAAGGGGAATTATACAACTTGAACTCGTTTGCCATGCTGCTAGGACACTCGTCTGTTACTGATTTCTTCTCTTTTTTTATTAAAAGCATTTCCATTTCCCTTGCTCAAAAACCTCTGAGTGTATGTGCACAATTACCAAAATGCCGAGTCATCAGCATCCTACCTATTGAGGAATGTTAGGCTCTGGGACATGAAAACATTGATGTTGCACAGCACTCACTGAGCTGGGACTTCCTTTGTTGTGAAGTGAGGCATTTTTTTTTTTTCCTTTGAAAAATTGCTTTTATAGGCCCGACCTTTATAAGACAGTTATATCTTTTCGTGTTGGGAATCCTTTGGGATTCTGAATAAACCTTCAATAGCTTTGTTCTTACTTGAAAAAAACAGAACACAACAATACTTTTCCTCCTAGCACGACAGTGATGTCACTTGCATTTGACGTGTGGTCCTGGGAGTGACAGCAGAGTGGCATGCTGGTGAGGACCAGAGCTCTGGGTGGGACGGGGAGGCATTTGTGGCCTCTGTTTCCAACAGAGTGTGGAAGTGATTCAGGCAGAGCCTTCTATGGCTGGAAGTGGTCTAGTAGATAAGAGAGCCTTGTCTTCCTGCCATCCTCCTGGCATATGCCTGGGATTGTGATATAAGGGATGACAAGGTGGAACAGGACACATGGAGTATATGTAGCACATGTCCCACCAGGCAAAACCCTGGAGGGTTGTCGGGGAGAGATGATTATTTCCCAGGCCCTACTTATACTCCCTTCGATGGTTCCAAACTGCACTGAGGACAAGACCCACCAGGTCAGGGTATGGTGTTCCAGATTCCACTCACATGACAAAGAAGTCACCCTCCAGCAGAACTGCCTTCCCCCTTTTCCACAGCAGTTACTCTGAGGAAGTGCCATTGATTTACTTGGCAGTCACCAGCCTAGAAGACCACAAAGGGTCGAGCCAAGCCAAGAACGCACCAGCTTGTTTTCAAGGGACCAGAACCAGAAGTGAAACGCATGTTCTTCTGCCCAGTACTGCTGCCATTTACAGTCGCCTGGGTGCTTCACTCTGTTGTCCATGGCACTGTCACTGGCTTCAGTCCTTGGTCACTGTGGAAGAGGGTCTGGCCCTCCATCTCCCAGTGGAGAAGTAGGGCCCTAGAGACCTGAGGCCAGGATCCCCAGTTTCACGTGCTTTAGGTAAACAAAGTCCTGGTTTTCCCTGTGGCCTCTCCTCAAGTTACTGGACCAAAGCCTGAGGCCTCTTGGTGCCCTTGATTCTCACTGCACACTCTCTGACTCTGTCCAGCCACAATGTTGGAGTGTCCTTCTCTCTGCCCTTAATTTCTTGGAGAAGTCAGCTTCCCCAGGATGTTCGTAAGTTGCAAAGGCAAGGCCTTCCCATCCAGGATGCTTTGAGAGCTCTGAAATCTTTTTTTAAACAAAATTTAGGTTTACATGAAAACTCTTTAAGGGATGCTTAGGTTTTGATTCATTCATTCTCTACATTTTTCTTGAGCACCTACTTGAGGCCAGGCATAGTGCTAGATACTGAGTGGACCACAATGACCAGAAAACACAAGACCTCTGTCCTCGTGGAATTTAGCATTGAATTGAGTAGATGTCACAAGTACAAGCACATAATGAATTAAAACTTGTGAAAAGTACATTGAAGGAATGAACAAGGGACAGTGATAGAAGAAAACAGGGAAATCTTAGGACAGCCAAAGTCTTCAGAGAGGGTAGCTTTCAGCTTCAGCTGAGACCTGATGACCGAGATCCTAGCTGGGGAGGTAGAGGGAGGTGGGCAGGAGAAATGGCATCTTCTGAAGTAGTGGGGGAACACTTGCATGATTGAGGGCAGCAGAGCAAGCAGGGGAGGGGAAGAGAGTCCTCAAGATGAGACCAGACAGGAAAGCAGGAGTCAGGTCATGGGGGACTTTTGGGGACAAAGCAAGGAGTTTAGGGGTCCAGGGAATTGGGACTTGAGGGGGGACAGAGATAGAGACCAACAGGCTTATGTCCACAGTGGAGGTGAGAGGGCCTGGTACAGGGCTGGGGGAGCAGCAAGGGTCTGGGGGCACCCCCCAGGTTTCCGGTGTAAGTAATGGAGTATATGTGAGGGGCACTTTGTAAGACGAGGACACTGGAATTAGAATTCTTAATTCTATAATCCTATCAAGGCAGCGATTGTTATGGTTCTAAAGAGAAAAATGATGCTGCCTGTTGTTATTTTACCCTTTCCACTACCTGGTTTGCCAGACAACGGTAACAGCTTGCAGCTAAACACACCATCAACCCTCAAGGACTCGCTCCAAATAGATGCTAATCAATTATCTTGACTGATGGCACCGTTATCTCCTGAGACAGGATTGAATTCCTGCAGTTTTCCCTGAAAGCACAGGAGTGGAATTTCTGAGGAGCCAGACTCCGCGCACTGGAGCCCCTGAACTCAGTCTGTGTTCCGAGAGGCTCACAGCACGCCCCTCCCCCTTCGGGGAAGGAAACATGGGCTGGCACTCTCCCTCGGGTTGATTCTGTGCTTGAGATCATGCTCGGGTCACCTGAAGAACCTCTCTTCTATTGATCCAGGGAAGGTAGTTCACATAATCCGTTTAGAAACCAAGTGCCGTGGTCTTAATTGAAGTTTCCCTAGAAGGTTCTTAAAAACGGGAAAACAAATCAACCAACCCTGACTCGGAACATGTAGGATGCCTGTGGATTATTCCAGTATCCCCTGCCCCCATGTAGGCCTAGATGGAGTCCTGCCTTAGACCCACACTTTAGAGGACCCCACTTTGGCCCTCCTCAGTCCTATCCCTTTCTGTGGGATGAGGAACTCACGGGGCTGGAGTCTGTGTTCTGCCTTCTGGACCACACTTCAGATGGGGGAACCCTGGAATTCCTCCCCTAAGCCACCCCGGGGGAAGAGGACTGGGAAGCCCCTAGGGCAGGGGCTGTTTGTTCCCATACAGCCCTGTTTCATGTTTTCCGCTTTAACAGAAATTCTAAGGAGTTGGACCTTGCCTTCCAAGTTATGCCAGTATAATTGTCAAGGACAAGGATGGAACGAATTTTTTTTTAAAGATTTTTATTTATTTATTTGACAGAGAGAGATCACAAGTAGACGGAGAGGCAGGCAGAGAGAGAGAGAGAGGGAAGCAGGCTCCCTGCTGAGCAGAGAGCCCGATGCGGGACTCGATCCCAGGACCCTGAGATCATGACCTGAGCCGAAGGCAGCGGCTTAACCCACTGAGCCACCCAGGCGCCCCAGGATGGAACGAATTTTAACAGTTTCTTCATGTGACTCAAATCGGGACCCATATAGTTTGTGGACCTCCACTTGTCCAGGGTCCTGCCAGTGTTAGGGCAGACCTCAGTAATCCCTGCTAACATGCTCACCACCGCAAGCATCAGTCGTCTGTGCCTTCAGACCTAAGGCGTTCGCCTTTCTGAACAATGAGGCTTGTGAGCAGAGTTGAGATCCTGGCAGAGGGTCTCTCGCTCAGGGGGAGCTATACCCACACCCACAGCATGGTCCTCATCTCTGACATTAGTCCAAAGACCTGAACTGAGAGAGGCTGCGGACTGCCTCTGCCCAGCTCCTCCCAGGTGCAGGGTATGGGGAGCTGGAGGGGCCTGAGCAGAGCCGAGCCCTGAGCCTCCGCTGCGAAGGGTGCGGGCCTGGGTCTAGCACCGGGGGTTAGCGTTGCCCAGAAGTCCCTCCGGCCCTCAGTAAACACCTCTCTCTCTCTCCTCTCGTCTCTCTCTTTCCATCCCCCTCTCTTTCCTCCCTGCCCACCTGTCCTTGCCTTTTGTCCCCTGGCCTCTCCCCCACCATCTGCAGTAAACCGGTCCCCTTCTCGCTGCAGCGGCTTGAACCGCTCCGAGTCTCCAAACCGCGAGCGCAGTGACTTTGGGGGCAGCAACACCCAGCTGTGCGGCAGCAGCAACAACCTGTACACTCCTGACTACTCAGTGCACATCCTGAGCGACGTGCAGTTTGTGAAGGTAACTCCCCCGGGGGATGTCCCCGTGCCAGCCAGCCAGCCAGCCAGCCAGCAGGCCGGGATGCGCCTCCCCATGCCCCCTGCTCCCAGAGAACGCTGGCTGCTCATTGTTCCCTGGCTTTATAAGGGCCCTGTTTTCAGTTAGCTTGATGACTGTTCATTACTTGTCATTTGTTTATGATCTCCTGATCCCCATTTCATGGGTGGGGAAACTGAGGCACAGAACAAAAAGGAGTTAGCTTGCCTGAGACAAGTTGCCAGCAGAACTGTTTCCTTTGGATACCCTGCCATTGGCACCAGGTTGCTTTGTTTTTTCAAGATAAATTTGCGGGTGATTAATAAACCAAGTGTCTAGAAGAAATTGTGCTATGGTTTGACTTACAATGGCGTATTTCTGCATCTTACTGCTCCATTGCAATTTGGCATGTGGGTTAACCACTAACCGTTTGTGTAACTGTCCTCCCCTTAGCTGTCAGGGGGCTGGTGGAGCATCACTTGGCACAGGCAGGAGAGAGAAGCAGCGATGCTTATCACCGTGTAGTTAAAGAGGAGGGGAGCTCTTTCTTCATACTTCTCATTGGGATTGGGATTGCACAGAAACCTTCTAGAGTTTCTTCCTTTGCTTGCTTTGATAGGTTTTGTTTTATTTGTTTTGTTTGCTAGCATTCTGCAAACCATTACATGCTTGGGCAGGAGATCAGGAGTGACACCCGTTTCTCCAAGTCCAACAAAACACCCAATGAGTTCACTTGGTAAATTGCAGGCTGGATTACGAGAGATGTATCAGTTACAAAGGTGGGAGGAGGTCCTCTCTTCTGTCCAGAACACAAGCTCTGATCATTTGATAGCAGTGTGCGCTGGCTGGTTTTCTGTGTTCCAGAACCTTGCAGACACCCTGAGCTAAAACTGTAAGGATGGAAAGTTACCAGAGGCAGGGGCTGAGCCTGGAGGGTGGGGCGGGATAACTGTTTGTGGGGTACGCTGTGCATGTGGTCTATGGCTCCTTTGTCTGATTGATCCACTTAGTGTTACCACCGCCCTGTGAGGTAGGTCCTACTGTCATTCCCATTTTAAAGATGAAGACATTGGAGCTTGAGGAGTCTGAGGCCCCAGGGCTGGTGAGTGGCAGAGCCAAGCTTCAGAGTTGGGTATCTGTCTCCAGAGTCCAAGCCCTCAAATCCCTAGGTTTTAGGGAGAGTTGTGGGAAATCAGAGCTGAAGGAGCCCCAAGGAGAAGTGACTTTGGGAACTAACCCAGCAATACCCATGGGTCTATATGACTGGAGACACTTAACAAATCCTGTATGACAAGGAAGGTAAAGAAAACTGAAGCCTGTTTTGCAGGCCTTCCTCAGCAGTGGAGGTAGGAAAAAATGGGAGCGGAGAAGCTTTACTATGTCAGCTCTCATTGGTTTGTAGTCCTTGTCACATGGTTTGTGGGGAAAGAACTTGAAAGTTACAGTGTGAGTAAGTGCTCAACAGTACTGACCGCAGGCCTGCCCTGTGCTTGTCTCAGCATTGACAGGAGACTGTGGTGAACAAGACCGTAAGCTCTTGCCTTTCTAGAGCTTCCATGCTAGGAGGGGGCCAGAGAGGATAAACAAGTAACCACAGCATAAAGAACTGTGCGAGAGGGGTGGTCTCACAGCCCAAGCCCCTGTGAGGGGCTGCGGGAAGATTTTGCAAGGGTTTTTCATGTCCAACAGACTGAGGTTCCAGAACAATTATCAAGTCCAGGAATAATTTGACTTCCAGATTAGTTACCAAGTTAGATAGAAAGGTATATCTCATGTTTATCCGGGAGAGCTATTGAAGCCGTGATTAATCATAGTTAATGAATTATGAATGGAGGCACCAAAGCATCCTTAGGAATTTTTAAAAATTGTGTTTTGTAAATATCATTATTAGACTATTTGGCAGCTGTCTTATGGTCTTGACTGTGTAACTGTGACCAAGATGCCCCATCACCATCTGGTGGCAGAATCCCTAAATTGCAGGATGGTGTTTTGGGGGATGAACGTCATAAAATGATAGGAGAGACAGCATCCTGGTTGAAGGTGAACTTCTGAACACGTTGGCTGCAAAGTCAACGTGTCCAGAAGGGCACACTTGCTTCTGGTTATTCCCAAGATAAACAGATCTCCATTTCCTTTGTAATTTAGTGGCTGCATGAGTTCTTAACTGGCCACGTGTAAGAGAAGACTATTTGAACTCAAGCTATTGCTCAGAAATGCTTGTAGCTACAGTGATAAAGAGAGAATAAAAACATGTTGCCTTTTGAGCAGTGGTTTGATTTCCTCAGTGAACGAGTCGGTACGTATTTATTAGCATTATTAATGGTTCTAGAAACTACGGGCTACTCTAAGGAAATATAAACCTATCCTCTGCTTTATGAGGAGATTAAAATCTAGCTAGGGAGAAGAAATGTAGGTTAAGCTGTAGTGACCCAAGTGATTATGAATTCGTATGGCACATACTTTCAAGCACCATGTTGCTGGAGAACGTACCAGGCGTTTAAGAGTGAGGAAGGAATAGGAGGAGGGACACTGATAAACAGGCATGTGGAAGGCAAGTAGGCAGGTGCATTCAAGGGACAGTGAAGAAGCAGCTGAGCTGGTCCCGTGGTTGTGTGCAGGCCATGGGAGCACCACTGGCCACGCAAATCCATGTTCTCAAAACTGGGCAGAAAGGTTCAGGTTGATCTGCTGGACCTTTGCTGTCCCGCCTGGGAGCCAGCGGCCACAGGCGGCTGCCGAGCACACAAAACGTGGCTTGTCCAAACCGATGAGCCATAGGTATCAAATACTGCTGGATTCCAAGGACTTTACACACAAAAAATAATGTGTGGTTCCCCATTCATAATTTTATGTTGATTCCATGTTGAAGTGAATTTTTTTTAATATGTTGGGTTAAATGCAACATTATTAACATTAATTTCACCTATTAGTTTTTTTTTTAAGATTTTATTTATTTATTTGACAGGCAGAGATCACAAGCAGGCAGAGAGAGAGGAGGAAGCAGGCTCCCTGCTGAGCAGAGAGCCCGATGCGGGGCTCGATCCCAGGACCCCGGGATCATGACCTGAGCTGAAGGCAGAGGCTTTAACCCACTGAGCCACCCAGGCACCCCTCACCTATTAGTTTTTATTACTTTTAATGTGACTACAAGAAAATTTTCGACTACCCATATGACTCCCGTTCTATTTCTGCTGGACGTACTGTGCCAGAGAGGAAGACGTTCTCAGACGGTTGAACAGGAGAACCAAAGTGACAAAAAGTCATGCTTGAAGCAAAATTAAAACTTAAAAAAAAGAAGAAGAAGAAGAAGAACTGAAGGGGTTGGGCGGGAGAACGCTTGAATCTAGAAATGCAGCTGGGGAAAGGTTGTTTCCTGAATGCATTTTCTAGAGTGGTGCCTTGTCAACAATTTCTTTGAAGGTGACATGTTGACAGGGCAGTAGTTTATGATTTTATTTTTTTATTTTTAGTTTAAAAAGAGGAAGCATTGTGAAAACACAGCTGTGAGACAGAGAGAGAAGGTAACCCATGGATGGTGCCTTTCCTTTAACACAACCATCCACTGACAGTGTGGGTCCTCTCCCAACCTCTGCCCCTGCCCCTGAACTGGGCAACTGCCCACCCCCACCCTCACCCCCAGAGCCATGCTTCTGCCCACTGATATTGGGTCCTAGCTGGGGTCGTCTGAATCTTCCCTATAACACCATCAACTAGTGGTTATCTAATGTCTGTGTGAATACCTCCATGTCAGGGAACTCAGTACCTTGTAAGAAAGGGATGCAGAAACAATACTTTATGCCCAGCTCCTTGTCTTACTCCAGAACAATGCTTAAAGAGGGTTAGAGTTCCTGGATCCTCGATTCCAGCTTACCGGAGGATGACATCCCTTTTTCTAAAGAACGAAGAGAGAATGGTATGGCTCACTGCACATGCAGCCTGGACAGAACCTTTCCAAAAATAAACTAAATACAGCACTTTGCAACACTCCCAAGAGGCTTCTGGCTTGGGGACCACAGCAAATGCACCAGCTGATTGGAGCCCTGAATGCCCAAATCCATCTCAGTCAAACCAGAGCATACCCCCTTCCTTCTCCCTCCCTCTTGTCTTCCCTCACTCACTGTCTCTCCTCTCTCTATCTTCCTCTTTTCATTGTCCCCACTTGGAATCTCCTTCCTTCCCCTACTTTGTCTTTTGCTTTATTTTCTTAGTTAAGGATTTACTTTCCTAAGACCTCGTCCTGCTTTGGCAGCCCCTCCACTCACTCCTTCTCCAGGGGCGGAGGGACCATGGCCCTGGCCCCCACCTACCTCATGATGTGCCATCCACCATTTAGACATAATGAGATGGTAGGTTTGACCCCTTTCTTTGAAGTGTATGCCCATTATAAAGTTAACTTGTGAGAGATGTATGTGGACGTGTTGAAAACAGTCATTTCTAACAGCTGGATGACAGGTTCACTGATGTTATCTCATAATCTCTGGGCCTCTGTTCTGGGCTCAGAGAAGTTAATGATTTGGCCAAGGTTGCCCAGCTTGAAAGTGGTGAAACTGGGACGAAACTAGAAGAAAATCTAAACTAACTGGTTGACCCAAAAAGAGTAACATCAAGTCCTTTGTTGAGCTGAGCAGGGTTCATTTAGGAAAATTTTCTGTCCTTTAAGCCAGGAGAAGCTACAAGATCCCAAAGAAAGTTTCACCTAGGGGAAGGCTCTGCGCACGTTAGAGAATTGGGTTTGATAGCAACACTGGTTCAGGCCATGTGCCAGCTTCCTTTCAGTTGTCAGATTCCTGTAGACCCCAAGCCTACAAAGCAGTTACTGGAACACTTGCCCAAAAGGACAGCCTCGTGTTGCCAGGGTCAGCCACACAGTGTCCAGAGCCCAGGCTGAGATGGTTGTCCCTGGGGAGCAAGAACAAAGTCCTTTAAATCCCAGTATCTAGGTTGCAGGGGTACCATTATGAGACTCCAGGGTTGCCCCCTCTGGAATTCCCCCGTCTCACTTCCCCTTCCATCTCCCTGGCTCCAAAGAGTGACCAGCACTTTCCCAGGCACAGTGCACAGCCTAGGAGACAGTGCACTGGCTGGGATTCTGAAAGCTTGCTAACTGTCCAACTTTAGACAATCCCTCAACATTTCGGGACCTCATTTTCTGATCTGCACACTGAGGATCACAAGCGCTCTCACACACTATGACAGCAAAGGAGATAACACAAATCCCAGTGCTCTGTAGGCCATAATACACTCTATGGATGGAAGGTTCCATCCTCATATCCCAACCTCTCCCTGCAAAAGTAAGCTCTTATGGGTAACATAGCGCTAGGGTTTCCACCAACATCTGAACACCTAGTATCAGTCCTATTCTGTAGGATATTTATAGAACTCCCAGCAATGTATATGATTCCCCCCAAAAAATTAACCCAATGATGCTTTAAATAAGAAAATGAGACGGGGCGCCTGAATGGCTCAGTGGGTTAAAGCCTCTGCCTTCGGCTCAGGTCGTGGTCCCGGGGTCCTGGGATCGAGCCCCGCATGGGGCTCTCTGCTCGGCGGGGAGCCTGCTTCCTCCTCTCTCTCTGCCTGCCTCTCTGCCTACTTGTGATCTCTGTCAAACAAATAAATAAAATATTTTTTAAAAAAATAAAATGAGAAAAAATTGCAAAGCAATTTGATGAAAAAGCTATCAGGTGTGAATTTGTTACTCTCAGTAAATAATAAGTTTATCTGTGAGCTTCCTGGTCATAAAAGCAAAGAGGGCAAACCTAGTGGGATATTTGGATTCTCGTGTGATGTAAGGAAGTACGTCATTTATCTATAGAAAGGAGGGTTGTTTTGTGTTTTTTTTTTTTAATAGAAAGGAGCTTTTTCCTGGCAGTAATTTCTTGAAGGGTTTATACGACAGATTTCTATAGAACTATGGAAGGCATCAGAAAGTAATACATATTGGCTTCATCTGTAGTTTTGCCAGAGTTTCTGTTCTTCATATGGAGGTTTCTTATTTCAGGCCTCTGTGCAAGCTGGGGGTCCAGTAGGAAAGTTGAACATCAGTGAAGGCAATTATCAAGGGGAGCCAAGATAATAATTGATTACAGGGGGCATTTCCAAGAGTCCAGAGCTGTGATTCTCACCCATGGTGCACACTGGGATCACTGGGGAGCTTGAAGTGATCCTGATGTCTGTGTCCCACTCTCAAGAGATTTGGATATAATTGCTTAAGGGTGTTGCCTGAGTTTCAGGATATTTCAAAGCTTCCCAAGTGGTTCTAATGTGCTACCAAGGTTGAGAAGCACTGTCGCAGGAGGCATGAATAATTAGCATGTCACTTTGATCCTTTCTCTGCAGCACTGCAAGTCCCTGGACCATCAGCGTGGGCTGCATGACAGACCGTTGGTGGTGAAATCCCTAATACATGCCTGATGGTCTCTGTGATTGACTCAAGATAAGGTTTAAGACTGAGGGTAGGCTCAGAGTTGACATCTCCTGGGGAAATTTCAGAGTCTGACTTCTCCTCTCACTTCCCAACAGAGGGGGCTGCAAAAGTCGGCAATCCCACTGAATCTACTGAAGACTTTAGATGCTAAGTGGAGACCCCAGTTGTTACATGCCTTAATACACAGAACATATCCCTTTGACCTGAAAAATATCAATGCCCGTTAACGCTTTGCCACTTTATCCGTTTGACTCCTTTAAAGGGAGAAAAGCAAAAACCTGAGAAGGACTCTGTCTGATTTTAACCAGGTCTTAAGTCAGTGGTTCTCAGAGTGTGGTCTTTAAAGCAGCCGCATCAGCATCACCTGGGAACTTGTTCGAAATGCCCACCCTGGGCACCACCCCAGACCGCGTGCATTAGAAATGTGGGCAGTGGGGCCCAACAATCTTGCTTTAACAAGCCCTCCAGGTGATCTTGATGCTGAAATTTGAGAGTCACGTTTTTGTTTTGTTTTTTTTTAAGATTTTTATTTATTTATTTGAGAGACAGTGAGAGAGAGCATGAGCGAGGAGAAGGTCAGAGAGAGAAGCAGACTCCCTGTGGAGCTGGGAACCCGATGCGGGACTCGATCCCGAGAGAGAGTCACGGTTTTAAACCATCAAGAGAACTCTGTCTGTCCCCTCTAATGGACAACAGTATGGCTAGAAGCTTAGGATCTCTGCATGTGTGTGTCCCATAAGAATCACAAAAGACACACATTCTTAATAGGTGTTTTGCAGTTCTATTAGTTGTGCTTGGAATTTGCTTGATCTGCACGCAAGATATCCCGAAGTCTGTTAGAGAAGAAAAGATGGATAATGTCCAACAGAGTAGTGCGTCCCCAACTTGAGGGAAAATAGAACATTTCTCTTTATGAAGAGGAAACGCTCATTGCCTAAACGGTCGTGGAGGTATTTCAGTGAAGATGGTTATCAAACATTCGGGATGAGCACTAAATAATTTTAAAACATTCTGGAGGAATTGGAAGACCATAGGATCTAGAAAGTGTAGGAAGAACATCAGAAGATAATAAAGCAGGACAAATTAACTCATCTATTCAATAAAAATGACCAGAGCACCCACCCATGCAGCAAAGAAAGGAGGAAAGCCGGTGTGTGAGGAAGGCAGAAGTGGGATGAGCCCCAGGTGAGGAAGAGTCAACCCAGAGTGTGAGGAAAGAGCGGTCTAGGCTTGACTCTTGGCCTTGGGTTCGACCATCACCCACAGCCCCCAGGGAGGCCAGGCATGGGGCGCATTCCAGCCACTGGGGAAAGGGGGGCCTGGGAGAAGGTGCTGAGGAGTGAGCAGTTGGCGAGGGGCCGATGTCGGAAGAGCTCTTGCCAGATACCAATCCAGCTTCTAGCAACCTCTGTTCCAAGTGGAAATCTTAACCATTCCCTCTCCTGTTTCCAGCTGCACACCCTTCCTGTTCCCACATGTAATCCCAATCCTGCCCCTAAAGGAAAGAGGAGGACTATGAACAGTTTGTAGTTTTGCCAGTTGTCTAGCTAAACGCAGCGAAGACAGAAGGAAAGCACTGAAGGGGCTGTAGTACATGGGAAGTAAGTACCACTATGGGCCATTTTCACTTTTCACCCAGGGCCTTTCACTGAATAATGGTATCACGTTTCCATATTGGGTGGTGCAGAAAGCAGCCCATTTTTTTTTTTAAACCAGAAGCCAGGATATCAGGCAGACATACACCCAGAGAACAGGAATGAGCAATAAACCTTTCCATATTCCAGAAAAGACATTTGATCCATACTTTTCCTGCCTGGAATTCTGGAAGCTCCCTTCTGCTCTGGCTAAGCCTGACTGTCTAGATGCTTCTACTTGTAGGTGAGGCTCGATACATCAGGAAAATCACGAGTAAGATTCCTGCGATCTGAGGAGGCAACTGGGAGACCTCTGCTGTGCACTTTTCCCACACAGGAGCAGGAGCCCACATCCGGCCGTGGCCCAAGTCCAAATCAGAAATGCCCACATGCTCTGGGGCCTCAGCCTCCAGCTTCCTGACGGGAGGACCCACAGCGGCAGAACGTCCCTCCCATAGTCCCCAACTGATCCTCAGGATGGGGGCCCTTGGCAATTGTATGCATTTAAAACTTGTCTGTGGGCAGCTCCCGTGCTAATTGAGGGTACCCTCCATCCTCTCCCGAGTCTCAGGAGAAGAAGGTTTAGTTCTTCCAGGTGTACTGAGGAGACCAGAGCCAATAAAAAAGAGAGCGGGACACATTGTCCCTCAACTGCTAGGCTGGTATGGCTTGAGAGAGGACCCAGTTCATGGATCCTAGACCACAGAGGCCAAGGGTTCCAACGCACCCTTAGCAGAGCTGCTTCCGAGCTGGGAGAAGCTGACCACATCCAGAGAGGGCTCTGCCCCGTCCTCTTGAGCTTCCTCCCACTCTACTTCTTTCCTCCAGATCACACGGCAGCAGTACCAGAATGCACTCACTGCCTGCCACATGGACAGCTCACCCCAGTCCCCTGACATGGAGGCCTTCACTGACGGAGACTCCACCAAAGCCCCTACGACCCGGGGTACGCCCCAGACCCCCAAGGATGACCCTGCCATCACCCTCCTGAGCAACAGGAACAGCCTGCCGTGTAAGTCGTGTGGGTGGGCTGGCCCAGGCTGAGCGCAGCTCCCCCTTCCTCCCTCACCTCTGCCCAGAGCTGCCATCCAAGGCCAGCTGGAGTCTCGGGTCTTCTCCAGAGCAGACTGGTCACACACTTGCTGTCCTCCCCAGGCAGCCGCTCAGATGGGCTGAGAAGCCCCGGCGAGGTTGTGTACCTGAGGATGGAGGAGATGGCCTTCACCCAGGAGGAAATGACAGACCTCGAGGAGCAGAGCACACAGCAGCTCTCACTGTCTTCTGCAGCCATTCCTACGACAGCAGGTCAGGGAGGGAAATCAGGGTCCTCATTGTCGGGCACTGGGATGGCCCCGGGGAGAGCCGGGTGAGGGACACCAGCCCCCATGTGATATTTCCCACCTTCTCTCACAGGGATCGAGGGAAGGGAAACACACACACACACACACACACACACACACACACTGAGCTCAGGCCCCTCCCTCCATTCTCCCAGGAAGAACTGATCTTAATAGGTAAGTTTCTTCCTTATGTTAAGAGATATAAATCACGGTGGCCAGATCATCAAGTAGCTTTGGGCATAAATGAGATAGCAAATACAGAGGGCATCTCACAGTGCTTGGTACCAGGCTCTGGGCATAGTAGGAAGTTCTTATTAGACCTGCCTTACACACGAGGAGATTGAAGTCAGCTGTTCCTCCTACTGACAGGGCTCTTCCCTTGCTTTGGGCCGGAGGTCATCTGTAGGACTTGTCCTGAGCGCCGAGATCCTATCTCCTCCCTCTGAGACTTTGAACACTTCCATCTTGGCGGTGGTGTTGCTCCGAGCTCCCAGCGACCCACCAGTCCTGAGATCCTCTTGTACCTGCCTTGCCGAGATCTACTTCTCCAAACCTGCCCCCCGCCTGTGCTCCCCCCAACCCGTCCCCGTAGGGCAGCAGTTACCCCACCAGGCCTCCGAGACCTGCTCCAGTCCATAGTCTGAGACCCCTCAAGTCCAGGGCAATGATCCGACAAGTGCTCTCCATTTTTGTGGTCAGTAAGCCAATATATTTGAACTTGTGGCTAATTCAGAGTATCTGGGACATACAGAGTCACCGTTCCGAGACCTGAATACAGAACGGATATTCTTTTTCTTCCTTGCACACTGAATTTAGTAGCTAAAGCATGTAGCAAGAAATTGTATCAAAGGCAAAAGAATGGAGAAGATAGTCTTTGGAGTTCGTCTAGTCCATCACCTTGTGTGATATAGGGACCTCATGTGAGGACTGTGAGGCCCAGAGAAGGGACTGGTCTGGTCTATAACACTGCATTGAAGCAAGCACCCCCAGAAGTGTTCACCACCCCACTCTGCCTCCCAGGTCAGGTCCTTACCTCATGGGAATTAAGGGCCTGGGCCTCTTCCTAGCTTTGAGATTCTGTGCCTCTGAACCCCCACTGGGTTCAGTGGGAGGTGTTAGAGACGTGTGCTTAATTATTATTGAGTCCCATGATCTCCCAGGTCTGAGCAAGTATTAGAAGGTGATACCCCACCTCCAGAGTCCTCAAATATGCTTTGGGTCTGGCAAAGATACTGAACAGAGACCATCTTGTCCTCGTCTCCCCTCTCCTGCCAAAGAACGTTTGGATAGTTGGATTCTCGCTCCTGGAATCTTTGTTCCTTTTGTGGCCCTAAAGTGCCCCTTGCTGACTAACAAAAGCCCACGGCTCCCTGGGCACCCCTCCCTGTCACGGCCACCACGGCCTTGCCTCTGGTTTTGAACTGCTACCTGTTGAGAAGCATCAGCCAGAGTCACCCTTCCTAGCTCCCTGGGTGTTGGGAAGACCTGAGTTCTTTCTTCTCTCCTTTCTCTCAGCGTCAGACAGTGAATGCTGTAATATCAACCTGGACACAGAGACAAGCCCCTGCAGTAGCGACTTTGAGGAAACCGTGGGCAAGAAGCTGCTGAGAACCTTGAGTGAGTAGCTCTTTGCCCAGATGAAGGACTCCCACCACCTGGTCACTAGAAAAAGCATGTTAGGACATCACTCCTGGAGGAGGAACCGTTGACTCCTTGCAGGAACCTGATGAGTACACCCATGAAAATCCGTTAACTGGGCTTGGACCAGTACTGTGCCCTTGAGAGTTTGGGGATGTGTCCCATTTAGCTGGTGGTCATCTAGGACTGGGGTCTGCAAGCCATGGTCATGGCCAAATCCTGACCTCCCTCTCCTGCCTGTGAAGCAGAGAGTCCTATAAATCAAGACTTATTGGATGCTAGACCCATTTGTTATCTATGGTCATAACGGCGGCATTGAGCAGTTGCAGCAGGGGCTAGATGGCCTGCAGAACCTCTAAGATTTACTGTCTGATCCTTTAAAGAAAGAATTTGTGTCCAGGAGACTTAGTAGCAAGGAGAGCAATATCCTTCATGGAAGGAAGTTGATAGCAGATAGAACAAGGTGAAAAATACTCCTTCCTAAAAACAGCAGAGCTGGGGACGGACTTCTCCTCCATCCTTGAGGACAATTATGGGATTATCCCACCTGCCCCTTTGCAGGAGGAGGGTTGTTTCCAAGCTACAGAATGTAGATGCGTGGGCATGGCTCCCAGCTACACCCACCAAAACCCTGGCTCCTGGAACATCATAGGCTGGAAGACGAATCCTCTCTCAGGTGTCTGTGAGCTGGGCCAGGGCCTTCAGCAGATGGAGAGATGATCCTGAAGCATTACGTGGGCTTCACTCAAACCTCCGGGGGAGAATCTCCATTCCACTGATACTAGCCTGGCTTTTTGGAGGTGTTATCTCAGGTAGAAAGCGTTGCCTTAATTCTTCCAGATGTACCTATGCTGATACCTGCACCGGGATTCCATGCAGATTACTTCCTGCCAAACTGTCAAGGGCTTTGTCTGCATTTCTGCCTCTTCCCGGCCAGAAGGTGACCCTTACAAATTGTTTTCCAGGTGGTCGAGAACGGAAGAGGTCACCCGATGGAGAGAGAGCCTCTGAGGAAAACTCCAATTTAATGCCCCTGATCACATGACGGGGCCGAGTGTTTGCTGGGAATGTGAGATTCAGCGTTGAGGGAGAACCCACCCTCCCATCTTCTGCGTCTCCCGAGGCCTCCCACAGGTGACAGAGCATTCTGCTTTCCTTACCACCTCCTCACCCCTCGCTGTCAGCTTGGCAGATTCCCCCTTGTTGCCTCCAGTTTGACTCAGAGCCTTGCTGTGGCCATGACGGATGGAGATGCCTCTGGTGGAACATGCTAGAAATGGTCTTTTCCACAGTACAGTCTGGGACTGGAGGAGAAATGACCCCAAGCTGACAATGCCACTCTGGGACCCCTGACTCCTTTTTTGTTCTTTGGGATCCCTGATGCCATATTTCATGCTTTGCTCAGCTCAGAAGGTGCCGCCGGCGGACAGGCACGGAGACAGTGGAGAAGCAGGTGTGAAGGTCAGTGCAGGAGATGCCCCGAGATTTCCTCCAGGACTTTAATGCAGTGGGACCCGGCTATGTTGGCATGGGATGGTACAGAACAGGAAACTGTCGGTGACCAGTTTCCTGTTAGATAAGGGTTCTAGCAGCCAGGGAAGTGTGTCTCGGCTGGAATGGAAAGACCGTGAGATGGAACCTCAAGTCACTGTTTTTTCCCAGGGACGTATCTTTTTGGCTCCCAATTAGCAGTTCTCCATCCAGTCGTAAACCTGCTCTGGAAGAGGAGGAGCAGAGAACAGAGACCGGACTGGGAGCCAGAGATGGAACTTCAGGTTTTAAGTTGAAATCAAAGCAAACAAACAGAAACTTACGTAGAAAATTTCTAAGCTGTTGAAGCAAGTTTAGCCATGACAAACCAAAGAGTGCCCAGGTCAGCCAAGGATGCCAGCTCTCATGGGACTTCAGTGTGCATTACATGGGAACACTGAAGAATTGCTCTTCTTTTTCATCCGCTCCCTCCACTCCACCCCACCCCTTACTCCTCCACCCCAGCAGGTCAGCTAAGGGTACTTTATTCCAAGAATTTACTAGATCTTTTTTTCACCTGGATGTCAGAGCAGATGCAATTCCAAGTATGGCCACCAGATGGCAGAATGACGCCATACCTACTTCAATACTAAAATTCAGCTCACTAACCACACCGCCAACAAACCTTCAGGAGTATGTGGGAGTAAGTGAAGGTTGTCTTTGGGACACCTGTCTCCCTTTCTATCTCCCATCTCTTGAGTTCCCTCTATCAGGGATCCAGTGATCCCATTCTGCCTGCTCAATCTCCAAACCATTCTCAAATCTTTCCCTGGGATATACCATCCAGGCTTACCTCGCCTTCCCCCAAAACCTTTAATGTCATACCCCCCACACCCATTCAATCAGTAATCACAAGGAGAGAGGGGGAGACTGATAATTCCTCTGGGTTATTTGCATCTCAAAAGAAAATGCTAACCCAAAGGAACCTTTAACTCAGGGGTTCTTAATTTGGGGGTCAATCACCCCAGGTGGGTCCATTATTGGACTTCAGAGGGTCTGTGAAACCCCTAATACTGTCAGAGTTTAGTGTATGTGTTCTTACCTGTTTTGTCCAGAGGGCTAAAGCTTTCAGGAGATTCTCAAAGGTCTGAGACCCACAAAGGGTTAAAAACCACTATTTTAACTACTGAAACTTTCACCCCAAAGTTTCTGCAATGCAGAGTGAAGTGAATAAGGGCCAGTCCGAGACAGACTTTGAGAGACATGCCGTCTTCTCCAGTGTTTATCGAACCAATGGGGAAAGTTAGCACCTGCCAAGAAGTGAAGGTCTTTGGAAAGCCTTGGCACACCCCAGGGTACCGTCACCATACCCCCACGTAATTTTGTCCCCTCTTCCCCACCAACCAGAGCAGGTGCTGCAGATGGGAGGGCCACAGCACGTGGAAGGACTTTCCAGCTGGAGATGCCCTTTCCTGCAATGGATGATTGACTTCTCCGCCCCGTGCCCGACTCTCCCTGAGGCTCAGCAGTGCATGACCTCCTAGAGAACCCCATAGCTGCCACCCATCCCCAACACCTGCTCCTACCTAATAGGAATAGGCCAAGTGTCAGCCCCTCCATGCTGGGCACCTGAGACCCAAACCGGCCAACAGTTGAGTTTCCAGCAAGAACTATCATCATGCAGTCTTCTGGCCCGGCTGGCCACTGGCCGGACAGTGCCTGCCTGGCTAATCATTACCCCTCAGGCCACGGGGCTCAGGCCACTGCTGCTGCGTTACATCCATACCTTTGCAAAACCCCAAAGGAGCCTGTCACCACTCCCCTCCCCATTCCCTGCTCCATTCCCCGAGATTTTCTTCAGGTTAAAAAAAAAGAGGATTTTAAAATAAAGCATTTATGAAGGCTTAATAAATTGTAAATAGTTTTTTAAATAAAATGAAAATGCTTTTCCTGGAATGTTTTTCTCGCCTTGAAGAGCTCAGTTTTGATGTGGTTTCACATTGAAGATGAAGGTCGGGTGGAGCACAGGGAATTATCTCAGCTGAGGCCCACCTGCTGAAGAGGTGAGGTTCTCAAAGCTAGGTGTAAGGCTTTGGTTAAAGTTACAGTAAAGCCCTTACGTTCTACTCTGGGCCCCAGATGGGTAAGGTTTTACTGCAGCAAATGCCAGCATTAAAAAAGAAAAACTCAAATGAGCAGCCAGAGTGTGAATGAGGACAAAAAGTAACGAGAAGGGCTGGCATTTGTTGAATCCACGTGATGGGAAAGGAACTGGACTGGGTACCTTCCAAGTTCAAGGTCTCAGGGGCCAGCCCCTGAAGCAATGTGCTGGGTGCACTGCCCGCTTCCCCAGACCCTTTGGAGAGGAATCAAAGTGCCACAACTCCTTTGGTTTCCAGCCAAAGGCTGGAAAAGTCACAGGGGAGTGGGTGAGGCATGTGGGTCAATGTTAAGCCAACCAATACCAGTGGGAGGCAAGAACCAGGCAGGCTGAGGTGTGTTTGGGCATCTAATCTTTGTGGAAGGTAGGTTGGAATTTGATACCTACCAGGGGGTTCTCAAACCCCTACCAAGGTCAAGGTCAATGGTTGGCCTATGGACACCCACGGACTCCTCCCAGGAGCCTCCAGTTTGCTACCCAGCAGCAGCGGTTTTGGTGAGGGCTTTCTGTGCCTGAGAACTGTGCTAGGTACACGTTTGCTTGTTTCGGTCTCAAAACCGCCCTGCAAAGTTCAGTTTCTCAAACAGGCTCTGAGTGATTAAGTGGCTTGCTCAAGGTCACATGGCAAGTGGCAGAGTCTGGTGGTGGAAGCACCCCTCCGTCTGAGGAGACGGACCATGTAAGGGACAGTCTTTCCTCAGAGTGCACGGCGCGCACCTGTATGAGAGGCCCCACGAAGACCAACTGTGGTGAAGAAATCCGGACAACTCCCAAAGCCCAGCTCTCCCCAAACCCAACACAAAACGCTTTTTCACGTGAGCACAGAGGGGACTAGAACACGAAGGGGGAACACCAGCCTATGTGTCAGGATAGAAGGAGGACCCAATTACCCTTGATTGGGGCTTTTTTTTTTTTAAACACAAAAAAGTATTTTAGCACTTTGGTAGGGACATTTTGGTTTAAAGAAGTGCTTTTAACCATTTTTTTTTCCACCAAAGTCTTCCCCAAGAGAAAAATTAAATTCTCCCTAACAAGAGAAATAAAATACTAAGAACCAAGACTTTGTGGGGCAGGTTTATGCTGCGGAGGGCTACACCCCGCTTTACGGTCTCAGACTTCTTTTGCCCCTTGAAGGTACTGTCACCTTCTAGCTTTTTAAGCAACTAGCAAATTCCTCTAGAGCATTCTTTTTAGACTATGGCTTGCATCCCATGAGTGGATCACAAAATCAATTCCATGGGTCTCAATTCAACTTTCATTTCTTCAGTGAAACAGAACCCAATAGGACAGAAACTATCAGAACACACTGCTCACAGCAAGGGTAAATACTGTTGTGTAAAACTTCTGCTTCAGTTTGTGTGTGTGTGTGTGTGTGTGTGTGTGTGAGAGAGAGAGAGAGAGAGAGAGAGATTGAAAGATGTAAAGCTATCGCTTACCTTGCTCGCCCCAGAGAGAGAGAGAGAGAGAGAGAGATGTAAAGCTATCGCTTACCTTGCTCGCCCCAGAGAGCTAAAGCTTAAGGTTAGGGACACAGACACAGAGAAAGAGCAGGAGACGGACACTCTGGGTGGAGATGACAAGTTTTAATGACACAGCCAACACTCAGAATCACAGCTGGCTCTTCAGACAACTTAATCTTTGGGGCAGGATTTTGTGCAGAGTCAAGCAATACACAGAAGCACAGGAGCGACAGAGGCAACATTGTGGCTTCTAGTGAGGGAGTAAGATAACTACATCTCATGATCAAAGTACCTTTTTATTCTTCTTAAATAAAAACCTGATTTGCTCTGGCCTCCCAAGAGGCTCTGACCCCAGGGCCCCGTTCCTTGACAAGGGATGTTGCCCTGTGCGGGGCCGCCTTGACCAGAGGCCACCTCACCAGAGCCGGTTCCAGTCCTCCCGAGTCTTATCCACAACACACAGAGCGAGGCTGGCGCAGGCAGGGAACACACGGGACACAGGGCCGCTTTGGTGGTGCTGGTTTGGGTGCGGCTTCTTCACTGGATTTTGGTGACCGCTTCATGGATGGAGGTAGCCACATAATCTAGATTTTTCGTGGTTAAGCCACACATGTTGATCCGACCACTTGGCAGCAGGTAGATGTGCTTTTCGTTGACCAGATATTCCACCTGCTCGGCTGTTGAAAACCAGAAGAAATAGGATTTAGAGGAGGCAGCATCCTCTCAGCAATAGGGGTTCGGAGATTCCGTGACATTCGTTGTTTTCCTTCTTTCCCCCAACACAAAGAAGCAAAATAAAAGGAACTTTTTTTTTTTAAAAGATTTTATTTATTTATTTGACCGAGAGAGAGAGAGAGAGAGAGAGAGAGATCACAAGTAGGCAGAGAGGCAGGCAGAGAGAGGAGGAAGCAGGCTCACTGCTGAGCAGAGAGCCCGATGCAGGGCTCGATCCCAGGACCCTGAGATCATGACCTGAGCCAAAGGCAGAGGCTTAACCCACTGAGCCACCCAGGCGCCCCCCAAGACATCTTCTGAAAACAACCCTCAGACTTAAGAACATTCCACTGATACGAAAAACTGGTGTGAAGGGCTTCCTTCAGCTCTTCCTTAACCCCTGGAGGGAAGGAGGCTTGCTTCTCCCCAGAAACGGAGCAGCAAACTCTCTTCGACATCTGCGTGTCACAGCACATTGTCCGAGGCCCCACGCTAGAGGTAGTGGGTAAGCGCTAGGTGCCATGAACCTGCAGGTTGAGACACTGCCAAGGCCCCTGACACTTCTCAGGTCCCTCACTCACGGTGAGATAGCAGGAGAGCTATCCCACGTGTCTACAGAAATGCTGATGCAGGAAATGCAGGAAACAGGAAGGGGCTGCCTATTCTTCCCTTATGCCACAATCTCTAGAGATTTTTGGTTTACTGCAAAGCTATGAGACAATTTTATCTGATTTTTGCCTAAGTAATTAGCACCCTTAATCAGCACCACTGATTTGAAGGAATGGGCAATTGTCATGGACTGGATGTTTGTGTCCCTTCAAAACTCTGCATTGAAACCCTAACCTCTAATGTGATGGCATCAGGAGCTGGGGCCTCTGGCAGGTAATGAGGTCTGGGTGATACCTGGAGAGTAGAGCCCCTGTGTTGGCAGGAGGGCCCTTATAAGAGACTAGAGAGCTGGTGTGTGTTGTGCATGTGCTCTCTCTCCCTTTCCCTTACCCCCAGCATGGGAGGACACAGCAAGAAGGCAGCCAACTGGAAACCAGAAGAGAGCCCCCACCAGAACTGACCATGCCGGACCCCCATCTCAGACTGCCTGGCCTCTAGAACCCTGAGAAAGAAATGCCTGTTGTTGGGGCGCCTGGGTGGCTCAGTGGGTTAATCCTCTGCCTTTGGCTCAGGTCATGATCCCAGGGGATCATGATGGGATGAGCCACGCATCGAGCTCTCTGCTCAGCAGAGGGCCTGCTTCCCTCTCCCCTTCTGCCTGCCTCACTACCTACTTGTGATCTCTCTCTCTCTCTCTCTCTCTGTCAAATAAATAGAGATCTTTAAAATTTTTAAATTAAAAAAAAAAAAAGAAAGAAAAAGAAATGTCTGTTGTTGAAGCCACCCAGCACATAGTATTTTGTTACAGCAGCCCAAACTCATATGGTAATAAAATCCTAGTCATCAGAGGAGCAGAGAGAACAAAGATGATCAAAGAGTAACAGTCCTCATTTCATCTGGTCCCTTGAATTTAGCTAGATCATTCTGAACACCTATGAATTCAACCTGAGATGTAAGAAAAGAACTGCTGAATTCTACAAATAGAAAGGTGACCACTTTTTGCAAAGGTGGGAGGTGTAAAGTGAATCAGAAGGCATTTATCGGAAGATACACAGCAAGGGAGGGAGCCTCCAAAAGCCAGCTACTGGGAAGTGATAGAGCCCCGGAGTCCAAAATCAGAACTTATAGAAATCTGCTCCAGTGAGAGACATCCCTGTCTGAAAGATGCTCAGGTAACCAAGAGGGGCAGAATCCAAGACAGTATAATCTCAGGATCCCTGGGGGTCACAGAAAGAAGGGGTGCCTGAGCCATTCAAATGCTTGGGAATCCAACTATGGTCAGTGAGCCCAGAAGTGGGTGGTCAGCTCAGTTTGCCATAAACCAGGAACCAATGCGATGGGGTGACTGCTCTGTATCTAGGGGCCCTACAAGCAGCAGGACCCGGCCACCCTCCTACCTCCCCCAGGAGGATCAGTGCAGCTGGCGCACCATGTGGGTGCAGAGTCTGGTGCACACAAAAGTAAAGGCGGCATTTCCCTGCGAGTTTACTGAAGAGAGAGGGCCACAATCTTTCAGCTCTGGGGCTGGAGACTGGAGATTGGGGCTTGGCCATTTTTATTTTCATCCTCTGAAGTGACAGGAAAGGCTTTAGAGAACAGAAGCCACATAGAAGAACACGAAGCAGATTACCTTGGGCCTGGCCCCCTGCCAAGGGGCGGTGTAACTTGGCCCAGACAGACACCTGAGAATTAGCACAGCAGGCCCCGCCCCCAGGAGAGCAGCTGGAATTATCAGGCTAATACCAAGTTTACCAGGAACACAAAAAGGCAAAACCAGAACTAGGAGAAAACAGTATATAGAATTCAAGGTTTCTTCTCATGATTCTTCTATCTTTCAGTTTAGAATTTGCCTTTTTTCTCTTTTCCTTTTTGACTAGTTTTATTATTTTATCAACTCTTTACTTTTAAATCATTTTTTGTAACATTAATTTTTCCACTTGCGTATTATAAATATATACTCCTCATTTTTGGCGTCCTTTCACTGTATTCAATTTTATTGTAAGTTTTGTTTTCTTTAGAATTTTGGGATTTTAGTGTCTTCTAACAAACAGACCAAAATACACCCAGGACCAAGTGGATTACCCTGTTTTTCCACCTGGGAGATTATATTCTCTCCCCTCCCCCCACCCTTTTTTATTTTTCTTTTCATTTTGGTTTCTGACTCTTTGGATTTGTCTAATGTGTATTTTGTTTGGGTCATGGTTGATATTTTTAATTTTTTCTGTCATTCATCCATTCTTCTCTGGGCAAAATGACTAGAAGGAGGAATTCACAACAAAGGAAAAAACCAGAGGTAATACACTCTGCCACAGATCTAATTGGTATGGACGTAAGTAAAGTATCAGAGCTGGAATTCAGGATAACGAACATAAAATTACTAGATGGGCTTGAAAAAAGAATAGAAGACACTAGAGAATCTCTTCATGTAGAAATACAATCTAATTAGGCTGAAATTAAAAATGCTCTGAGATGCAGTCTAAATTGAAATCTCTTAACAGCTAGGATAAATGAGGCAGAAGCGAGTCAATGACCTAGAAGACAAGATGATAGAAAGGCAAGAGATGGAGGAAAAGAGAGAAAAACAACTAACAGACTATGAGAGGAGGTTTTGAGAAATCAGCAAATAATATTAGAATTATTGGGGTCCCAGAGGAAGAAGAGAGAGAGATGGACACAAGGTGTATTTGAGCAAATCATAGCTGAGAACCCCCCTAAGGTGGTGAAGGAAACATTCAAGTCTGAGAGGTAGAGAGAATGCTTGCTAAATCAATGAAAACAGATCAATACCCCAATATAGAATAGTGAAACTTGTAAATTTCAGAGATAAACAGAAAATCCTGAAAGCAGCTTGAGGAAAGAGCTCCTTAACCTACAATGGTAGAAACATTAGACTGGCAGCAGACCTGTCCACAGAGACCTGGCAGGCCAGAAAGGACTGACATGATGTATTTAATGTGCTAAGTGGGAAAAACATGCAGCCAAGAACACTTTATCCAGCAAAGCTATTACTCAGAATGGATGGAGTTAAAGAGCTTCCAGGACAGACAGACAAAAGAATCTGTGATCACTAAACCAGCCTTACAAGAAATATTAAAGGGGATCCTGTAGAGAGCCCCAAAGTAACACAGACCAGAAAGAAACAGAGACAATGTACAGAACAGGGACTTTATAGCTAATACAATGGAACTAAATTCATATCTGTTGACGGTTAGTCTGAATGTAAATGGGCTAACTGCTCCAATCAAAAGACACAGGATACCAGATTGGATGAAAAATCAAGACCCATCCATATGCTATCTACAACAGACTCATTTTAGGCCCAAAGACACCTCCAGATTGAAAGTGAGGGGGCGGAGAACCATTTATAATGCCAATGGACAGCAAAAGAAAGCTGGTAGCAATTTTCATATCAGACCTAAATTGGATTTTAAACCAAAGACTGTAAGTAAGGGATAAAGAGGGACATTATATCACTTTAAAAGTCTATCCAACAAGAAGATCTAACAATTATAAGTATTTATGCTCCTAACTTGGGAACAGCCAATTATATAAACCAATTAATAACTAAATTAAAGAAACACACTGCTAATAATACAGTAATAGTAGGGGACTTCAACACCTCACTCACAGCAATGGACAGGTCATCTGAACAGATCAATAAGGAAACAATGGCTTTGAGTGACCCACTGAACCAGATGGACTTCACACATATATACAGAGCATTCCATCTTAAAGCAAAAGAATACACATTCTTCCTGAGTATATATGGAACATTCTCCAGGATAGTTCACATACTGGGTCACAAATCGGGTCTCAACCAGTACTTAAAGACTGGGATTGTTCCCTGCATATTTTCAGACCACAGTGCGTTAAAACTTGAAATCCATCACAAGAGGCAAATTGGAAGGAATTCAAACATTTGGGATTAAAGGGCATCTGACTAAAGAATGAAGGGGTTAACTAGGAAATTGAAGAATCTTAAAAACTCATGGAAACAAATGAAAATGAAACACAACCTTTCAAAACCTTTGAGATATAGCAAAGGCGGTTCTAAGAAGGAGTATATAGCCATACAAGCTTTTCTCCAAAAAAAAAAAATCTCAAATACACAAGCTAACCATACACCTAAAGAAGCTGGAGAAAGGACAGCAAATAAAGCTTATATAATACAGATTACAGCAGAAATCAATGAAACAGAAACCAGAAGAAGAGCAGAACAGATCAATGAATCTAGAAGCCGGTTCTCTGAAAGAATTAGTAAGACCAATAAACTCCTATCCAGAGTATCAAAAAAGGAGAGAGAGAGAGAGAGAACCCATTAATAAAATCATGACTGAAAGAGGAGAGATCACGACCAACATGAAGGAAATACCAACAATGTTAACAACATATTAGGAGCAACTATCTGCCAACAAATTAGGCAATATGGAAGAAATAGATGCTTTCCTGGAAACATATAAACTACCAAAACTGAAGAAACAGAAAAACTGAACAGACCCATAACCAGCAAGGCAATTGAAGCAGTAATCAAAAATCTCCCAACAAATGAGTCCAGGCCCACACAGCTTCCCCAGGTAATTCTACCAAACATTCATTCGTTCATTCATTCTTTCATTCAAGATTTTATTTATTTATTTAACAGAGAGAGACACAGCGAGCGAGAGAGAGAACACAAGCAGGAGGAGTGGGAGAGGGAGAAGCAGACCTCTCACAGAGCAGGGAGCCCAATGTGGAGCTTGATCCCAGGACCCTGGGACCATGACCTGAGCCAAAAGCAGATGCTTAACAACTGAGCCACCCAGACACCCCCCCCCCACCAAACATTTAAAGAACTAATACCTATTCTTCTGGAGCTGTTTCAGAAAATGGAAAGGGAAGGCAAACTTCCAAATCATTCTATGAGCCCAGCATTACCTTGAAACCAAACAAAGGTGCCCAACAAAAAGGAGAATTACAGACCAATATCCCTGATGAATATTGATGCCAAAATTCTCACCAAGATACTTGCCAGTAGGATCCAACTGTACATTAAAAGGATTACTCACCACAAGCAAGTGAGATTTATTCCTGGGCTGCAAGGATGGTTCAACATTTGCAAATCAATCAATGTGATACATCATATTAATAAAAGAAAGGACAAGAACCTTTGATTCTCTCAATAGATGGAGAAAAAGCATTTGACAAAAAGCATTTGACAAAATACTTTCTTGATTAAAACTCTCCACAGTTTAGGTATAGAGGGAACATTCTTGATTAAAACTCTCCACAGTTTAGGTATAGAGGGAACATACCTCAGTATCATAAAAGTGATATACAAAAAGCCCAGGGTGAGTATCATTCTCAATGGGGAAAAACTGAGAGCTTTCCCCCTAAAGTCAGGAACACGACAGGGATGCCCACTCTTACCACTGTAATTCAACATAGTACTAGAAGTCCTAGTCTCAGCAATCAGACAACAAAAAGAAATAAAAGGCATTCAAAATGGCAAAGAATAAGTCAAACTCTCACTCTTTGCAGATGCCATACTTTATGTAGAAAACCCAAAAGACTCCACCCCAAAATTGCTAGAACTCATACAGGCATTCAGTGAAGTGGCAGGATATAAAATCAATGCACAAAAGTCAGTTGCATTGCTATACACTACCAGTGAGACAGAAGAAGAGAAATTAAGGAATCGATCCCATTAACAACTGCACCAAAAACCATCAGAGACCTAGGAATAAACCTAACCAAAAGTAAAAGATCTGTATTCTAAAAACTGCAGAACACTTATGAAAGAAACCAAGGAAGACACAAAGAAATGGAAAAACATTCCATGATCACAGATTAGAAGAATAAATACTGTTAAAATGTCTATGCTACCCAATCTACATGTTCAATGCAACCCCTATCAAAATACCATCGACACTCTTCACAGAGCTGGAACAAATAATCCTAAAATTTGTATGGAACCAGAAAAGACCCCAAATAGCCAAAGGAATGTTGGGGGGGAAAAAAAAAAAAGCTGGTGGCATCAAAATGCCAGACTTCAAGCTCTATTACAAAGCTGTCATCATCAAACAAAAACAGACACACAGATCAATGGAACAGAATAGAGAGCCCAGAAATGGACCCCCAACTCTATGGTCAACTAATTTTCAACAACGCAGGAAAGAATGTCCAGTGGAAAATATAGCCTCTTCAACAAATGGTGTTGGGAAAATTGGACAGCCCCATGCAGAAGAATGAAATGGAACCATTTCCTTATACCACACACAAAAATAGAATTAAAATGGTTGAAAGACCTGTATGTGAAAAAGGAATCCATCAAAATCCTAGAGGAAAACACAGGCAGCAACCTCTTCAACCTAGGCCACAGCAACTTCTTGCTAGTCAGGTCTCCAAAAGCAAGGGAAACAAAGGCAAAAATGTACTACTGGGACTTCATCAAGATAAAAAGCTTTTGCACAACAAACGAAACAACCAAAAGATAACCCAAAGAATAGGGGAAGCTTATTTGCAAATGACATATCAGATAAAGAGCTAGTATCCAAAATCTACAAAGAACTTACCGAACTCAACACCCAAAGAACAAATAATCCTATCAAGAAATGGGCAGAAGACAGGAACATACATTTCTCCAAAGAAAACATCCAAATGGCCAACACACACATGAAAAAATGATCAACATCACTCAGCATCAAGGAATTACACATCAAAACCACAGTGAGATACCACCCCAGATCAGTTGGAATGGCTAAAATTAACAAGACAGGAAACAAGAATGGAACCTTCTACACTGTTAGTGGGAATGCTGGTACAGTCACACTCTGAAACAAACAGACGGAGGTTTGCCAAGAAGTTAAAAACAGAGCTACCCACCCAACAATTGCACTACTAGGCATTTATCCCAAAAATACAAATGTAGTGATCTGAAGGGGCACCCACACCCCAGTGTTGATAGCAGCAATGTCCACAATAGCCAATCTACAGAAAGAGCCAAGATGTCCATGGACAGACGACTAGCCAAAGAAGATGTGGTTTATAGATACAATGGAGTATTAATCAGCCATCAGAAGGGATGAATACTTACCATTTACCTTGACATGGATGGAACTGGAGGGTATTATGTTGAGTGAATAAGTCAATCAGAGAAAGACAATTGTATGGTTTCATTCCTTTGTGGAATGTAAGAAACAGTACAGAGAATCATAGGGGAAGGGAGGGAAAACTGAATGGGAAGTCATCAGAGGAACACAAACCATGAAGAGACTCTTAACTATGGGAAGCAAACTGAGGGTTGCTGGAGGGGAAGTTGAGGAGAACGGGGTAACTGGGTGATGGGCACCAAGGAGGGCACATGATGTGATAAGCACTGGATTATACGCAACTGATGAACTACTGAACACCATATATGAAACTAATGGTGTACTCTATGTTGGGCAACTAATTTATTTTTAAATTAAAAAAAAAAAAAAATCAGGAGTAAACACTATGTGCCAGGCAGTATTCTAAGCACTTCATATTAATTCAGTTATGCAGAGGGAAGTTAGAAGAGCTTCTCAAGGTCAGACAACTAGTCAGCAGTGGGTCCGGGCTTTCAAGGAAGGCAGTGTAACTCCCAAGTCTGAGCTCTTAGCCATGAGGCTAAGCTGCCTTTGTATGGAAAACGTAAAATCTGGACCCTGTACCCACTGCTACCAAAGCAAGGTCATCTTCAGAAGTCGCCCTGGACAGCACTGAGGTGTGTGAACTAGTCAGGCAAGGACACAAGGACCAACGTCACACACCAACAGAGCCACCACTATTTGTAAAGCCGGACGCCCACTGGCAGATGTGGTTCCAGGGCTCCAACCTTGTTTTTTTGTTTCTTTGTTTTTAAGATTTTATTGTTAAGGGGCACTGGGTGGCTCAGTCCTTAGGCATCTGCCTTCGGCTCAGGTCATGATCCCAGGGTCCTGGGATCGAGCCCCACATCCGGCTCCTGCTCAGCAGGAAGCCTGCTTCTCCTTCTCCCCTTCCACCTGCTTGTGTTCCCTCTCTCGCTTTGTCTGTCAAATAAATAAATAAAATCTTTAAAAAAATTTTTTTTATTGTTAAATAATCTCTACACCCAGTGTGGGGTTCAAACTCACAACCTCGAGACCCCGAACTGTATGCTCCACCACTGAGCCAGCCAGGTGTCCCAGCCCTGTCTTTTTTTTTTTTTTTTTTTTTTAATGAAAATGAAACTTCTCTCCTTTCATCAGGGAAGGGGAGCATCACAGTTCAGAAGCTAAATTTATGGACTCTCTCCCTAGAAAAAGGCCAATACACACATACATAATTTTTCAAATATCATTTTAGGGGCTTCACAGATCTGCTAGAGCAGAACACGGACGACATGCTGCCAACCTGTTCTGAAGGACAGAGTGTCATCAGGGAGCACCACAGCAGGAGCACGGTAGAATCAAGATGGTGGGTACAATCCCTGCAACTGTTCTATTTTTAAATTCTTCCTCATAAAATGTTGGGAGGGAAAAACCAAACAAAACAAAACACGTTTTTAAAAAGGGTAACTAGTGCCAGGTGCTAAAAATGTCACTTATGTGTTATAGGCACAGGTCTATTCTCACCATTTTTTTAATTCATCATAAAACTAACTTCCTACTCTGAGAGTGGATAATACGGATATTTTATAGGGAGACATCCCCACCTTGTGAGCTTTGAGAATATTACTCCTAAATACCATTTCCATTACACTTAATAGTCTAAAAATTATAAAGGATGATTTTACTTATTTAAGTGAACTAATGCCCTATTCCAGAATCACAAGGACACCTATGGCTAACTGAGCTGTCCCTTTACTTTTTGGGAAGCCTCATTTTACCCCAAAGTATTCCTAGGGGTCTAGTTATATGCAGTTGCTGCCACCTTTCTCGTATTTCCTTCTGCTTTTTCTGAGCTCATTTCACACAGGCACCCTGACAACCCTGGTTTACTGTGCTACCCAGCACCTCTCATATTCCACTGACTTACCCATGCCAGGCACAAACTGTCCCTAGAACCACATGGACACAAGCTCCACACCCAGGCGAATGGCCACATCGGCACCAGGTGACCCGTGGCTTGGCCAGTAGGTGCTCAGGAATTACTTATTAAGTGAATGAATCCTGTCATCAGAAGGACAATGGATTGCTAATAAGCCCCACTGATGGCTGACCAAGATCACACATAGACTTTCAATGGGCTCTCAATTCCAACGACCAATCTAAGTTTGTATTTATGAAATAGATACTCTGTAACCTCTTCTTTCATGGCAATGCTTGGAGACTAGGAAAGACCTGTTAAGAAATCAGGTCCCTGAATAAGCAGGTATAATAATTATACTTAGGATTAAGGAAAAGCCAAAAGGCACCCAACCATTTATTTACGAGAGACCTTTCATGAAGCAAGGCTCCTGGCTACAAATCCTGTTACTTCCCAGCCCACAAAAACGAAAATATCCTCATTATGGGTCAGCAGGTTTTCACTAAGAAAACCGAACTTGTTCTGGCCCAAGTTTATGGCTGACCAAAGAGGTGACAGCTAAAGGAGTCAAACCCAAGATCACAGAGAGGGCTGTGTCCAAGAGCGAGCATTCGAGGTGGTTAGGGGACACTTACGGTTCAAACCAGTGAAGCTGAACATTCCGATTTGCTCAGTGATGTGGTTCCAGGTTCCAGGCGTCTTGAGGGCTTCTAAGCGTGCCCTGAGTTCAGATCTCATGGTCAGAATCCGGTCAGCCATTGTCTTCACATTACCTGTCCTGAGTGGACAGCAATATAAGTATCAATCCAGATAGGGCAGACAGATGGCTCACAGAAGCATGTAGATTTAAGAAATGTAATGTAATCTATACACTGAAAATGAGATCACAACCTGCCCGTGGTAGTATGTAGGTGCCCGGATGGGTGAACGGGCAGGCCAGAGAGACACTTACCAGGCAGAAGGAAGAAGTGAGCTTCTGATGGAATTTAGTGCTCGTCTTGGGTCTACTGGCAGTAATACCACTCATGTTTTAACCCAGAATTCACCTAAGCACTGACCCAGACGGGGATAATGTAGCAGACTGTAGATTTAGTTACTATATAAAAGTTACTGTTTCAAAATGAGGCAAAATATATGCAAATCAAATAAGGATGAAGAGTCCCCAGACTGTTGCACTGATTTGCAGCTAGATCATCTGTTCTATCAGGAATTCCTTCCTGTGTTTCCCAACAGTTAGGGGAGGAAGCGTAGTGCTGAGAGGGCAGGGGGAA
Organism: Enhydra lutris kenyoni; assembly: GCF_002288905.1. Taxonomy (NCBI): domain Eukaryota; kingdom Metazoa; phylum Chordata; class Mammalia; order Carnivora; family Mustelidae; genus Enhydra; species Enhydra lutris. The sequence continues at coordinate 51,872,579 of NW_019154096.1, forward strand.
ATGCCCCATTCCTCAATGCTTCCTCCTCTGGGCCTGAGCTGTGCGAGTAGGTGCCAGCCTCATTTTACAGAAGTACCTAAAACTCAGAGTTTAAAGTGATATTGTCCTGCCTCTGCCAAAATCAAAGGGAGAGAGTTAAATGTTCTGTTCTCCATTCCCAAACCTCACCCATCGGGCTCTGCGCCCCTTACCATTCCTTAAAGAGCTCAGGATTAGAGAGGGTACAGGCCACAATCCGCGCGCCCTGAGCAGGGGGGTTGGACCAAGTAATTCGCACAATCTTCTCCATCTGGGAAAGGACCCGCAGGATGCTATCAGGATCTTTTGCAACCACGGTCAGATTGCCCACTCGCTCATCTAAAGGGAGGGAGGAGAGTCAGCTCGGGGCACCAAGGCAGGTGGAGTGGGGCAAGGCTGAAACTCAGGAGAGCACTCACTGTAGAGCCCGAAGTTCTTGGAGAAGGACTGAGCGCAGAAGAGCTCAAATCCTTCAGACACGAAATAGCGAACGGCCCAGGCATCTTTCTCTAGGTCTCCAGATGCAAAGCCCTGATAGGCTGAGTCAAAGAAGGGGAAAAGAAACCGGCGCTGCGAGGAAGGAAAGCGAGTCAGGGCAGGAGATCCTTCTGAAACCAACCTCAGACACCAGCCTTCCTTCCCCAGCTGGTGCCCGCACAGAATCCCTAACACTACCCATTTCTCCTTGCTCTCCCTTTTTGCATCCAACCACCACTTTACATCTGTTTCTCTGTTCAGCTTAACACCAACAAATGTAACAATTATTGTCCTAGGGCATCACAATGCCACTCTGACAACAGGACTTATTAGTGAGACATGGAGGTCGTGTCCTGTGTTGGCCGGGTCTTCCCTCTGAATTCCTGGTGTGGTAAGCTTGGTCATCTGGGTCTCTCCAGAACTCCCCAATGATTTGGGGCTAGTCTAGCAGGCACTCAAGACAAAGGAGACCTCAGAGTCCCTACTCTCATCCCCTCCGACCTCCCCATGGAACTCCCCACAATTGAGCTTGCCCTCATACTGGGCTCGTGTTTTGAGTGGACACCACTTCTACGCCCCCAAATGTCCAAGCCAGGGGCCAGGGTGCATCCTCCACTCCTCCTCTGGTAGCCCTCACATCCAGCTACAGCCAACCACATCCCAGTTCCTATCAACCCATTTCCCCGGAGCTCAAGACTCCTTTCAGGTCTACCCCTGCCACTGCCCACACTCAGCTCCCACTCAGCTTCCACCCGGATTGTGGCAACAACCTCCTCACTGCTCTCTGGGCCTGTCTAATCTTGCCTCCCTCTGATCCACTCCCTGCTACATAGCCTGAAGACCACAAAGTTTTGATGGCATCAAAGTTTTTCAGTGGCTCCCTAATGCCCTCCAAATGAAGTCCAATGCCTCAGCACAGGATCTGGCCCCCATTTACCTCTCACTCACTCACCTTAGAACTCTAGGCTATACTGAGAATTACTTCCAAAACCTTAAATGGGCCGTGACTTCTGCCTTGGGCATTGATCACACTCTTCCCTCTGTAAGAACACTCCATTCCTGCCAACCTCACCTGTCCTCATCCTTCAAGTTTCAACATGACATCTTCTGCCACTACTGCACTCCTAGGACACACACGCACATACATGCACACACGCACACACTCCTGAAGTCTGTGCTATGTGCCTCCACGTGACCCCTTCAACACAGCCACAGTACTTGGCTGTCTCCTCAGATAGGCTGGATACTCTCTGAGGGCAGGGACCGTCTCCACTGTGCTCACTTTTGTACCCCCCTTGGTGCCTGGCACATGACAGTTTCTCAATGAGTATTCTTTAAACATGTTAGAGAAGAATACATGCATTTTGAGCTAGAAATCCCAACCTGGAAAGTTATCCCAAAGAAATAATAAAAGGGAGTCTTATATATAATTGTTCAGAAGAACAAGAAACCTGAGATCTCAATGTCCATCGACTGATTTAATCAATCACTAATGTGCCACAGCCATGCATGGGAACTGTGCTACAGAACTTAAAATGACATGTGAAGGAATGCCAATGAAAGACAAAGTATGTTACAAAACTGTACAGATAAAATGATGCCATCTTTGTGGAAGAAATATATTTACATATGTAACTATTTAAAAAGAAAACAAAAAAACAATATTCTATATACCAAAATACTAATAGCTTTCAGTTAATCCTTTTCTTCTATGGGCTTTTCTCCATTTTCCAAACTCTTCCGTACACAGGTATTGCTTTTGAATACATCAAAAAATAATACAATTTCTCAAGAGATGCTCAGAAAGGGCAGTTACCTTCATGACGGACGCAATCTGCTTCCACTGCTCCGGAGTTGGGTCAGTCCCAGTTGGGTTGTGAGCACAGGCGTGGAGGACAAAGATGGAGAACTCGGGGGCACTCTGAGGGGAAGGAAGCTACGTCAGCTCTGACGCTAGCAGGAACTCCAGGGGTCAGAGTCAGTGACACACAGGTCAAGGGGCAGCGTATTTCTTCCTCATGTGCTAACTCAGAAACCACCATTTTGGTTTGAGTAGGGCTGTTTCAGACTTTCCCTTACCAACTAATCCAAAGACCTTTCCCTGCTCCTCCTGACACCATGGGGCTCTGTTTACTTTTCATCTTAATTGCCCACCTCCAGATCATTCAGGAAACCCTGGAGATCGAGTCCTCTCTTTGCTGCATCCCAATAGTGATAGGACCGAATGTCTTTAAATCCAGCAGCAGAAAACACACCATTATGATTCTCTGTAAGCAGAAGGGTGAAAAGTTAAATGACCTGACAAACACAGAGGCCTAACTAGAAGGGACACACGTCAGCTGCTGGGGCCCTCACAGGCTCAGCATTCACTGGGTCAAAACGAGGTGAGCGGTGAAGACTTAGAAGAATGACTAAGAACAAGTTCAAGTTCATCAACCACCAAGAACAAGTTCATCCAGTCAGTTATGCTAAACTTCCAGCCTACCATGGTGAGACTTCCTGTTTCCACACTTTCTGCCTTCTCAGGGAAGTTTCAACGCGGACTAAAACACGAGTCTTGAGAACAAGGATTCCTAACCTGGCCCAGAGCATCGGGTCACTCACATATTGCCATAACCCACTGCTCCAGACATTCCCAAATGTTGGCTGATCCAGGGCTGGGTTACATTTCTGCATTAACAGTGAAAATCATGAGGGTAATTCCCCCCACTCCTCTGTTTCTCCTCTCACTGTAGCTCAAGGACTCACCCCAGGTTGGTGAGGACACATAGACAGGTGTGTCCTTGTTGTTGGTTCCATTGTACCATCGGGCTAAGAACTCGGCTCCGATTCGGAGTGCCCCCGTCCCCCCCAGAGACTGCACACCTCCAACCTGAAAGAGAAGCAATAGCGGGGTCAATGGATGGTTAGTGGCGAAGTCAGAAGATTATCAGGAAAACTGTGGTAATGAGCATTGACTTTGTGCCCGCTCTGTGCTAAGCCCTTTATTTATTTATTTTTTAAAGATTTTATTTATTTACTTGACAGATAGAGATCACAAGTAGGCAGAGAGATAGAGGGAAGCAGGTTCCCTGCTGAGCAGAGAGCCCGGATTCGGTGCTCGATCCCAGGACTCTGAGATCATGACCTGAGCTGAAGGCAGAGGCTTAACCCACTGAGCCACCCAGGTGCCCCCAAGCTAAGCCCTTTAAACATTCTCTTATGGAAAAGCTCACAACTACACACGGAGATGCTATGATTTGTCCATGCTTACAAACAAGGACACTGAGCTGATGAGAAGTGAAACACCTCGCTCAGTAAGCAGCCCCTGAGCACTAAGTCGAGGTCTTCAACCTGGGAAGTCTGGGAATCTAACTCTGGGGAGAGCTTCCCAAATGAACACAGGTTGAGGACACACCCAGGCCACATTCCAGTGTGCCCACCTGAAAGGCAAACCCATCCCCAAGATCAGAATTTATGCCTCCAGCAGGAGCCTGTGAAATATTATCTCTGGTTTGCCAGTGACCTCAATCTTTAATACTCACTGCTACAGAACAGGCTCATTAATCCAGAGAAATATGTCCTAACAAAGGTGACCTGTGACAATTTCCTTCCTTAACTTCCAATCATCTCAAAATGACCTCACGTGGGCAATGGTAGAATTCTAGGCGTTCCCATTTACCAAAGACCTTCACACATTCTCATTTGACTCTTACACAACTCTCCAAAGTAAATCCTAATCCCCCAACTCACACAGAAGGTAATCAATTCAGAGAAGTGGTCTGTGAAAGGCTAGGAGTGGCAGAAAAGCAGGAAGTGGCAGAAAAGCAGGGAGCCGCAGAGCTGGAAATGAATCCAGCAGGCATCTTGCTTCAGTCCTAGTCACCCGCCCTGGTTATGCTGCTCTGCCTACACACCTCTGAGTCTGCCCTCTCGCAATTCTCAGTAGACTTTGGCTTCTTTCAGTAGAGAAATGGCCTATACTGTTCAGTATGTCTACAGGACTAAGGAGAAAGAAAGAAAAGGATCATCTGAGAAAGTCTATCTAAATAAAAGGAAGGGCACACCAATCCAGCAACAGTGGCAACCTTCAGGGGGTCAGGGCACTCTGGCCTACTCTACAAGTTATTTTTTAAAATTAAGGAGAATATATTCATGCATTATTTGCCAAATTTTATTCTAAATTGTATTTAGCTGTCTGGGATTTGCTGTAAAATAATTCGCCTTTGGCACGGGGTGGGGGGGGGTGTCACTGTTGAAGTTGGGTGACGGATTCAACTGGGTTTTGTTCATTACACCGCACTACCTTCTTTTGTAAATATTTGAAATTTTCCACAATAAAAATCGTCTTAAAAAAACCCTTCCTAGACAAAGAAGAAAAACAGAACACTGATGCTAAAAGATAACAAAGGGGAAAAAAATGGAAAAAGGGGAGACTGAGCTCATTCATGAATACTGATACTCACTTTCCAAACATTAATGAACAGCACGAATCCAACAGTACACTAAAATATACCCCCTTCCTCAAGTGACAGTCAGCCCATGAGTGCATTATTAAGAAATATAGTATAGAATGTGTCATGCTGGGTGTCTGGACAGCTCAGTCAGTTAAGCATGTGACTCTTGATCTCAGCTCAGATCTTGGATCTCAGGGTGGTTGAATTCCAGCCCTGAACTGTGCGCCACACTGAGCATAGAGCCTACTTGAAAAAAAAAAAAGTGTCAGGCCACTAGGTAGAAAAAACCCAAATGATCTTTGTAACAGATTAAAAGTATAGCTATTCCTGATTTTGACGCTCAGTGAAACAGGAGATAATGGAACTTCTTGAAAATAATACGAGAAATTCATTCAGCCGTGATGAGTAAGTCAGCTTCATGATGAACAGTGAATCTTTGGCAGAAATTAAGCCAGGAACAAGGCGGTGCTACCAATTACCACCATTTGTTACTCCTCCCCTGCGTTCTATTTGTATTCAGAGGTATGACGTCTGTGAAGCAACACGGCTGCAGCGTGAAACAGAAGCCGAGTAGACACTCAGGGGAAGGAGGAGCTGTGCACGGTCGCGCACTGTAGATGAGCCAAGACAGCGGACTGGCTGTGAATGGCCAGCGCCCCGCAGGCTAGGCACACCAGTGCGCCTCTCCTTCCGGGAGAGCCACTGAACACCAGGCCCCTCCCATTACTTTCCAGATCTTTTTTTTTAAAGATTTTATTTCTTTATTAGAGAGAGAGAGAGAGAGCACATGCAGAGGAAGAGGGAGAAGCAGATTCCCCGCGGAGCCAGGAGCCCCACATGGAGCTTGATCCCAGGACCCCGAGATCATGACCTGAGCTGAAGGCAGATGCTCAACTGAGCCACCCAAGCACTCCTACTTTCAAGGTCTTGCCTCCACATGTCACCTATCTGGATTCTTCATACAAATCACTACACCAAGGTGATGTTAAGCCTTATGCACATTTATTTTTCATGGATTTGTCACCAGCTAAGTTGAATGTCAACTTTATTCATGATTCCACATTTCAAACACCTAAGCAATTCTGGAATGTTGATATTTTTATAGAAATGAGCAAGGCTCCCCTTGAACCTGGTTTTTTCAGTTATCATGGATACGTGACAGGTGTATGTGGACATTAGTGTAAACATTCCCAGGTATAATCTTTTATTTCCTTTCTCTCCCACTTCAAAATGCAAAGTCATTGACCAGAAGAAGTCAGAAGGTCAACAGACTAGATTGAAAACATGTTTAGAAGAAATAAACCCACTTCAGTAACACTGACCTAATCCTTAACATTCATGACGTGTATGACCCTGGACATCAATTCTCAAGAAATTATCATTCCCTAAAAATATACTGAACACAGTATGGCTTCAGTGAAACACAAACTGTTATCAGCAATGAAAAGAGAAACATTTGGGGTGAACCAGTAATGTATCAATCTGGTCATTCTGTGACCTGAATTTTGGCAAATTGTTCTACAGCCCAAAGAAGGCCTGCATTTGGGATGAAGGAAACAAGTGCAAAGTTCCAAAGGAGCCAGGCAACTAGCCCTGGGCGGGTGTCCAGAACCAGAAAAATCCAGTAACACACGGTATGCATGATGCCAGGAGATAGTCTACACTCCCACTTTAGCTACATGGCCGGGAAGATATCCCTGCTGGACCCGATTAACACTTGTCCAAGACCACAGTTTGCCAATGTGAGAACTTCACTGTGAGGAGCAGGAGAGCAGACCGGAAGCTGCTTATGGCCAAGACCATGGTGCATGAATCTGGGCACGCCTAGGAGTTCACACGGTCTCTGGCACGGGGTGCTAACATGGCCAAAGCATTGAAAGGATGAGCCACAGCGAAAGCCCTAAGCCTCCCAGAGGTGACAGTCAAAGTGAGGACCTGGGATGGCATCACACAGCCCACAAGCCCTCCTGCCAATGGTGACTCAGGAATTTCCGAAGCTGAAATACTACAACGCACAACGTGAAAAATGACATATGATCTGGATCCTAAGGTCTGAAAATAGAAAGGAGTAAGAGGCAGGTCTCCTCAAAATGGTTGATGAACCTGGTAAAGTTAAATCTGGAGACGACAAATCTAAGGGAAGACATGATTACTGATTGTTTTCTGGTCTATTCATTCATCCACGCTGCATCTCCTTCAAGTTTTGGCTGAGGGACACCTGGGTGGCACAGTCGGTTAAGCATCCAATCACGATCTCAGGGTCATTAGATCAAGCCCCACATTGGGCTCCACGCTCAGCACAGAGTCTACTTAGGACTCTCTCTGCCTCTGGGGCACTTGGGTCACTCAGTGGGTTAAGCCTCTGCCTTTGGCTCAGCTCATGATCTCAGGGACTCTCTCTACCTCCTCTTCCCTCTGCCCCACCCCCCTGTGCTTGTTCTCTCCTCCAAATAAATCAATCAATAATAAGTCAATCTTTAAAATCAATAAAATAAATAAATAAATCTTTAAAACAAAAAGTTTTGGCTGAAATGTCTTTTCTATTTCCATCATGACCACCCTAGTGAAAACCCTATCTACCCCAACTCCCACACTCAGCCTCTTCTACTGATATGCCTCTTCTACTCTATTTTCACAGCATTTATATTTGTTTAATCTACTCTATCATGACCTTATCTATTACATTTACAGTTGGCTTCTCCTCACAAAACTGTAAGCAAGGGCAGAAGATTCTGGGTCTTTTGGTCACTGCTGTGCTCCAGCTTCTAGAACAGTGCCTAACCTACCCTTAGTGGTAAGCACTCATCTGCTAATTGACTGACTGACTGAATTCAAACATCTGAGAATCTCTGATATGCCAGGCTAGGAGCTAAATGCTGAAGATTTACGAGATAAGTAAAGAAGCCATCATCCCTGCCCTGAGAGAAGTCATGGTCTTGTGGAAGACAGACATAAAATTATACATCATGGTAATGAGCACAGTAAGTACAGTTATTCCTAAGCTGTGAACAAAGTCCTGTGATAACTCGGCCTGGGCAGAGAGAGCTAAGGATTCAGCATGGAAGTGACCCTTGGCCAGGCCCTGCACAACTTACAGTCTCCTGGAATGTCAGGAACCTGGGGTGGGGGGGGGATTGTGAGTCATGGAGGACAAGATGAAAGCTGGCTACAAATTATACCACATACCCAGCTCAAAGTCTAGATTTGCCCTGTAGATAATGGAGGGGCTACCGTGTGTGCGTATGTGGGGCAAGGAGCAGGTGACATGATTATCAGCTTTCTTTGCTATGAAAGATCCTCCTAGTTGCACTGTGCAGAACCTTTAAGATTTTTTTTATTTGAGAGAAAGGGGGAGAAAGAGAGCGAGTGAGCACGAGCAGGGGAAAGGAGCAGAGGGAGAGAGGGAGAAGCAGATGTCCTGCTGAGCAGGGACCCCCAATGCAGGACTCCATCCCAGGACCCTGGAGTCATGACCTGAGACAGACACCTAACTGACTGAGCCACCCAGGTGCCCCTGCACTGTGCAGAATCCAACAGAATGGGGAGGAGACTAGAGGCCAAGAGGCCACCACAAGAATCCTAACGAGAGGATGGTGGGCTGACTAGGACAGCAGCTTGGGAATGGTGAGGACATCCGAGTGAAAGGAAGAACTCAGAGCTCAGAACCAGCCAGGACCTAGGGTGATGCAGATGCCAAGACAACATCCTAAACTATCCCCCCACAACCCCCCCCAAAAAAGCCTTCAAGTATTTATAGACTGCCATCTAAATTTGTTCTCTGATCAAATACACAACACAGGAGGAAGCCAACTAAGAGGGAAGGCCATGTAAATGACCAAAACAGGAGCACAGGGCAGAGGAACAAGCACCTGTCCAAGACGATTAGTAAGTGCTGTAAGAAGTGTTGTAAGGTTACTAAGTGTGTAAGAAACATACAGTTTTAGAGGAAGGTCCCCAACATAGAAACTGTCTTTCTTTCTTCGTCAACAATGGAGTTCCACCGAATCTATCCCCAGTGTCTCTCAAGATAACCCTAGCTGCCTAAGTCCTCCCACTCTCAAACTTCATCAGGACTCTCCTTCAGCGAAAATCACATTACTTGTCTAATCATAACCCCTCCTTCAGCAAAACTCATTAATTACTTATCTAATTACAACCCGAGTTCCAGGACTTTTGCTCAGAACCTCCCAGCCTCCTGACAGAACCCTGGGCCTGTGTGCCCCTCATTTCTCCCCTGTTTACCAAGGTATCTGGGTAATAGCATGTGGAGAATACATCAGGTGATTCCAAGATGTGGTCCCTTCCATCACAAAGGCTTCGCTACGACACTGGCCCAGAGGAGCAGTAAGGGCAGCTGCCTTAAACTGCACAATACCCACCTGGGCTCTCGTAACATCCCAAGCCCATCCCCGCCTACCCTGCTGCCAGCTTTATCTTCTTTGAACACTTTGGGTAACTCCTCTGCTCAAACCTTCAGGTGGTTTCCCCTGTCCAAGGTGCCAAAATCAGCCTGGACACGCTCCTAGCTCCAATCAGGTAGGTCTCTCTTCTGCCTAGACCCACTTACCTCCTGACCCCAAATTCCCTCTACTCCAAAAAAATACCTCTCCTTTTCCTCCCTCTGTGTTTGCGGTTCCCAACCCTGGCTGCACTTTGGAGTCACATGGGGAGATTTTAAAACTATGCCCTTGCAGGGAAGGGAACTGGGGGGAGGAAAGGGGAACTGGGATCTGAAAGGGCAGGGAGGGAAAGGGCAGGGAGCAGGGTTCCTGGGTGGCTCAGTTGGTTAAGCATCTGCCTTTGGCTCAGGTCATGATCCCAGGGTCCTGGGATCAAGCCCCACATCAGGCTCTGCTCAGCGGGGAGCCTGCTTCTTCCTCTCCCTCTGCCCACCGCGTTCCTTGCTTCTGCCTGCGCTCTTTTTGTCAAATAAATAAAATCTTAAAAACAAGAACAAAAATAAAAAAACGGACAAGTAGGACAGGGAGTGAAGGGGCACATGTACCCATCTGTACATGTGTATATAAAATTCCCCAGGTGATACTATTCTACACTAATTCCCAGAATTGGGAACCAGAGTCCTGGCCTCATTACCCAAAGTTCAGCCCACATCCCAATTCTATCCCGACCACTATCCCTGGCTTCTGAATCCCCTTCTCCCCAGAAAAACACATACACACAGAATTCTGCATAAAATGTCAGGGTGTGGGGGCGCCTGGGTGCCTCAGTCAGTTAAGCATCGGACTCCTGAATTCAGCTCAGGTCATGATCTCAGAGTCGTGAGATCAAGCCCCAGATCAGGCTTGGCACTGGGCGTGGAGCCTGCTTGGGACTCTCTCCCTCTCTCCCTCTGCCCCCCACCCCCTTGTGCATGCTCTCTCCCAAAAACAAACAAACAAACAAACAACACAACACAACACAACAAAAAAAATTTCAAGGGGTTCAGAGGCCCCTTAAATAATCCCCTATGGGACCATGAACCACAAACCAGTCCTTTCCTAACACAGATGACATGTAGGGGTTAGAGAGTAAATGCCTTAACTGTGGTTAAAGAAGAGCAGATCTTGGTCCAGACCGGATTATCTTGGTCATTCCATTAAACTCCCTTGGCTTGGCATTTCCACAAATGGCTTCGACCCAGTAGCCACAATGTGACGGTCTACGTACAGCAGAGGACCCAGCAGCCACAGAGGCCAGGCTTGCCGTCTGGCCCTACCACATGCGCAACCCCGGCCTTCAGTTCACACTACTTAAACCCTTGTTCACGGACACTTCAACAGACTTTAAGCCAAACTGAGTTTTCAACCTTGTCTCACCTTTGCAATTTCTAAAGAAAACATAGTTGACCCTGAATGACACAGGCTTAAATTGTGCAGGTCCACATACATAACATTTTCTCTTCTCTCACTTTATTTTAAGAACACATACAAAACACGTGTTTTGTGTTGTGGTTATCCATAGGTGGCCAGTAGCCTATCGGCAGGTCAGTTTTGGGAGAGTCCATAGTGATTTAAGGATTTTTGACGGAATCGGCACCCCTAACCCCCACACTGTTCAAGGGCCAACTGTCCATCCTTTCCCAAAACTCACCCGCTTCTCCTGGATAGCTGGGCTGTTATCCCCGAGGGCCAGGCGGGAAGCACAGGTCCGGAACTCAGCGAGGCCGAGGATGGGCAGGTACTCATGGTTCAGACTGCTGTCGTTAGCAAGCTTCTGCTCCACCTTCCTCACGACCGGCAAAACCCAGGGCTGGCAGTCGTCTGTGCGGTAAGCTGGAACACAGCGAAGAGTCGCTTAAGAGGGAGGAGGCAGGCTTCATTCAAGGAAAAGCAGGTGCTGGGACTGGGTGCCTTCCACCTCCTTCCATCAAACAGAGAGCGAAATGAAAATCAAGTTCATTTCCTGACTGTCCATCTGCTTTGGGCCAGGCACTGGGTGAGGCGCTAGGGCAGGCAAGACAGCCATGGTGCCACCCTTACAGATACGCAAGCTCTTAAATATGTGACCTCGAAAAAACAGAATGCTGAAATATCACTGGGACATCACAGAGCCTGATGGACAGAGAGTGCACGAGACAGCACTCTGCACACTCACGACCACCTAACAGTTGCTCTGTTGATCGTCCTAGCACATTGAGATCTGTAAAGCCATGAGTCCAGAATCATCTTCCTTCTCCCAAGAAATCTCCCAAGAGAATTCTGGAAAAGTGCTAGGTGCTCCTTCACATGACTGCTGCAACTTCAAACATAAAATGTGGAAAGGAGGTGGCAAAAGGCCTACCTCCTCCTCTTGTCCTAGAAGAACAGAAGTGGGACAAATCGTGAGCAGAGGCCCCGGGGCTGAAGATTCCAGCAGATGGTTACACAATCCCGGACAACCTATTTGATGTCTGCACACATCTTTGTCCTCTCTCTGCCATGCCTGAGCATCTGACTATTCCTCTTACTTCATATTCCACACTTTTATTGATCTAAATGTATCTATTTCATAATTAATCCTGCCTATAGCAAATTTCTAAGCACCTCGACACTGAAAGTATTTCTGGTCCTGTTATCCTATCACTGATTTTTTTTTCCCCTCTTGTACCGTATGATTATCTCAGGATTACAGCTTTAGAGGGCACCGGCTGTGGCTTGCACGCAAGCCAATGATCTGAGCTGATTCCTCACAGGGGTCACCTGACTCTGCTGGAATGTTTAGTTCTCCAACAGACCCACACTTTTTCAAGTGATTTTGAAATCGAAAATTTTAGAGTAATTCTGATTATTTTATCTTGTTGATTTCTGCCCAACATGAACCCCTGACTTCTTTTTAAAAACCACTTTTTAGGGTGGTTGAGATTGTTTATAGAACAACGTATGCTGACTGTAGGAAATTTTAAAAAGCCCAGAGAGCAAATGATAGACATTATGATTAATATATAATCTCAGCACTCAGAGACAGAGTATGAACATTTTAGTGTACAACCTTCTGAGCTTCTACATGAGCATATTCTTTTATAAAATCTGCATCATACTGTATATAAAATTTTCAACACGCTTTTTTCCACTTACTAAATACAAGTATTTTTCATTGTCATTCACTATTCTTTTAACAGATGATATATTCACGTCCCCACTCCATCCTAAGCCTCCATCTATCTCGTTCCAAATCCTCCCCTCCAATAAATAAGTTATTCTTCATTTCTTTTGTATCTTTCCAGAATTTCCCTATGCATACATAAGCAAATACAGCCTCTTATGTCCCCCTTTTTTACATAAAAGGTAACATATATTATACACTGTTCTATTCCTTGCTTTTTCTAAAGATATTTTTCTGTGTACAGAGTGCCCTTGATTTTTTTTTTTTTTAAAGATGCATTTATTTTGAGAAAGAGAAAGAGAGCACAAGTGAGTGCAAGGAAGCGGGCGGGGGGGCAGGATGCTGAGGAAGAGAGAATCTCAAGCAGATGCCAGGCTGAGCAGAGCCCCCTTCGGGCTTGAGCTCACTACCCTGAGCTCATGACCTGAATTGAGATCAAGAGTCACATCTTAACCAACTGAGCCACCCAGGTGCCCTCTTCCATTCTTTTTCTACAGCTGCATAACTGATGAATGTACCATAATTTGTTTTGCCAGTCTCTTGTTGATGGACATGTGAGCTATTTCCAATCTCTGGCTATTACATAACAATGCTTCAGTGAACAACCTCATACATATGTCATCTTCATGTAAATATATCCATAAGATAGATGCAGGGTTGAAAATGGAACTGTAGGCTAAGAAGTATGTGTAAAAATTTGTAGTTCTGACATATATCCAAATTGGCCTCCACAAGGATTTTATCAGTTAACACTCCTACCATCAGCATGTAAGCATCTGCTTCCATAGCCTCATCCAGAGTAAATTTTTGCCAGTATGAGGATGCAAATGGTAACTCAGGGTAGTTTTAATTCACATTTCTCTTATCATGAATTCAGTTGGTCATTTGTCTTATTTACTTATTTACTCTCATACATATTTATTTAAGTAGGCCCCATGCTCAGCACTGAGCCCAACACAGGACCTGAACTCATGAGCCTGAGATCAAGACATGAGCGGAGATCAGGAGTTGGAGGCTTAATCCACTGAGCCACTCAGGCGCACCCACTGTTCATATTTATGAGCCATTTACAACACAATTTTAGTAGCTAGACAACATTCCTTTTCATGCAAAATTTATTTACTATTTGCATTGCTTCTGATATTATAAACACCGTGAAAAATGTTCTTATATCTTTACATATATTCATGCATGTTCCCTTAAAGTTTCTAGATGTAAAATTACAGTCAAAACTCATACAACAAATAAAGAGTTTATAAGATCATTTTGACTTGGGGTCTTACTTTTTAAGATTTTATTTATTTATTTGAGAGAGAGAGAGAGAGAGAAAGCATGAGAGGGGAGCAGTCAGAGGGAGAAGCAGACTCCCCATGGAGCTGGGAGCCTGATGTGGAAGGCAGTGGCTTAACCAACTGAGCCACCCACGTGCCCTCAGGGTCTTTCTTCTATCAATGAACTCTACCCTCTAGGGATGTGTCATGTATGAATCTGATAAGCACCTCAAATGAGTAATAAGAATGTAGATAGAGGTGCAGACTGACACAGCCACTAACCAATCAATGGTCTCTAGGTAGGTGGCTGTGACTCGCAACACTGTGGCAACACTGCCACAACACTCACACGCTACCCCCTGGCCTACCAAATTCCTTCCAAACAAGTCAGAAGCCTATGGTATCAGGTGGGATTTAGTCTGGTTTTTTTTTTTTTCTTTTTAATATTTTGTTTATTTACTTGAAATGAGAGAGAGAGAGAGAACACATGTGTGTGCAAGAGCAGGGGGTAGGGGCGGAGGGAGGGGGAAGCAGGCTCCCTGCTAATGCAGGGCACGATCCCAGGACCCTGGGATGAGGACCCTGGGATGAGGACCTGAGCTGAAGATCATAATCTGAGCCAAAAGCAGTCGTTCAACCGACTGAGCCACACAGGCACCGCTGGTGTGGTTTTTTAAACAGATGTCAAAATAACCACTTCCAAGTAAGAGTTGTCCCTGAAGATTTCTCTATGATCACAATGCTACCACTGTTCATAATATTCTTGGAATTCTTCTTTTGGAATTATTTTTAGACATGATGTCTCATTATTTTGAATATCCTCAATGGTGCCAAATCTTTGTCCTTTGAAAGTAAATTTGATTTCTGGAAATGCAACTTGCAGCAAGGGCAAACGTATCTTTAACTAAACCACACAGAGGGGATACTATTTAGATGTACAATGTGGGTGTTCATAGAAAAACCAGTTCTGTTAGGCTTCATATCTGTGTTTGGAGATTATGTGTATTGCAAAATTATGCCATATGTATTGTATTTATGATAAGTCATTTGTAAACCATGTATTATAAATAGGAAAGACAAAAAAAGTCCCAGAACCACCATTCTTACCCATACCGTCTACTCTGTACTACTCTAAAAAATCTTGTCGTAAGACTAGATGCAAGGAGTCATTGTGTCTATATTGTGACAAAGGAGAAATTGGCCAACTTATACCTCCCCGGCCTCCTCCACAGTCCAGTTTCTCCCAGGTTCAGTTCCAGGTTCATACCCCAGGCCTTGCCTAACTGCCCTAATGAAGCAAACAGAAGAAGGTTCTTGGTGACTAGAGCAATGAGGTCAAGCATTATTAACAACTATGATTCCTACTCTCCCAGTGGATTTTCATTCCTGTCTGTCAGACCCAGGAGTTTCTCATCCATGTTTTCATTCACTCATTCATTCAACAAGGACTTACTGAATCTACCAAGGAGAAGACATTGGCTCTAAGTAGCTACACAGAAATGTGCAAGGCAGAGTTAGATACTGTCTGCCCTGGAGGAAACACAGTATATACAGCCCTTAATTCTCTTGTAACGAGTCAGGGAAGACTTTACAGAGAATGAAGGATGAAAAATGAGTAGGAATTTAAAAGGTAGTCAAGGAACGGCATTCCAGCGTGGAAGCGGAGTCTTCCCTTCTGCCCTTCTAGTTTCTCTGGCTGGTCTAATAATTAGATTGCCATAACAGATTAACAGGAGGAAAAACAAAAGTTTAATAACCTCTACCACCTGTATACATGGGAGAGACACAGGACAACTGAGTTAACGCCATACAGTGGCCAAAGCCGTTACCTTAAATACCACCTTCAGCTAAAGACAACAATGTTGGGGGTGGGGAGTCAACTCTGCAAGATGACCTTAGAGGCACAGGAAACAAGAGAAAGGTCAAGATGCAGATTTAAGCCCTGCCTCTCCACTGATAGTTCCTCCAGATTTAGAGTCACCTGAGAAAGACATTCTTACAAATGGATATTTCCCTTATAAATGTAAATGTTTCTTATAAAAAGGGTAACTTCTACTTGGTTTTCAGAATTTCTCCTGTATTTACAGTTTCTTAAAAATAACCAGCTTAAAAAAAAAAAAAAAAAACAACTTAGGAAGTGCCTGGGGGCTCAGTTAAGCAGCTGCCTTCAGCTCAGGTCAGGATCACAGGGTCCTGGGATCGAGCCCCAAGTCGCCCCAAGTCGGGCTTCCAGCTTAGCACTGAGCTTGCTTCTCCCTCCCCCTCTGCCTGTAGCTCCACCTACTTGTGCTCTCTATCAAATAAACAAATAAAATCTTAAATAAATAAGTAAATAAATAACCAGCTTAGAGCCTATTTCGGGGGGTGGGGGGAGGGTTACATTTTGCTTCCCTTCACCAGACTGAGGGAACGCCTGTCTGAAGGTCCAAGAGAGTTGGAGACGGGAGGCTTCTGAGGATCTGCACCTTCGGGGCTCAGACATAGGACCCGTGGAGGAATATGGGTCAGTCTTGGAGGACATCCTCATCTAAGGAACATAGTTTCAATGGGGAAACCACTGAAAGCACTCAAAGAGAGTGATGTGGATAGTGGTCCATCTGAACAGGATCATCTGAGTGACACGACAGAAAATAAACTGCAAAGGGGAACAGGGATGGATAGTGAAGTCAGGCGGGTACTGCGGGCATTCAGAGAGGCAGTAATGGAGTCTCTGATTCAGGTAGTGGCAACAAGGGTAAAGAAAAGACGAGATACTCAAAATAGATTTATGAGGTATAAAATACAGAACCTAATGACCAAATAAACTGACGTGGGAACAGGGAAAAGATGACAAATGACTCAAAAGTCTGTCTAGTCTGGATAAAGGCTGGTGGTGATGTGGGGATGGGGAGGGGGTGGATGGAGAAGGGGTCCCACTAAGATATAAAACGTAAGTAGAAAAAGAAAGATTGAGGGGAAGGTGGAAATGATGAGTTTTCTGAACATGCTGCATTTGTAGGATGTGTTTAGCAAACTGTACCGAGGATGGGTCTGGCTTTCAGGGAAGTAGTGCAGGATGGAAAGAAAGATTCCCTAATTACAGATGTCAACAGTACCTGAGCCATCGTAATAACAAGGACTTACTGAATACTTAGTACCTACGAGGCACTGTGCTAAGCGCTTTACTTTTTCTTCTAACCCGTTTAATTCCTGTAATGACTCACAATACAGATACTATGATCTGGAAACTGAGGTCAGAAGCGTTGAATAATTTGCCCAAGATCAAGTGGATTATAAGAGCTGGGCTGTCATATTATTAAGTTCATGGATCCATGTGGTTTTTTTCTAAGAGCAAGAGAAAGCCTGAAGCAAGCAGACCCCAGAGGCCTGTGCGACGGAGGCCTCTTCATCACACAGGTTTCAGGGGAGTTCAGGAGTGCTGCTTTTCAGAAGAAAGGAAGAACGCAGAGAATTAAATGATCAAACCATCCCCCTCCTCTCCTCTGAACATCTCCACTTTCCTCGCTCCCCTCCCAGGAGCCCCTGCACATATATATGCCTCTTAAAGCCCTTTTTTCCAGCTAGAGTCCTGGGACAAGGGCCGGGGAGTATTCAGAAACACCTGATACAGCACTTCTATCCGACAATTTTATGTGAAGATGCTAGAAATCCCCATTAAAAAACACAACAAATATTAAAATAAGAGAAGGTTATTTGGAACTAAAGGAAGCTCAATTCCCGTGATAAAAAGACTGGAGTCTATTAAGCAATGTCTTGTTCAGGCAGCATGAGGCTGGACCCATGTCCCCCCCTGCCCTTGAAGCCACGGGTCTCAAACCCTGAGAAGCACCAAAATGGCCAGCTCAGGGCACGTTGTACTTAAATGTGACGCTCTGCTTTACCTAGAAGGAAATTAGGGAACCAGTGCCAGCAAGAGTATCTCTGGAGAAACTCAGCAAGTAGAAACTAGGTAGTGAAATTATAGTTGCAGCTTATTTTAAACACATCCAACAGCACTAGAACATGAGCTGGATAATCTCCCCTGGGTTTTATCTTAAGGGGGTGGGGTGGGGAGTATCTTCTCCAAAGTCAGTGATTAATTAATTACATTTCCTTCACAGAGGATATACTTGGGGATTTGTATTAACTAGAGCTAGAACATACAAAAGCTGGAAGGAGACCTCTCTTTCTACTCTAATTAGACCCTTACCTGAGCCCCTGCCATCCACCAAAAAAGAGATCATAAAAAGAAAAATAGTATTTTTATCACTTTTCACTTATGTATCACATTTCACACATAATTACTCATTTAATCCTAAGCCAACTGATGAGGCCAACATCATTATCCTACATGTAACGTGCTAGTGAATGTTTGAGTAGAATTTGAGAGAGGGAGGCATTCCATCTCTGCTCCTCAACAGACTGAGTTCCAGGATGCTATACAGCCCTCCCAAGGTCACGCTGCTGGACTGCAGGGATGGCCTGTACTAAGATCTCCCGGCTCTTCCCACTACAGTGCACACTGGCAGCCTCTGGACCACCTAACGGACCCAAAATAGAGGAGAGGACAGTTCCACCACCAATAGCCCTATGACCCGGGGCAAACTACTTTATCCAACTGGGCTTCAGCTTCCTTCTGGTGGCAACAGCCCTCCAGAGACCTTGTACACATTAAGATTAAAGGCACACATTATTTGTTCCTGGTAAGGAGGGAACGTTCCTGGGTTCCTGGGAAACATGACAAAGGCACCGTCACAGGTGAGATGACCACCTGAACTGCAAACTCTACTTCTGGGCCAATCATTTCTGGCCTGGGCTGACCAGGCACTACTTCTCTGCACCCAGCAGTTTATTTCTAAACCAATGTCAGAAATGATTTCATTTTGCAGTTCTTAAGCTGAAAATTTTTTTCAACATCTTCTGTGCAACCTACCCAAAGAAATGCCAAAACAACTCTTACATAACCCGTACTTATTTGCCAGACATTATTCTAAGTGCTTGTAATGTATTTGAGTCTCACAAAAACCCTGTAAGATCGTTTAATGGTAACTGAGACCCCCTCCCACAAAAAACGGAACACTTTTAGAAGATGTATTTAAGTCAACATCATATTATATATCTGGCCCTAATTAAATACTTGGAGGTTATAAATTGGATTTAAATTAAGAGCTTGAATGGTACCCGACTCCAATTCAACTCAAGGCAAACTTTCAATACTTCTCCTACTCAGTAAAAACATCACTTACTCTCCATGGCTGAAACTATATGGTATTTACTTTTTAAAAAATGCTTTATTATGGAAAATTTCAAACATACACAAAAGTCACAAAAATAATATAATGGGTGCCAATGTACTCATTACCTAGCCTAAACAAACCATACTTTTTAATGGCTTTTTTCTCACCTCTTTCCCATACTCCTTAGTGAAGACTTATTTTTAACAGGTCCTATGTACAGTCAGAGCAGGAAGCCTGATTCTGAACCTCCTTCTCACCACCATCCACTACAAAATAGTTCGATTTTCTCTTTCCAAAATTTCTGGTCCTTCTACTCTCAATCTGTTCCTTAGCATGAACATCATATTTTCTTCAACCTGGCTGGTCTTTGTGTGTGATCAAGTGTGTTTGGAGCTTCAAACATTTAAATGAGAGTGATAAGAAATGACAAAGTCACCGAATGTTAGAGTTATTCTGAGGTACTCCAATCTAAACCCTTCTCTTGCAGAAGGGGAAACTGAGGCCCACGCTCTCAGCTGTCCAAGCAAGAACTGAAGACAAGAATGGGCGAAAGCGAGCTTCTACTTCCTTTCCACTCTTTCCACTCCTTCCTACCATCTCTAACCATTCCTACCACATCTGCGAGGACCAGAATATGATTCCCAGGTCCTCCCAGGCTGCATTAACCTGTGTCAGAAGCACTTTAGAGTTCTATTGTATCACACCTTGATGTTGATATCCATGAGACCAAAAGCACGCCTCAGGCTTTCTCCCCACAAGGCTTGGGTAAAGTGCTGATTGTGACCTACCTGGTAGTCACTCAAATATTTACTAACCCAGACTAGAGTTTCCTAAGGCTCAGAGTTCTCCTTCATTCGTTCTCCAGCAACCAGGACATCAAGCCTATCAGGATTCCTGGCTTCCTCCCTCCCCTTATCTTGGGCCTCCCCATTTATTAACAGTTGAAAGGATGTAGTAGTATAAAGAACACAGAATGGGGAATCAGTAAAACTGGGTTTGTGTCCTGGCTGTTAGACCTGCACTGTGGACCTTGGACACATCTCCTTTTTCCAAGGACTCCACATGCCCCTCTGTAAAATGGGCAGGTTGAAAAACAGCCCCGTGATTCTTGCCACCTCTCCAGCCAGCATCAAGCTAGGCCTCGGCCTTTCCCACCGCACCCACCACCCGGGTTAGGTCCGCTCCACTGCCCAGGTTGCTCCTACTCGCTGCATCTTTACCTCCCACTCCCAGGTTGACCTTGCGGGGGTCCGGATCCTCCCGGAAGTCGGCAGTGAGCTTAAAGACCAGGACCGGCTGGGCCTGCGGAACCTCGGCGAACACAGATGGAGGCGCCATAGCAGGAGAGCTTGAGACAGGTGAGAGCTTCCACTCTGCGTCTGGAGCCACTGGGTCCGGTCTAGACACGGCTACTGGAGGAGACTCTCACCTTCACCTAGCCGGCAGGGGCGGGCCCGCGGCCTCCAATGGTCTAGCTGCGTTCGGAACTTGGCAACGCGGCTAACCAATCGGGAGCTTCTGACGCAGAAAGGGCAGGAGGGAGGGGACGCTCTTAGCCAATCCAAGCAGAGAATCTTATCGGAGGCCAGTCATGATGCAACCAATGCACTGGGCGCCGGCAGAGAGGGGGGACCCGGACTAGGGTTGATTGGCAGAGCGGACTCCTATGGCTGAGGGCCTGCTTCCGGGGCCTCCGGGGCTGGCGGGAGGAGCCGAGCCGCACGGGGAGCGGGAGGTGGCTTCCCTGACCTTCGAGGGCCCAGCGAGGAGGAAGGTGGCCGGAGGGAATTCCGGAGGTTCGGCCTTCCGGCACCCAGGAGCAGGCGTTCTCCGGGCCCGGCCGGGCAGCGCGCGCCTTCCTGACCCCGGCTGGCAGCCAGATCCCCGGCGTCTGCGCGCTCGGGACGAAAAGTCCTTGGCCTGAACGTGCAGCTCCGGAGCGCGCGCGGCGACCTTGACCATTCCTGCCCGCTGTTCTCCCCGAAGGAAATATGGGTGGGCCGCCTGCCTGGGTTTCAGGCAGGGGACATCCTACTAAAAGTGGGGGAGTGACCTTTCCTTACAAAGAGGGTCCTAGTCCTCAAGGACCTTCAGGATTTGGGCAAGGTGTCCCTCTCCAGCTTTGCTCCCCCGCACGCACTCAACCAGATCGTGCTGTCATCATCTGGCTGGTACCCAAACTGCCTCTTCTTTTAGTCTGGCTGTTCCTTCCTCCCCAGCTCCTCTGTCCACCGGGCGACCTTCAAGATCCCGAGTAAATAAATGCCTCCTTCATAAAGACTCTTCTTAACCCCCACTCTGGTCAAAATCCGCCTCTCTTTTCCTGTGCTTCTGTACCTTGTTGGCAATATTACCATTTCAGAAAATGCCCTAGTTAAGAACCTAGCTCTGCACCCAGAACACCTAGCTTTAGATTCTGGCTCTGTCATTTACTGACAGGCAGGTTTAGGCAAGTGACTCAACCTCTCTGTTCCTGCTCTGTAAAGTGGAGATACTAGTATTTTCCTTAGGGCTGTTGTGGGGATTATATGAGTTGATACATACAAAGTGTTTAGTTGCATATAGTAAGCACCCCCTAAATGTTAGTTAGCTGTTGTTGTCATTGCCCATCTGCCACACCCCTTGTAGATGGTAAGCTTCTTTTGGCTAGAGATCCTACCCTATGTAAGTATCCCCTAGTGTTTTGCACTTAGTAAGCAATAAATGGTGGAAGGACACATCCATTCTCTTGGTGTTTCAGGAGAAAACAATACCCCAGCCTCTGTTCATTGATAATAATACAAATCTCAAAATGAATTTTCCACTCATAGTAACCAATACAAGCCAAAGAGACTTTGGACAGCACCTGCCAACCTTTGTTATCACCTGCTTTTTTCCAGGAGCTTTGCCTCTGCTTTCAAAGCTAACTGCTCAGGGTGTTTCATTAATACTGCTTTCCTCTAAGATTGCAAGTTCAACACGGAAGGTGAAATGACAATGAACTGTTAGTAGTTCTAAAAGCAGAGGCAAAGGGCAACTGCTGAGAGGGGTGTTGTACAGCCCAGCCTTCCCAGAGTTTGAGAAGGATGATCTTCACAGCGTTGGCCAACAATATCATGGTCATTTCTTACGTCATTCCTGCAGGAAAAACAATCCGTGGTTACCTAAACATGATGAACTTAGCTAAGTCCAAATAAATATTTATTGACAATCTAAGCAGCTCCATAACCAAGTCAAGGAGATAGGGGCAAAGAAAGTGACATCTGTAGTTTTTCTTCATGTCTTCATAATATCTGTTCTAAATTTTAGAAAGGGGCAAACAGTTAACTGGGTATAGCGGGGAGGGAAAGTACATATCATGTGGGATCCAAGTCTCAAACATTTTCCTTGGTAATATTAGGTTCTTGGAGATTACATTCAGTTCCCTCTCTCTTGAGCCCTGCACCCCATCCCTCTACACAAAATGCCAATCTTGAAATAAACAAAATGCTTTTCAGGCCATTGCTAATTTTAACACTTTGACTTGGAATTGAGCAATGCTGCCTCCCTACTGAATGGCTAGAACAAGCAAAAGACTCTTCAGAGGCAAACATTGCCCAAACAAGTAGGCAACCAGGCAAAGTGCGTGTCCAGGAAGAGAGCAGTAGAGTCAAAGGAAAGGAGGACTAGTATTCTCCTTGCCTCATGATTTGCTATGACTGTCATAGCATCCTCTCTACCAACTCCCTCCTGGCTTTTTTTCTTTCCCTTTTTCTTCAAAAGAATTGGGAGGGAGGAACTAGAAACCCACACAGCAACAGCTTCATCTGGAATGAATTCTTGTAGAATATACTTGCCTGGAAATTGGAAGTGTTCAGAGTTGAGCAGCGCTGCCCCAAGCATAAGAGGCAGTCCAGGCCAGGTCAGCCATGGACACTGCACAGACCTCTAACCAAACCCAAACCTGCTTATTGTATTCAGTTTTGGCCCCTGATACCCTGAAGGTCTAAATTTAGGAACAAATCAGGAGAGGGAGGAGTTTTTCACCCTTTGTACTCAAGGGCAAAGTGCCTCAGAATAGTTACATTTAGGTGTATGCTGTCACTAAGGGTAGGGTATTATTCAAAAGCTGACTTGTGTGCTGAATGAGTATTTCTCTAGAAGGCAAACCTGCAATCTGTTCAGAATCACTGTGTGGCTGAGTAGTGGCCAATAAGATAAGCATAGAGCCCCTAAGGCGGTGGTGTTCTCCGCTGGGTGGCATTTACTCTTGCTGAGGAAGGTGATCGCTTATCAACCTCGTCCTTCAAATTAACTGGCTTGTTTCCTGGGCATGCCTTAGTGGAACGATCAGCTCCTTTCGCTTCTCTTCTCTCACTTCACTCCTTCCTCCTGTATGTAGGACTCTTCTCCCCACCTACACACATGGAGGGACCAAGTGAGGGTCTGTTGGTCCTTCCTAACCCATAGAAGTGTATGTGCAATGAGGTCTGAAGTACACAGCAGCTAACCTTAGTTCCTGAACCAGGCACCCACATGGGCAGAACTTTTTTTTTAAAGCTGCTGAGACCTTTGTACAACAGAGATATCAATTGGATGACAACTGTCGATGGTTTTATCTACTTGTTGGCCATAATTCAGTTCCAGGGTACCATTTAGAAACTCCTGTGCTGGTGCACCTGGCTAGCTCAGTCAGTGGAACATGTAGCTCTCGATCTCGGGGTTTTTGAGTTCAAGCCCATAGCGGGTACAGAGATTACTTAAGAATAAAATCTTTAAAGGGGCACCTGGGTGGCTTGGTTGGTTAAGCATCTGACTCTTGACCTCAGCTCAGGTCTTGATCCCAGGGTCTTGATCTCAAGCCCCATGTTGGACTCCATGCATGGAACCTGCTTAAAAAAATAAAATCTTTAGAAGAAATTGTTGTGCTGTAGAGTGTTGGTACTTAAGAAGCAGTATAGCTTCTTGTGGTTAAAAGCATGGCCTCTAGAACTAGTTTCCTCTGCGTGCCTCAGTTTCCTCCCCTCATCTATAACATGGGGATAATAACAGTTCTACCTCATGGGGTTGCTGTGAGGATAAAATGATATACTTTTAAAAAGACTTATTTAGGGGCACCTGGGTGGCTCAGTGGGTTAAGTCACTGCCTTCGGCTCAGGTCATGATCTCAGGGTCCTGGAATCGAACCCCACGTCGGGCTCTCTGCCCAGCGGAGAGTCTGCGTCCTCCTCTCTCTCTGCCTGCCTCTGCCTGCTTATGATCTCTCTCTCTCTCTCTCTCTCTGTCAAATAAATAAATAAATAAATCTTTAAAAAAAAAGACTTATTTATTTATTTGAGAGAGAGAGAGCAAGCGTGATCAGAGAGAGGTGCAGAGAGAGGGAGAGGGAGAGAAGCAGACTCCCCACTGAGTGTGGAGTCTGATGCGGGGCTCCATCTCACAACTCTGACATCATGACCCAAGCCAAAATCAAGAATCGGACACTCACAGGTGCCTGGGTGACTCAGTTGGTTAAGCATCTGCCTTCGGCTCAGTTCATGATCCCAGTGTCCTGGGATCAAGTCCCGCATCACACTCCCTGCTTAGCAGGAAGCCTGCTTCTCCCTTTCCCACTCCCTCTGCTTGTGTTCCCTCTCTCAATGTGCCTCTCTGTCAAATAAATAAGTAAAAGCTTTAAAAAAAAAAAAGAGTCAGACACTCACACCCAAGTGCCTCAGAATTAAGTGATTTAATAGAAAACACTTTGAATTTTACAGGACACTTACTAAATACTCAGTATGTTCTCAGTCACCATCATCATCATCATCATCATCACAGATGTTGTTTTCAAGCACTTGCCTTTGAGACTTGTTTCATTTGTTCATTGAAAGACAGCTGCCTAGTAAAACAATGCATCTGCTTTGCACATACAATCAAATTCTAGTTTGATTACTAGTCAACTAGTCCCTTTACTAGTCTTGAAACTTGGAATAAGCTTCTAAAATTGGGACAAAAAGGGGCACCTGGGTGGCTCAGTGGGTTAAGCCTCTGCCTTCGGCTCAGGTCATGATCTCAAGGTCCTGGGATCGAGCCCCACATCAGGCTCTCTGCTCAGCGGGGAGCCTGCTTCCCTTCCTCTCTCTCTCTGCCTGTTTCTCCGCCTACTTGTGATCCTTGTCTGTCAAACAAATAAATCAAATCTTAAAAAAAAAAAAAGTATAAAATTGGGACAAAAAGATTTTTGCTTAGTGTTGACACACACACTTTTAACACACTTGTAGAAATTATTGTTATTATTTTATTTTGATGATGTTGTTGATGATGATGATTACTATAGAGATTACACTTTGGTCCCTGGATAGCTATAGGGTATTAGTTAGGCGAACTCCAAAATCTCTCTGTTCTGGCCTCTTGCACGCATATTCTCTGGAATTTTTTTTAAAGATGAAAAAGAAAGCAAAGAACACAAGTTCTTAAATATTTAGAGTCCTCCAAAAAGTCTTTGTAGATATCTGTAAAATCTCAAAGCGATTTAAAGGTAACAACACAATTAATAGTTAATTAAAATATAAAAATGTTAACAATAACTTCTTGTATTTCTATATTATCTCTTTCTGATGAGTAGAAGGTGTTTTAGAAATGCTGTTCCACTACTCTCAACTTTTCAAGGTGACTATTGCCTCCTGCCAGAAAACACAAAGGAAATTGATAACTTTAGCAAAAAGCAAATGAAAACACTTCAAGCAACAGAAGAATAGGAAGTCTGCAGACCTTAAGTCATAAGAAAAGTTCCTCTCCTTGCCCTGTTTCTCCCTAAATGCAGCACAAATACAGCCTCTTACTTCTAGAGCAAGGTGTTAAGCTTTCCTCCGTGCCTCCCACCCCAAGATGAGATATTCCTTTTTTGTTGGGTATGTCCTAACGTCCTATGCTTTGATGCAAGATGAAGGTAGGTGAAGAGATAATGAAGGGAACACATTCAATGGGTTTGCCAAAAACAAATTTCTTTTAAACAACTCCTAAAAGGATAGTCTAACGCAGAGTGGTATTATCTTAATCCATTCCACATAGCTCTTGAGGATAAAGGAGCGTATCGCTAAATTTCAACATCCAGCAGTAGAGGGCAGCACTGCCCTTCTTTTGCAAAATGCTAAGCGCTCCTAAGGAAAATAAAAAAGACACTCTTGACCACCGTGTCTGTGTGTTTACTTTTACCTAATGTTTTAGAAAAAGAAACTATTAGAGTCTTTTTCTTATTGTTTAGGTGATTAGGTAGAAAGAACGTCAGAGCCTGTATTGCCTTGAAGTAAATGGTGAAAAACACAGAATATGTTCAGGATATGGGTTCTGTCTAGCAAAGATAAACAGTAGCTTGACCCTGGGCAATCAGATAGGATTATTGGTATGAACAGACCTAATTCTCCTGCACTTTCTGGGTAGAAGTCAATCTACTGAACTAGCAGGATGTGGTTTTAAAAATGTATGTAATTCATATGGTCTTAGCCCAGATAAATAATTTTAAATCAGGATTCGCAGATTTTATTTGGCTGTCTGTGTTAGTAAGGAATGTCTTTCATGGGACCATAGTTGGCTAAAGGACTGTGTGTATATAGCAATAAAACTGAAGGCTCGTGTGCTAGTCCTCATTTTATTGCACTATGATGTGAGTTTCTCTGCCCAGTAGTAACAAGAAAAAAATAATCTGTTATTTTGTACTAAAAGTTACTTGATGCTCCTTGGCAGGATGACAGAGAGGAGAGAATAATCTTAACTTTAGCAAATACATAACCGTGGTATCCCTAGCACATCTGGGTTCTGCTCTAACCCTCAAAACTTCGTTGGCAGCAGATCTTCAGTGCTGATTCAAATCAATCCCACCAGGAGTAAGAGCTGGAAGACAGAGTCTAGTTCCCAGCTCTATGTGAACCTGGAAAAATTATAACCTCTGAGCCTCTGTTTCCTCATCTGTTAAACAGAGATAATGCCTCTGAGATCTAGAAAAAGGGTCAATTTAGAAACTATTAAAATGCTTTGAACGCCATCGAAGTAGCTAATGAATATTTCTATCACTGTAGCCCAAAGAGATTCCTGCCTTTTCTATAAATAAGATGGTGTGTCTTTTCTCCACCTGTGGTGACATTATATTACCTGAGATGGTTCGTTTTCACGGGTACTTGAGTTTTTCCTCCAACTAGACTGCTTGTGAGTTCCTTGAGAACTGAAACCATCAACTGTACTTCCTGGTATCCTCTATGAGAATATATTTGGTACCCAATAAGTACTCAAATATGTGCTGCTTGATTAAAAGCAAAAACCACAACAATGCAGAATTAACTTTTTATTGAATCGTAGTAAAAACACACACACACATAATGTAAAATTGACCATCTTGACCATCTTAAAGCGTGTATACAGTAGTATTGACTATATGCGTATTGTCGAGCAACAGATCTCTAGAACTTTTTCATCACAGTTATTTCTATTTCAATTTAGTTATTCTTAATAACTATCTTCCACATCTCATGATGTTCCAAGTGCTTCTCTATTGATTGGGCAAAAACAGGAAAAAAAATTATAGTACTGTCCCTCTGTAGCTAGGGATGTATGGAACAAGCTTATCAAGACTCCCACTCTTTTAAATCCTTCCTGCCCTCATCGAGATTCTGCCTTAGTCTCTCTCTAATCCACAGGTAAGTCATTTTCTGCAAATTTGGGATCATACGCCAGAAATGGAGTGCCTCTGTAAAATGCTTCTATAAAATGTGTTCACGAGTCATTCACATCTAACATATAATTAAGCATTTGTATAAAGGAAACTATTACATTACAATAGCAACACTTGATAATTATTTGGTTTTTCAGAATATGTGACTTTTGTTAACGA
Organism: Enhydra lutris kenyoni; assembly: GCF_002288905.1. Taxonomy (NCBI): domain Eukaryota; kingdom Metazoa; phylum Chordata; class Mammalia; order Carnivora; family Mustelidae; genus Enhydra; species Enhydra lutris. Next base: position 51,900,399 of record NW_019154096.1, read on the forward strand.
CTGAAAATAAAGTGCTATTTTAAATCGTTAATGGTATCATAGTAACACTTTAATTTAGCTGGTATGGGGAGGACTGGGAAAATGTCCTCCAAAAAGACTCTGCTTTGGCTATCCGTCTATGTGCTGTTTGGGCTCTCTGAGGACAGTGTGACAATATTGAACTCTCAGCATGTGGTTTTAGAAACTGCATCTTCTCAGCACAGAGTTTCATCTAAAGTGACTGCTGATTATCATGTCAAATTCATTTGTGGTAAAAAGTTTGGTTTTCTCTTTTCCACCAAGTGAAAACAAAAATAAACTTTAGGTGGATTGAAGGTGTAAACATTTTAAGCTATGAACAAACTATGGAAAATAAAGGAGATTTTTAAAAATGATATTAGGGTAGAAGAGACTTTCCCCATCATGACATAATCTCAGAAGCCATAAAGATAAAAATTGACGTTGTATGGCAATAGATACCATAAATAGAAATATGATGACTTGGAAAAATTGTCTGGAATATGTTTATCATGCGTATCACACCTGTTATATGCTCAGTGCTTCCTTGTATTGATAGAAAAATGAATTAAGGATATAAAAAAAATCAATCAAGACAGAATAAATACAAATGGCCAATAAACATACCAAAAAATCATCCTTATTACTAAATTGAAACCCCACCAATTCCTCCATTTTTGTTCATTAGACTGATAAAAACTAAAAATATTGGTAAATGATGTCATTGAGAATGCAGGAGAAAAGGCACTCTTGTGCACTATTGGTGAGGGTGTTGACAGATGAAATGCTTTCTTACACTGCATTTTGGCAAAATCACTCAAAATTAAAATGGACATATCATTTTACCAAGCAAGTTCTCCTCTAGGAATCTATCCGAACGAAGTTTATACAAGTTTGACAAGATAGGCAGGTACAGAGGTAAACAGTTGTGCATTGCAGCATTGCTTTAATAGAAAAATACTAGGGGTGCCTGGCTGGTTCAGTCATTAAGCGTATGCCTTCAGCTCAGATCACCATCCCAGGGCCCTGGGATGGAGCCCCACATCTGGCTCCCTGCTTGGCAGGAAGCCTGCTTCTCCCTCTCCCACTTCCCCTGCTTCTGTTCCCTCTCTTGCGCTGTCTCTCTCTCTGTCCAAATAAATAAATATTTTTAAAAAAGAAAAATACTAAATGACAGAATTTCCAACAAATGTGTCATTTTATAGTGTAAAAAAAGTCAAGTTCTTACTGAAAACATAACAGATTTGAAAGAGATTTCACAAGGATACAAAATTAAGATAGTCTCTAACAATGATAATTAGAACAGGAAGAAAAATCGTCGTCCAAAGCACTACAGATATTACCATTTAAAACTTCGGAAGTTATGAGGAACTACTTTCACTAAAGAGCAACGCTGTGTGCTATAGTTTAGAGTTAATCTGGAAATCGAGAGAACTATCAAAAATCACGTATTAATAAAATAGTGATTTTTATTTATTTATTTGGCAGAGAGAGATCACAAGCAGGCAGAGAGGCAGGCAGAGAGAGAGGGGGAAGCAGGCTCCCCACTGAGCAGAGAGCCCGATGCGGGGCTCGATCCCAGGACCCTGAGATCATGACCTGAGCCGAAGGCAGCGGCTTAACCCGCTGAGCCACCCAGGCGCCCCTAAAATAGTGATTTTTAAAAATATAAATCCCAGAAAAAAAAAAAATATATATATATATATATATATAAATCCCAGACTGTGTATCCCAGGACCTAAAGAAGACAGTTCCCGGCACCTGGTAGACAATAAACACCGGCGGAATGAATGAATGACAATGACATTTCATCAGGGTTGTCCTAAGACTTGATGTAAAACTGCCTAAGGATTGTTGATATACGACAAGTGTTTGGGAGATAAGAGTTCACTACTTTCCTGGAGGCCTATTGGTGCTTAATAATTGCCTGGCACATTATAAGAGTTTGTTTATTTAAAACTATGTATATAGTGCTTCCCATATGCCAGGTACTGTTTTAAGTGCTTCACAAACACTAACTCATTCAAATGACAAGAAGCTGAAGTAGCCGGTCTTATCATCCCAGTTAAAAGACGAAGCAATGGAAGCAAAAAGCAATTGAGCGATTCTCCCAAGATGGCACTGCTGGACAACGGTGGGAATATGAACACAGATAGTCTAGCTTCAGGCCCCTGCCCCACTGTGCCATATTTACTGGTCATGTGAGAAAAATTTATCCAATGAAATAAATGAATGTTACTGCTTTTAGAAATTATATATTTTTTTCATCTAGGGAGCTCAGAATATTTTATATTAAATCATACCTGAAAGTTAACCTTGCAACTTCCCTTTGAAGGAGAGCATATTTTAAAAACATTTTAAAATGTATTATGAGTTTGGGGCGCCTGGGTGGCTCAGTGGGTTAAAACCTCTGCCTTCGGCTCAGGTCATGATCTCAGGGTCCTGAGATCGAGTGCCACATCAGGCTCTCTGCTCAGCGGGGAGCCTGCTTCCTCCTTTCTCTGTGCCTGCCTCTCTGCCTACTAGTGATCTCTGTCAAATAAATAAAATAAAATAAAATAAAATAAAACAAAATAAAATAAAATAACGTATTACGAGTTCATGAATTGTGTTTGAAAAGACCATGGGCGGGCCTTGTTCCTGGTGATGAAGTCACTATATTTGCTTTCTGATGTCACAGAATTTCCATACAACAGTTTAAAGTTCTGAACATAAAGACACCTTGTTGTAGAAATGGAAGAGGCATAAAGGCTTACAGAGAACAATTATATAACAAGATCAAAATTATTGAAAGGGGTAAGGAGGTGTGAGCTGCAATCTTCCACGTGACTAACGCATTGGCTCTCCTTTCCAATTGGATCTCTTCTTTCCAATTAGGAATCCTTCTGTACTAGGCTTTGTAGACTTTTTTTTTTTAAGATTTTATTCATTTATTTGACAGAGAGAGAAATCACAAGTAGGCAGAGAGGCAGGCGAGAGAGAGGGAGAAGCAGGCTCCCCGCTGAGCAAAGAGCCTGATGTGGGGCTCAATCCCAGGACCCTGAGATCATAACCTGAGCCGAAAGCAGAGGCTTAAACAACTGAGTCACCCAGGCGCCCCTAGGCTTTGTAGACTTCTTGAGATATTTTTGTTTGTTTTAGTTTTAATCTAATTTAACTTCATCTCATAACATCATACCACTGTTTCTTTTTCATGATTTATTCATTCATATATTCAATTCATTTAATTAATATTTATTGACCATCTACTATCTGCCAGGCATAGCACTGGGTGTTAAGGATAACATGGTGAACAAAAACAGTCCTTGTCCTCATGGCTTCTCTAATCTGATGGGTAAAACAGGTAACAAGAACACTGCATACATGAAATTATGAACATCACAGCCATGAGAAGGGCGACATACCTTTGTGGAAAAGACACATGAGAGTATACGAAACAGGAAATGAATCTAGTTGAGGTCAGTTCTTTCCCTCTCAGAATGTTTCCTCCAGCATAGATATCATTCCTCTTCTACTTCCCATCTCAGCAGCACCTCTTAGATCCTACAGCTCACACATATTAATCTTCAATTTATAGAATCCATTTTGACAGCTAATATATTGAAGAGAAAATGACCCATTAAAAATAATACCTTTATTACATCATTATTGCTTCTAGCTCTTTTGTTCCAAAAGACAAAAACAAAAAAGGTCATTTTAAAAAATCTAATTTCCATTAGTAAGATGTATTTTTTACTTTGAAGATTGAATTGGTTTCATTAAATGATACATGAACATGCCCCTGTTAAGGGCATGGAATTCTAGGATGAGGGCTTCCTGGCTTAGCTGATGCAGAAGACAGGTTTCTTTGCCCTCCATCCTTCCCCACCCTGTATTCCCTCTCCCTTCGCTGGTCAGTCTGATGACACCCTATGTTTGCTGCTGGATTGGGTTCCCCATTGTATTTAGCTCGTTACCGTTTACCTACATGTTTATTAATCAGAGTGTGGTCCTCGGACAGCTGTGTGAACCGGTGGCGTCGGTGTCATGTAGGTGCTTGTTAGAAATGCAAAATCTCTGTCCCCACCCCAGACCTACTAAGGCAGGATCTGCATATAGAAAAGATCCCCAGATTTTTTTCTAAGCACATTAAAATTGAGAAGCATCATTTTATCCCTATTAGCTTCCAAGAATGTAAAATGGACAAGGTCATTCCTGCCCAGCCCACCTTGTTCACAGCTTTGAATTAAAGAGGCTCTGAGATTTCAAAAAACAAAACAAAAGACACTTTCAAGAGATAAAAATGCTATGTAACTATTAAACATCAAATTTAACACTACTTTCACCTAGACAACTTGAAAACCTGTTTTCAGAGGAAACAAAGATTACTCCTGACCATTAGATGGACTCTGTTCCTATAAAAATTGGTTGCACTATCTTAAAATACCCCAGCATTCTGTTCTGTTTTGTGTAATGTATAGATCAATGATCCTTGCTGCACATGAGAATTTTCAGATTTTTTTTCTGAAAATCCAAAGCCTGAGCCCTACTCTCAAAGATTATCTGATTCAGTGGGTCTATGGTACAGCTTGGACAGATATACTTTTTTAAGGTTCCCCAGGTAAATCCAAGGTACTGCTAGGGTTCAGAATCCTTGACAGAAATAATAAGAGATGAAGAGAGTTAGACCTATGGTGTAATAAGCATAGAAGTAGCAACTGCAATTGTTTTTAGGAATTCATTCCACAAGATTATGTGTGCAAAGATGTATGTGCACAGAGCCTTTTGCAGCATTATTTGTTGTTTTTTTTTTTAAGATTTCATTTATTTATTTGACAGACAGAGATCACAAGTAGTCAGAGAGGCAGGCAGAGAGAGAGGGGGGAAGCAGGTTCCCTGCTGAGCAGAGAGCCCGATGCGGGGGCTTGATCCCAGGACCCTGGGATCATGACCTGAACCGAAGGCAGAGGCTTTAACCCACTGAGCCACCCAGGCGCCCCTGCAGCATTATTTGTAAGAACAAACGTATGGGAAATGATTTTAATGTCCATCAATTAGCAAATGATCACGTAAGCAGGACGCATCTGTATAATACAATAATACAATACCGTGCTAATGTTAACTTGAATGAGGAAGACATACCTCCTGCCATGAGAATATCTCCAAGATACATATTATGAAAATTTTAAAAGTTACCTGACAATATGTGATAAATGATCTCATTCATGGGAAAAAATAAGTGTGCATATATACATACATGGATATGTCACTGTTTAGAAAGATCACTGAAGATACTTAGCCATCTGCCGACAGTGGTTACCTCTCGGAATAAGAATGGGTGGTTAGGGGACTTTTCATTCTGTAAACTTCTAAATATTTTACAAGAATGTATCCATGTGCTCCTTATGTAAGTACTCAAAATACATTCCAGGGCTGCTGGCTGTCATACCATCTGTAATCCTGGATAATAGACTATTTAAACTAATTATTATTTTAATATCATAATCTTGAATATAATTGTATAATAAATAGTACAGTGGCTGACAAAAAGAAAACAGATCTATAATACCCACACAACACAAACACGGCTGGGACATCGAGCATTTCTGGTATTCGACCTGTCACTTCTCAACTCTGAGATGACTGGAATTATGTTGTTCGGACCCCTCAAGATCCCATCCCATCCGATGTTCTACCTGACACTGACTCTGAGGACCGCTCTAGTTCCTTGAGTTAAGAACCCCTCCAGGCAAGCGGATCCCACTTCTAGAAGGATCTCTATATTCGCATTCTGTAACTTCTGCCTTGTCCAGCCCTAGAAATCATGAAGGACAGAAGGCCGCCTACAGCTCAGCCTTGCTGAGAGCCCGGCCTCCTCCATTTTAGGTCATAGGGAAGAGCGGGCAGTAGTAGGAGGGCTGTGCGTCCTGTCTCGGGAAAGAGTCTCCAAGCCGGCTGGGACAGCTCTTCCTCTTTGAAATGGTGAGTAATCCCTGGAAGTGTGTAATGAGAGAAATCGCTTACGAATCTGCCTCTCTCGGCCCCAGGCCACTTCTTGCTCTCTGAGAGAAACAGAAGGATTTTACACTAATAGCATTGGGATAAAGTTGGCGTGGAGGCCACCTGACAAAGAGCAAGCTTCTAGCCCGGAGTGGGGCCCTGTTGACAGCTCCTTAGAAACTGTCTCTCTCCCAAGCCCCCTTTCATTACTTCAAGTTCCAGAATCTGACAGAGTTTGATGGGGAAAACAAGGCAAGAACATCCCCTGCGGCAACCAAGTCCCCACTGATCTCTCTGTGTCTGACAGACAAGGAGAGTCGATGTCATCTACAAAAGGTCTCCCTCACCTGAGCCGAGTGTGCCCTAACGGGCCCCGTGGGAAGGATCCCAGCAAGACCCTCCTACCCCAACTTAGACTTCTCTGGAAAGAAAATCATTGTAACCAGACAGTTCCTGGAATCCCAATGGCCCCTCTAGTCCCCAGAAAAGTGCGTAACATCTCAGGACTCCAAGGCAGTTACGCTTTGATTTACAAAAGTCTTTTCCGGGTTACACCCTCCATGTGGTCTTTGAGAGCTGGGGACCGTCTGAGATCTGAGAAGTCAGTCTGCAATTCCGAGCAGAGTGTCTGGAATTCCAGCCTTGCCAAATTACCAGAAGGGGGTGGTGTGAAGAAACCAAACGCCACTGTGCTCCAGACTGCGATGAGAAAACACGCTGGGGGCTCTCCGACAGTAAACCCACCTCAGAAAAATCTCTGAAGTTCATTTAAAATGCAGATCCTAAAAAAAAAAAAAAAAAATGCAGATCCTGACTCAAAAGGTGGGGGGTGGGTCCAAGGAATCTGCATTTTACAAACTCTCTAGGGGAGTCTGGATGAAGGTGATCCCGGGACCCCACTTTGAGAAACACTGCTGCTACCGTGCCAGCACCTCCAGCCAGGGCTCGTAATGGCACACCTCTTGGCCAACAAGGCTGGAGCTGAGTGTCAGCAGCTCTTTCCATTGGAAGTGGAGCCAGCTGTCTCTAGGCTTCTCCTGCAGGTACCTAGAGTCCCCAGAGGCCACTCCCAGCAGAGAAGCATCTCCAAGACCCATCATTCAGAGCCTCCAGTAGAAGGCAACACTCAACAAAGAGCTGCTGAGCCCCCCACTGCCACATGGTCCTAGTGGCTGATTTGAACCAACTGATTTTTATTAGATCACAGGTTTTTGAACTCCACTGTGCATCAGAATGACACAGGGCAGCTTGGTTAAAGCCCACGGACCCAGGCCCCATCGCAGAACCACCCTCAGGATGGAGCTGGTTGAAGTAGTAGTTTAACAAGCTACCAAGTGATGTAGATTTACTCCAGAGCTTTCTTTTCATCTCTAAGAAAAGCATCATAAAATTCCAGCCATGGCACTGCAAAAATTGAAATCTAAAACATTAATTTTTAAAAAGATTTGTTATTTTTAAAAATATTTTATTGATTTATTTATTTGACAGAGAGAGAAATAACAAGAGAGCGAACACAAGCGAGGAGAGTGGGAGAGGGAGAAGCAGGCTTTCCACCCAACAGGGAGCCCGATGCGGGGCTCAATACGTGGCTCGATCCCAGGACCTTGGGACCATGACCCGAGCAGATGCTTAACGACTGAGCCACCCAGGCGTACCTATTTACTTATTTTAGATAGGGGGTGAAGGGGCAGAGGGAGAGAGAGAATCCCAAAGCAGACTCCCTGCTGAGTGCAGAGCCCAGTCAATGCAGGGCTCTGTCCCAGGATCTTGAAATGGTGACCTGAACCAAAACCAAGAATTGGCCACTCAACCAACTAAGCTCCACTCAGGTGCCCGGAAATCTAAAACGTTATTAACAGTGAAAACAATTGGTTCTCCTTCTTTGCTCTTTTAATGTCCCTAATAATTTTCTACCCAAGTATTCAAATACTTTCCTAGAGGAAAATAGCTACTAGACTATCTGACTTGCTAAGTACCAATATGCTGTGGTTTAAGAAAATCTATACTCAAAAATCCAAACTCAAAAAATCCAAAAGATTATTTTTATCATGACAAAAATATAGTGATAAAAACTAATATTTATTCATTTGTTACTATGTGCCAGGTACTCCTCTAAGCATTTTTTAAATGTTAAAATAATGGGGCACTGGCTGCCTCAGTCAGAAGAGCATGGGAGTCTTGATCTCAAAGTCATGAGTTCCAGCCCCACACTGGGTGTAGAGATTACTTAAATGAGTAAATAAAAGCTGAAATGTTAAGACAACTAGCATTTATTAACCATTTGCTTTGCAATGAAAAAGATTATTTCATTTGTCTATCATTTCACTTAAGCATTTTAGATGGAGTAACAGAAAAGGACACTGAGGCACAAGCAAGTTAATTTACTTGTCAGACATTGCACAGCTGTGAAGCAGTAAGGCTGTATTTGAATCCAGAGACCAATTCTTAACCATTTTATCACCTTGCTCATATTAATCATAATAGTGTTTTAGTCAACATATCTATCATAAGGCTAGTAAGTGCCAGTATTGGGGGTTATGTTCTAAGTACACGGTGACAAACAAGACGAATACGGCTCTTGCTTTCACAGTGTCCATGATCTGCTGAACGATCCAAATGGGTAAACAAGTTATTCATTGTGGTGTGAGGAGCGCAGTACCAGGAAATCACGGGTCAGGGGATAAGACACACAGCCTAGTCCTGGAGGAATAAGGAGTAAGGAGTAAGGAAGGTTTCTCAGGAAAAGCGAGGCATGACTGAAAACCTAGAGGATGAGTATGAATTGGCCAAGAAAAGAGAAGGTGAAGGGAGAGTCAGGGCTGAAGAGAGCGGTTGTGATAGATAGGCCTGGTGTTGAGTCCATGATGCAGTGCGTCAAGGATATGAAAATGATTGGTATGATGGGAGCAGGGAGGGATGAGGGCACTATGTGAACAGTGAAATTAGAGAGACCAATCTGAACCAGATTTTGAAGTGTTAAAGGATGTCAGTGTGGGGAAAATAGGGATCCATTTAAAGGTGTCCGTAGGAGCATGGAGCTGAGGGGAGTGATTTGGCCTCAACCGTTGACTTGTGAATCACAGGGAGATCATAACACCCAGGGAAGGGAGAAGCCAAAGACCTTGGGGTCACCAGCCTTCTGGGCTGGAAAGAGGAGGAGCCCCCAGAAGAGATTCAGGGTGTGTAAGAGGAAAACAATGAGATGTGACTCAATTTCCCCAAGATCACAAAGCTAGTAAGTGGCAAACTCAGAATTCAAAATGTCTCTATCTTTCCAAAGCCACAGTCTTGACCGTTCTATCTCTTAAATATTGTTTTCCTTTTCTACCTAAAATTATGGTTGATATAAAAATTTTTATTTATACATATTTTTCCAGTAGCCCATTTCTACCAAACAAAGCTTAAAACAAACAAACAAATAAACAAAAACTTGTCAAGAAATTGGTTTCCTGGATCCTTGAATTGAGTTAAGGAAGCAAACTCATGAAACAGGCTTCTCACTGCCTCCTCGTCTCTCTCCTGGTGTGCCCCACCGTACCTTTGGCTTGGATATCCCTTCATTCTACCTAAGAATGTCTCCTAGGGCATAGCCATGTATAGCCCATGGGCAAAGGCTTAGGATTTCTCTTCAGAGGTCTGCCTGTGTGGCACCAACGCACTTGTACAAATCTAGGAAACACTCAGGCATCCGGAATTCTCCAAGGCACAAACCAAACATTAGTAATAATCTTGTTCCCGACCACATGTGTGTCTTCTCCAAAAGACAGATTAATGAAAACTCTGGCTGCTTTAGTTAACTGTTTATTATTTTATTAAAGCAATAAATATATATATATATGTATATATATAAAATTAAGTGCAGAATATACAACAGTTCAGAAGTTATAGAGTGAAAATAAATTCTCACATTCTCCTGCCTGCCTGTCTCTTCCACTCCATTGCCTATAACCCCATTCCCAGAAATACCACTGTTAACAATTCAATATATATCTCTATGTGCATTCTTCTACACATATACAGAGTTCTTAAGTGAAAGGATCACATTATCTCTCCGTAGACCCCCCCCCCCACACATGTGAAGGTGCCGTTCTTTCTTTAACCAGTTCTCCACTGATGGCCATTTGTATTTTTTGGATTTTTTGGCCTGCTCTTACTCTACAGAGTATGAGGGCCCCTAAAAGAATGTTGTTTGGCCTCAACTTTGGACTGATCATTTTTCTGAATTTGCCATTGTTTGTCCTTACATTTCCTCCCTTTTTGAGCTTGGTGGATGCTTCTCTCCTGCTGTTCCTTCTAATCAGACTCCTACTCAGTGTAAGTTATGTTTGCTGCTTTAAAGATCTCCTTACGGAGTCTAGGACTCTGGAGGAGGTAGGTTCAGCAAATAAACAAACTATTGTCCTAACTTTACATTCTTATTCTAGAGGATTTTAGAGACACCAAAAGAGTTCACTTGTTATCTGGGAATCAGCTTAAAAATCTCCTTAGGTTTGAACTGCGCTTTTCATTTCCTTTCAAAGAGCACCCCAGACAGAGTTGGACTGACTGTATTTAAAGTGAAGGCACAGCCTACAACTTCCAAGAGCTTTACGTCTTCTACAGTGTGTTGGGAAGCAAAATTAACTGAGGAAACAATTAGAGTGCAGCTGAGTGTTAATTATGTAATTATGTGTAAGGAGTGCCTGGGTGACAGAGTTCAGGGAAGACAGAGCTGGCAGAGTTCTCTGCCTTCAAGGGGAAAGCTCTTGAGCTGGGATAGGAGGCAGGAGATGACATTCAGAGAAGTCTAGGCAGAAGGTGGAAGGCTTTTCAAGTACCTGGTAACAGTTCATACTTTTTTTTTTAATCTGACCTTTTTTTTAGTTTTTGTTTAGGATTTGCCAACCCACGTCTTCCACTCCATTGCCTATAACCCCATTCCCAGAAATACCACTGTTAACAATTCAATATATATCTCTATGTGCATTCTTCTGTCAAGCATTAGCTTGACAAGGTCAAGGACCATGCCTTGCTCACTCCTGGATCCCTGGTTCCTGCAACAGTGCCTGACACATGGTGGAAGGCCCATGGGTACAAGAACTGACGAATGAATGAGCACATGACCGTGGGGTGTGTGAGGAACTATGGGAAGAACGGCCTATCTGGGAAGAAGTGTGTGTCCTTGAGGAGTGGGGGACTCTCCAACAGACCAGCAGATGGGGCACCTAAGTAGGCCTGCATGGGATTCAAACCACGGGGCAGGTGAACCTAGCTGAACCGGGTATGGGCACCACTGAAAACTGCCAAGGACGACCCTGTATAGAGTACAACAGGGGACTTGAATCTGAAATTAAACTAAAGCACAAACTAAACAAAATTGTTCTGCACTGTGCTTGGTCAGCCAACAGCTATGCTTAAAAAAGAAAAAAGGTCTGCTCAGTTCTTGTTAAGAACACAGTAAAATGTTAATGGGATCACAAGACTTTTATGACTACCTACAACGATCACCTTCACCTTTAAGCAGATAGGTTCGTCGCCTCATATTGAACCAGTTGTCGACTAAAAACCATCTTGCTGTTGTCGTTCACCCATAAGCTGTTGTTTTGTAGATCTTTTCCATCTCATACTTGCACCATTGATTATTGGACCTAAATGCAGTGCCTCACATTCGTGGTACATCCTATCTTATTGATTTTAGACTATCTTTCACCTTATGGAATTCATTTTAAACCTTGATCCTATCATCAATCACAGTATTCCTCTTAGCTGGGTGTAATCCATATGTGTGATCTGCAATCCCCCAAGGTCTGGGATGCCTGGAGGTAAATTTCAAGAGCTCTAAGGGGCGGGCAGTGTCTACCAGCGGACACACCACCAGCCAAGTATAAGAAAGAAAGATGTGCGGCCCTATGACTGCAGATACGGGGCACAAAACGGTGCAGTGCGAGCGTGGGCCTGGGAGGGAGTAACGGTTAGACCTCCCTCCAGGTTAGAGCAAACCGAGTCAGACTCTCCAGTGGACGCAACCCACAAAGGGTTTCTTCTAGGAAGAAGCATTTTAGAAGTAAAAGTGTGTGGGGGGGTAGCTTGACCTGTTTTGAGGCAGGCAGGGAGGGGAAGGGGCATTTTGGTCCCTTTGGAAGCCAAACTGGGGAGGGGGTAGGGGGGAGGTGGTGAGAAAAGGATGAGCTCCTCCCTCCCTGCTGGGCAGATGTCAGCTTCACTTAGAATCTGGGGCTGCTTTGACTATCCTTCCCTTCCAGCTCTGGGCAAGAGATCCCGCTTTGTGTGTAGAATGTTTCTCCCCACTTAGTCACCCTGCAGGTTTTTCGCTGGAACTCTGCATCCCCGAAGTCTCCTACGCGCCTCTCCCGCACTCCGCCTCTGCTGTAAGATCAGTTCCGACCGGCTTCCCTCTCCAGTTATGGGTACACGTTCCATCTGCTCCCGGCTCGCACACCCTCCCGCCGCACCCCTCCCGCCGCACCGCTGCCCGCTCCCCTGCCTCCCCCGCCCCACCCCCTCCCCACGAACGCTAACGCCTTCAGCAGCTCAGGAGCACAGATGTTTTCACCCTGCCGCGGCAGCACACGGGTATTTTCCCAGTGTCTCTGTGTGTCTGCTCCAGGCACCGTCTCTCTGGGGAGGGAGAGAGTAAATGTTTTCATTCCAAACCCTCAGGGTCAGGTCTTGTTTGTCTAAACTGTGTTTGTTGCTGTAATTATCAGATTAGCTGATCTCTGGCAGCAAGTTGGGGGTCGAGGGGGGTGGTGGAGAAGGGGGGGAGCATTAACCCTTTGTGGGTTGGTTGCTGTGCTCGGTCATGGGAATCCCTTTGGGGGGCAGCAGTCATTTCTCTTCTAACCTGAACGATTTGGCTAGAATTCTTTTTTGCCAGCCCTAAGAGGCCTCAGGAAGTCTCTGAGTTAGTCCAACCATCCAGTGGGGCTCCACTGCTGGGATCCAAAAGGCATTTAGCAGAGACGCGGGGTTGAAAGGCCATCTCTCCCGGGATCTGCTGGGAAAAGAAAGAAAGGGAGCTTAAGAAGGATCCGGATAAGTAACTCAACAAAGGGTATGGGTGTCTCTCAGGCGGAATAAGGAAACCAGGAGTATGCGAGGGATGGCTTCAGCTTGTCCACCCACCCCATCCCCCCTAGCATAAATGCAATGAGACTACTGGGCCCTATTTAGGTTTGTTTTGGGATTCTCTGTTGTTCTGAAGAATATCAAGATCATTTTTCACCACCGCTATTTAAAAAAAATAAGACAACAACTCAGCAGTCTCGCTGGTTAAGCCATTCCCAAGCCTTTGTCATCAGACTCAAATGGCTGGTCATGTCAAGGCTTTCTCATCTGCCCTGGTCTCCCACACTCAGCACCACTGAACTCTCTGGTCTCCAAAGATGCCGTAGACACGGAGATTGCTCTCTCCTCTCAACACCAAGAGGAACAACTCTTTTGCATTTTTATTATCTATTTTACAAATGAATAAATCTCCCCCAAAGTAGTGAATGCTCTTTGAGGACAAGAACCCTGCATGTTGGTCACCTGGTTGAGGATCTAAACGCATCAGTAACAAGTGCTTAGTCAATTCCTGTTGATGGCATTTTTCTAAATGTTCTTTCCACTTCTCACCTCTGTTCCTTTCTGCTTTGTGTTTGATTTATTTTGTTAGTTTGATTGTTTACGAATCACTTATTCCTAGAGTGGTCTTCCAATTTATGTTCATCAACTTAGTTCCTCTTCATTCCAAGTACACACACACACACACACACACACACAGAGGGATAGAAGGAAACTAACATTTACTGAGCGTCTATATACTCAGCACTATGCAAACTTATGCTACATGCTTTCCAAATATCTTGTTTGAAACTCACATTGGTTTGTGAGAGAAGTGCTATTACATGGAAGGAGAGTTAAGTCACATGCATGAGCTTCCACAGTTATAAGTGGTATGATGAAGATTCAGGCCCTGATGAGTGTGACCCTAAAATCCATACAAACCCCATCTTTCTAGTTAGGAAGTGGAGAAAAGTGCAGAAAGTTTAGGAAAACACACTTTCGCCCAAAACCTAATTAAAAATCAACCAATCTCTCTAACAACAACAAATACAACTATATAATCTCTCTAACTCCAACAAATACAACTATAATTATATCTATATTAAAAAATAAAAGAAACTCAAACCCAATAAACATTTTGAGCAATAATTCTGTACAATCAAATAGTTTGGGAATAGCCTTAGCATTAGTGATAAGTTGAATTTGGTTCATCTGTCCCTGTCCATACTGTTTATAAAGCTGTCATTATTTGAAGGCAAATATAATTTTAAAATGTTCTACGTGTCCACACGCTGATGCACCAAACTCATTTTAAAAAAAGAAAGAAAGAGCGAGCAGCTGCTAGCATAGAATATTCCTGTGTCCTGAGAGCACAAAATCTTTCCTCTCTATGAATGCTGCCAGACCTCGTTCCAAATGTGGATTGGGACATAGGCAGAGGCTCTTGGGAAGAAGTCTTCACAACCAGAACCGGATAGGAGTTTCCATATTGTGCTCCTGGGCTGTCCCAGAAGCAAAATTTAGATGGATTTCCATGGAAACAAACAGTCAGGGATCCCGCTTACTTTTCCCTTGCCAGAGAGGTGTCCCGTTCAACATGCAGCCAGCTAAGACACTATCCATCTCCTTTTCTACCCAAAGGTCTCCTCTCCTCTCTCACTGCTTCTTGTATCCTTCACCACAAGCCATCCAAGAGGAAAGATCCAGCAGATCTTGAATAGTTCAAGTGAGCTGTGTTTGTCAGTTGTTCTGGTAAACGCCAATGGCAGTGAGGTCGAAATGATTGTTTTGTTTCCCAGCCAGAAATCTCACTCTTACATGGGGAGAAACTCACTTGGCTACGTTAAAAAACTTTTAAAGTAGACTGGGAAATGAAAGGAGAGATGATACAAGGGCTGAAAGGGAATTCAAAGAGGTGTATATTGTAAAAGATAAGAAGGCAGGAAAAATAGAAAGGTGACTTGAGCACCTTATGGCAGAGTCCTCACCATATGGAAAGCAAAATGAGGCAGTGTTTTAACAAAAGAATCTCAGGTTCATAAAATACCTTACTTGATCCTGGATCTGAATGGTGAGCTTGTTGTTATTAAGACCTTTAAGATCCCTTTCTGCCACTAATAGCTGTGTGACCTACAGTAAAACACTTACCCTCTTTGGGATGTACCTGCAAAGTTGGGACTTGGAGCAGATGACATTGAGATGCCTTCTCTTGTTGATGTGCCATGACATTCTAGACCCTTTTAGGAAAGCAAAGAGGAGAAGTTATTTAGAGAAATCAAATTTTCTTGATTTCATGTATACAAAATGCTTAGAATAATGCCTGGCACGTAGCAAGTGTATAGAAGTGTTAGCTGTTACTACTATGCCTGATGATGAGGCCGATGAGAATGAATCCAGGTGCTACAAACACATTTTTATCTCCCCCATCTGTAAATTTCAAAAAGACAAACAACCCAGTACTCTGATAACTTTAAAGCCCTTTCTCTTGCAAAGAACTGATTGGAGAGGAATGACCTGTGGCTATTGAGAATGAAGACTAATTGTCACTCATGGAGGGATAGTTTGCTAAGCAAACCACCACCATGACCAAACATGAGAATGTTTTCTTTGAAAATTCAGCTTTCTTACTTGGCCCTCAAAGGGACCCAGGCTGCCTTGGAAAATAGTGAGTGTCCCCTTCCTTGGATTCAGGGATGCAGAAATCAGGTGACACAGTGAACTACACTGACTTTGAAGAAGCTCTCTGCCAAAGCCTCCATAATTCCAAAGCAAAGTCAACCAAGAATTACAAAGTGTCCCAACGCTTGTGGGCTGTAGAGTAGCTGAGACTGGGTTTCAACCAGAATACCTCATCCCATACGAGGATAATATCAATGGCATAGCACCGGCCTGGCATGTCTTACATTTTAAATGGTGAAGCTGTGTCTTCTAAACCTTGAGTTGAAATGTGATTCGTGGAACACAGTACCAAGCAAAACTGTAGTTCATTCTCTCTTGTCAATGCTGAAACTGAAAATTGAAAGCACTAAGGGAATAACAGAGCCACACAGTAAGAGAAGGGACAAACCCAGAGCTCTGGATTTTTCCTAGCTCTTTCTCTCTATGAAGAGATGGACTTGTCTTGGGCTGAAGTTGAGTGGAAACTCATCTGTGGTGTTAGAGCAAGATGAGTAGCGGGTAAGACAGAAAAGTAAATAAATAACCAGAACAGAAGGGCAAAAGGGCAGGAGATAGAGAGTTGGAGAGGCAAAGGGAGAGAAAATAAGGAAGTGAAGGGACATTAAAAAAACAAAAGTCTGTGCTCGGAATAAAAGAGATGTAGAGAGACATTTCATAAGGAAGAGGGTTGCAAAGAAAGATGGTAAGATGCATCAGGTACTAAGAAATCTCAGCAGGATAGAGTGATTAGGGTAAAAAGAAATAAAGAAGTCTGTTATAATTTAACCAAGGTTATCTAGTGAGAGTATCCAGAGGAGACGCTCACTGTCTGTGCGAAAGAAATTCTTAGCCAGAAACCTCAGGATCGGGAGAAGAGACGGCCTGTCTGCTGTCAGCCCGGTAAGAAGGCAAAGCTTCTGAGGAGCCACCTAAGAGCCTTAACCCCGCCTGTCTCTGGAAGGCTCCCTTCCTCCCTCCTTTCACCTCTCTCCTGTTCCCTTCTTCTTCTTTTTTTTTTTTTTTTTAAAGATTTTATTATTTATTTGTTTGACAGACGGAGATCACAAGCAGGCAGAGAGGCAGGCAGAGAGAGAGATGGGGAAGCAGGCTCCCCGGTGAGCAGAGAGCCCAATGTGGGGCTCGATCCAAGGACCCTGGGATCATGACCTGAGCTGAAGGTAGAGCTTTAACCCACCAAGCCACCCAGGCGCCCTCCTGTTCCCTTCTTGACATCAGTTACCATCCTCACTGACTCGGGGGTGGGGGGGGGTGGCCAGGAGAACCTTTAATGCCTTCCAACCCTCTGAGTCAAAAATTCTCCATTTTTTGCTTTCATATTTCTTTCTTCTTTCTATTGATGCTGTTGCCTTTGTTGGGCTCTGGGGTTCAGGGAATAAGTGAGGAGAAGCCTGGGGGCAGGGACAACTCACATGACCACTTAACTGTACAGCTATTGTTCAGCTATCACTTTTCTTTTGGCAGAAAAAAGCTGAAAGAGAGGATTCCAGAAAGATTGCTTGTTATCAGTTATTAGACACCCCTAGAAGCAGAAGCCATGTTTCCAAACAGGTAATTTATTTTATTAACAACAATAACAGTGAAGACCTAAGTAACTTAATGAGTACTTAACAATAAAACTATAGAACCTGCCCTTGAGGGGCTCCCAACCCAGAAGTGGTAGCCCTAAGTCTTGACAGTTCCATAGTGCTCATCACTGCCCAGTCTGGGGCACTAAGGTGCTGAGTGTGGTGCTTAGCTGGCGACAGTCATCATGGTATTTCATCTTCAGGACAACCCAGTGAGGCAGGTGCTGTTGTCATCCCCACTTTATGCATGAGGAAGTGGAAGCCTGAAGATTAAATGATTCACCACGATCGCTCAACCTGTGACAAACTGGGATTCGAACCGTGCTTGGAGGCACTTTACTAGACTGCCTTCAAGAGTCCCCTTTCTGCATCCACCAAGATCCTTTGAGTGACTCAAGATTGACTGCAGGAGGAGTGAGGTCCCCAGATGTATCTCACTCCTATTTCAACACTCATTTCGAGGATTCACGCTTGAGAGCCACTCCCATGAGCCCTTTCTCACTGTGTCACCTGTGATCCAACCTGCTTTAACCTGCCTGTGTTTTTACCTGTCTGAACCCGCAGATGCCCACACTGAGGGATCCTTGGCCCAGGTTCCTCCCTCTCGTCCCCCCCTCCACCAATCCATCCACAACCCCAACTACGTCAAGCCTTCCTGGCAAGGGTGATATTACCCTCAACTAACTGCACATACCTCTAACCTTTGGGGCTCCTACTGGTTGCCTGTCCTCTTCATAAATTAAATTAATGACTCAGGAAACATAAACCTCCTTCAAGACATGAAGGCCTGTTCTTGAGAATCTTGTCCTCCAATCCAAGGCATGGTGTCTTCTTTACAAGTACTTTCTGGGGGCGCCTGGGTGGCTTAGTGGGTTAAGCCTCTGCCTTTGGCTCAGGTCATGATCTCAGGGTCCTGGGATTGAGTCTTGCATCAGGCTCTCTGCTCAGTGGGAGCCTGCTTCCTCCTCTCTCTCTGCCTGCCTCCCTGCCTACTTGTGATCTCTCTCTCTGTCAAATACATAAATAAATAAAATATCTTAAAAAAAAGACAAAGAAAGAAACAAGTACTTTCTGCCCATAGCAACAGTCCAATAAAAACCTTCGCCAACCGTAAGAGACTCAATCTCACAAAACAGGCTGAGGGTTGCTTGGGGGAGGGGGATCGGGAGAGGGTGGTGGGGTTATGGACATTGGGGAGGGTATGTGCTATGGTGAGTGCTGTGAAGTGTGTAAACCTGGCGATTCACAGACCTGTACCCCTGGGGATAAAAATACATTATATGTTTATAAAAAAATTTAAAAATTAATTTTAAAAAAGTAAATTAAAAAAAAAAACCTTCGCCTGGGCTCTCTGCTCATTTCAAATTTGAAATCACTAGCTTTGAGAGATCACCCACAAAGCATTCATGTAACCAGGATTTGGGGATAGAAGAGGATAGAAATGTTTTCATATAACAACTATTAATACAATGATTACAAGTCACATTATTAGTTTTATGTCCTCTAATAATACTTTCTTAGCCCAGTTTGAGGATTACAATTGTCTGAAAACAAGAATGTAATATTAAATATTATAATTCAGACTTTCATTTTTTAAGATCAACTTTCCCATTCCTCCAACCCCCCCCACCCTGCCTTCCCCACTTCCTCCAGGCATCCAAAATGGTACAACCTATAATCACAGGGCCTGGTATCCTATAAATACTCAGTAAATATTAACCAACTGCTGTCTAAATGAATTAATCTATTAGCTGCTGGTATAAATGCTTTTCCTGTCTCTCAAATTCAAATCATTTCCTCTCCTTTCACTAACGCGGGCATTCATGCATTCAGTTCAAACACTTGTTTATTTAGGGCTATCATGGCCTCCACGAATGTGCTGCTTCGTCACAGTGCAAGACAAGATGAGAACAAATACGCATATGAAGGCCACCGTGATGGGGAAATGGAAAGAAGGGGGCCCCGGACCACCGCAGACCTGAGTTTAAAGGCTGCCTCATCGGTGTAATCGGGACACTGACACCTAGAGCACAAGGTCATGGATAACAGTGACCATTTGGGGATGTTACTGAGTGTCGTGTGCATTTACCTCATCAATCCTCCCTGCTACCCAACATAAGAGGGAAATGGGATGTGGAGCGGTGGAATGATTTGCCCAGCATGACATCTCACCGCCAGTGGTGGATGCTGCTGGAACCTGAACATGCTCTTAACTCTTCCTTACAACAACACCCTGTCTGCAGGCATGCCCTCACGCTGCGTGCTCCTCTCACACCAGTGCTCAGTATTTTAGTTTCCTTTACCATCACCCCCCAACCCCACCCAAAGAGGACAGTAGGTTCCAGGTATCATGTCACTTGAATGCTGGAGAGATGTGAAGGTTCTGGCTCTAGGAGCAATGGTCCATTTGGCCCCCGGACCCACTGTTGGCCCAGGAAGGATGAACGAGTCAGAATTCGGCTACCTTCCCCTTGAGGAGATCTGGGAGTGCATATGGGGCATAGAACTACAGCCGGATCAACCCTGAACCACTCTGGAAGGACTCCATCACATCATGAAAAAGGTCCCCCTAGAGTCAGGACATCTACTTTGATGGTTTTGTCTTTCCTGATTGCAATTTGGTTTGGTTTCATCTTAAATTCACAGTAAATTTTTGTATTTTACTTTACTTTTGACAAATGTTCTCCTTGTTTCTCCTCAAAAGAGGGAGGAAGGGGATCTGTCTCTACCCAGGCTGTCTCAAGTTGAGGACGGAAGTGTCCTTTGGGTTAGATGTGGTGATGGCTGCTGGAGAGCTGGGCAGGGGGAGGGAAGGGCGCCAGTAACTGGGCAGCGCACGAGAGGGGAGCCAGGGAAGGTGAGTCAGAAAATTGTGATGACTCCTCTCTTACTGCAGGGGATCCCACTGCCAGCTCTCACGGGCAGGCTTCCCAGTCCCCACAGAAGGTGGTTAGTGCTCCAGGGGGTCAGAAATAGAGATGGCTAATGCCTTGGAGTAGAAGGAAAAGACAGGGTGCAGGCAGTACAGAAAGAAAGACATTCCAACGCTTTGGAGCCAAAGACACCACGTGTGAGATTTTTTTCAGTTACCTAAGCTCTCTGGGGGCCCCTGTGTATAACAGAGACGACCCCCCCCCACCTTTCAGGAAGGCTGGGCAACCCGGTGCAATTATGTTCATAAAGGGCCCGGCAGGGGAGGTGCCCCTTGAGCGAGCACCTAGGGGAAAATACAACATTCGGGCTACAGACCAATAAGTGGTACAATTTGGCTTTTGCTGAATCTTACCCAAAATGGGGTTTAGCAAAAATTAACTGGAGTTAGTCTATTTGGGAAAGAAAAAAAGGCTGCAAAAGAACTTTATTGTTGGAGAAGGGAAACATGGAAGGGCACATCTTAGAAAAGAAACTACATTGTAAATCTAGAATGAAATCTAGAGTACCTCAATGGAAAGTCTTAATTTAACCATTAAAAAAAGAAGTCCAGATGCCTGAGGTGGAAAACCATTTTGCTGGCCATTCAAGTAAGATGTTAATAATAAGAACAGAAAAGAGTCTTTTATTTTTTTTTACTTTTTTTTTTTAAATTTTATTTATTTATTTGACAGACAGATCACAAGTAGGCAGAGAGACAGGCTGAGAGAGAGGGGGAAGCAGGCTCCCGCCTAGCAGAGAGCCCGATGTGGGACTCAATTCCAGGACCCTGGGATCATGACCTGAGCCAAAGGCAGAGGCTTTAACCCACTGAGCCACCCAGGCACCCCAGAAAAGAGGCTTTTAAAGAATGATGGTGAAGATAAGGTTAAAGAAAGGAAAGCCCACATGTGACTCCTTTTTTAAAAACTGTGGTAAAATACGTGTAACATAAAACTTACCATCTTAACCATTTTTAAGCATACAGTTCAACTGTGGTAAGTACTTTCCCATTGTCACTGAACCTACCATTAACCACCACCCATCACTGAGCCTCTTTTTCCCACACTGAAACTCTGTCCCCATCAAACACTAACTCCCCATCTGCCCCTGGCACCCACATTCTCTTGTCCATCCTTAGGAATTTGGCCACTCCAGCTACCTCATAGGTGGAGTCATACAGTATGTGTCCTTTTGTGTCTGGCTTATTTCACTTAGTATAATGGGCTCCCAGCTCTTAAGTTACATCTATCTATCTATCTAGATAGATAGATAGATAGATACCTAGACATAGATATGTAGGTATTCTGAAATCATTTGCAAAGTGATTTAAATAAACTCAAAACACAGATCCTACCAGGCAGGCATGATAAAATGCCAATTTCCATATGGAAGAAAAATGCAGATGGCTCTTCCCAGACCTGGAGGAAAGAGTGGATGCTGATGAAATGTGGACCCAGTGAAACCCCAAATGCAGTTTTGGGGACCAGAGACCTCTGTCCCTTTCTTAAATTCCTTTTTGTTGCTACAACATGAGTCCAAAGGAGAGTTGACCATAATATTCATAGCATTTCCCCTTATGTATCCTGTAGGATCATTATTACTGCTTCCTAGAATGGTCATTCTAGCTGGCAATCAGCAGGCAGATGGTCAGTTAAACAGATCATATTTACTAAGAACTTGCCATGTGCCAGCCACAGCCAACAGCTTAAAATGGGCAGTTTTAAAGAGGAAATTAGAGTGAGCACCAGAGACCTCCCATCTTTTCTCCTTTCTTTCCCAGATTATGAAACAGTTGTGAAATTTAGAAGGGCTGAGTCTTCCTTCAGCTCTTGGAATGAACTTTGGTTTAAGTGAATCAGTAAAGTCCTTCATACTGGCCATAGTGTGATTGGTTTGGGACTCAGTCCATGCCATAATTACAGCTAATGAGACATGTTCACGGTGAACCGGGAAGCACAAAGTCTCAGACATCCCACACTGAGAGAATAAACAGTCTTAGTATGAAGGTAACACTATGGACATCAAAGTCCTTGATGATGCAGTTCAGGCTCTAGATCACCTAATCCTGAGTCTTACCCTAATTTCCCTCCAGGTATCTGGGCCAACAAATGCATTTTATGGTTTAAGCCCCTGATTTGGATCTTCTATTACTTACGACCAAAATCATCCTACTGATCACTATGGACTGAATTGTGTTCCTTCCAAATTCATTTACTGAATCCCCAAGCCCAACATGATGGTATTTGAAGACGAGGTCTTTGGTTAAGACGAGGTCATGAGGTAGAACCCCATGATGGGTGTAGTGTGCTTATAAGAAGACACAGCTGAGGTATGTGGGTGGCTCAGTGGGTTAAGCATCCGCCTTCCACTCAGGTCTTGATCTCAGGGTCCCAGGATAGAGCCCCGAGTCAGGCTGCCTACTCAGCCTGGAGTCTGCTTCTCCCTCTCCATCTGCCCCTTCCCCCGCTCATGCTCTCTCTCTCAAATAAATAATAAATAATAATATATAATAAACAATTAATAAATAAATAATAAATAAATAAATAAAGTCTTTTTTAAAAAGTTGAAGAGGGGGAAGACAGAGCAAAAAGCTTTTTTCTCTCTCTGCCATGTGCGGACATGTGGGCAAGGCAGCTGCTGTCTGTAAGCCAGGAAGAGAGCCTCATCAGAAACTGACCATAGCAGCCCCATAGCTCTGAGATGACTCACAAGCAAGCCGCCCTTGGGGGTCTCTGAGAATGACAACATCACTTAAGTAAATACAAAGGACAAGAAGAACAAGGAGGAGGAGGAGGGAAGAAAAACAAAGGAGGAGAGGGAAGGAGGAAGAGGTGAGAAGCAGTAGGATGAAGGACAGTTCATTTCCCTCCTTCCCACCAGAGGAGCAGAGAACAAAGAAAGAACCATCAGAGTCTGAGGCAGGGCCACAAAATGTCCGCATTAGTGCCAATATCTTCAAAACCTTGTATTTTTATCATAAAAAGTCATGCAAGTTCTACATTCTACTTCATAATGTGTCTTTACATTTTTTATATCAAAATGTTTCCCTAAAAATCTCAAGAAGTGTCATTTTATACCAAATCTTTGAAACAATCTCCTGGCCCTGCCCTGTCTACTGGCACAGCATACCCCAATGGGAGTAGCATAAGTGCATTGAAAGGGCGCCGTCCTCTGAGTTTTCTATTCTGGATTCTCTTTCCAGTTCTATCCCTTCCTAGCCAAATGACCTGGCAAAATCACTCACCTTCTCTAAGCTTCTCTTGCCTCCTGAGTTAAAGGGAACATGACATCTTTTCTGCCTTTCTCACAGGGCTGGCAAGCTCCAAGGAATTAATGGAAGAGAAAGGATTTGGGAGACCACAGCACTCTGACCCCATGGCCTCGTAGGGTCATATTAGTATTATTCCAAGACCATTTTGGAAGTTTCCCCAGCCCAGACTAATGCATTCTTGGACCAACCTTTCCTGTTCATTCTGATACTTGTTTATCCAATTCTTGCACCTGTGTTAGGAAGAGGAGTACTAAGAGCAAAAAGAATGAGGAATAGCTACTTATAACCAAGTTGCCCACGGGGATAAGAGAAAAGTCATCTTATTTTCATTCTCATGTGCCTTGACCTGTCTTAGTTCTCCGCATTTCTACATCCTGCTCCTTTATTATGGAATCTTGGGTTTCCCTACTCAGTGAAATCCTGAGTCTGTAGCCCATGCACTTGCCTTATGAACAAATTTCCTAAGATATAGGGTAGAGCAGGAAAAACAAGTTGGTTTCACCTTCAACACCAGCTCTGATTAATTGGTTGCAGAAAACAATGCATTAAGAAGTAAATAAAAAAAATCACTCAATGGGAAAGATTGTAGAGACTGATTAGAGATGCCTGCCACAGGCACAGAAAGTGAGGACAGCAACATTGGGCTCTTCCTGGACACCCCTGGTTTACAGGCTTACAATGAGATAACTCTTAAATAGGCAGCAAATATCGAAAGTTGGAAGGTTCCCAGAAAAATCTCAAATGTGAGGGTTTTTATCCTTGGGGTCTGGGATCCCTGGGGCATTTATAAAATCAGAAATAATGACTTATGTCTTATTTTTTAGTAGTATGAAAGGCCAACTCCTTGTCTCTGATGGGGTTTACTAGGTTAATTAAATGTCAAAGTTTGTTTTCTTTTGGGTAGAATAGGATTACTCTCTTCACTGACCCTAGGTGTATCATACTAGTCACTGTGTCTTAAATTTGTTAAAATTACAGACAATTTTGGAATATCATTGGTTAACTTGACAGTCCAGCATTGAACCCACGAGTAATTGCAGACATGAATAGAATGAAGACCTAAGATAAGTGACTGCAGGAAATAATCCTTAAATTTAAAAAAAAAAAAAAAAAGCTTAGTGATTAAGAGGTTGGGAATCACTGTTCTAAAGAAATCTGACGTCAGTCTTAATGAAACTGCTTCAAATCCTACCCTATATTTCTGGGAACTCAGATTTGGATGACTCCATGAGTTTATTTCAAGGTATCTATTTCTGGGGTGCCTGGGTGGCTCAATTAGTTAAGCTTCTGCCTTTGGCTCAGGTCATGATCTTAGGATCCTGGGATCAAGCCCCCCACTGGGCTCCCGGCTCTGTGGGGAGTTTGCTTCTCCCTCTCCCTCTCCCTCTGCCCTTCTGCCTGCTTGGTATCTCTCCCAGGCATGCAAGGACGTGCTCTCTCTCTCTCTCTCTCTCTCTCTCAAACAAATATATAGAATCTTTAAAACAAAAACAAACAAACAAAAACCAAAATACCTACTTCTATCTTAGCATGTGTTACTTGAGTTTTTTTTTTTTAAATAGCAAATAGCTTTCATTAAACAATTAAATAACTTTTTGTAGGGGAATTCTAAAGGGTTTGGCTCTGTGTACATGCACTCCATTTAAGCTTTTAGGAATTTATTTTACCACTTTGGTACTTTCGGTTTGTCTGAAAGCAGACCCTCTTGGCTGAAAGGCCCAGATGGCATTTAAAAGCTGTCAATTTCTTTAGGCAACTAGACTTCTGGCTGAGTAGAGTGTGTTTGTTTAGTTTTGGTCGTGTCCTTTTGTGCTATAAGAAGCTACACGACATCAATAAAAGATGTAGTAATTAAATATTTTTGGATTTCTTTATTCTATGTATTATTTTTTCTAGCCTTCTTTAGGGCCCACCATTTATTTCTATATTCTGAGTTTTCCTCGCTAATGAATTCTTGCATTTTAAGCAGACAAGGGCCTACAAGATGGGTAACAATGTCAGAGAAACCCCACCATAGAGAGTGACATGCTCAGGGCTGGGGTGCCCTTCAGGGGAGTTGAGCATGGAGGAGATTACAGGCTCCTGGGTCTCTCCTAAAAGCAGTAATAAGGAGCCTCTCTATTGATACCTCCCAGCTCCACTTTTTTCCTCATTCTCTTAAAATTTTCCCTTCTTACTTTGCATTCATTCTCGTTTTCTTTCCCCTTTGTGTTCCTCTTCTGCCCCCCCTTTTTTCCCAATCTTCCTTCCATTCTCCTGCTTTCCTGTCCTCTTCTTTGTCTCTTCTCCCATCCCTTCTTTTCTGTCCTAGCTCCCATTCTCTGCCCTTTCTGTGAAAACCATTTTCCACTTATGGCATCAGACTGTAGTTCCTAAAGTATGTTCCACCGAGTGCTAGATCCATGACATGCACTGTGGAAAATAAAAAAGATGAGAATGGGGGCCAGATCTGTGCTTAAATATAAAGCTTGGAAACCATTGCCTCCCCCTCCCTGCAACACACACACCTTGGAGCTTCAGCATCCCCCATTAGCATTTTACAGGAGATATCCTCCTGTGAGGAAACTGGTCTAACCGGGTTTATATTACTATTCCCAAAGCCTTCCCACCCCAGACTCTCTTCCCTCCAAATAAATGAATTTCGTTCAGGACACATTTTGGGAATCTTCCCATGGTAGAGCCTCTTTGAGCCTCAAGCTTGCCTGATGTCAAAGAGTCTTCTCTCCTGTCTGAGCCTTCCTCAAGGCCATCACAGCTAGGGTGTCCTTTTCTGTTTGTCTCCCTCACTGCCCAGCACTGCAGTCACCCACCGCTGTCCACCACCTAGACCTGAACAGTTCCATACAGCTCACCTCTTATGTTAAATGTTTAAGGTTGATTCATTTTTGTTTTTTCGTCTAACAGATTGTCAGAGATGGTTTCTAAAGGATAATATCAACATGGTAACAAGCAGAGGGAGGTTTTGATTTCCTGCTGGTGGCACTGTACGTTGGTATAATCATTTCAGGGAGCAATTTGACGATATGTAGCCAAAGTCTCAAGATGCTACTTTAGGGACTTTATCCTAAGAAAATAATTAAGGATGTAAGCAAAGATTTAGCTACAAGGATTTGTTTACTGGAGAGTTGTTTGTAATTGTAAAAACTTGGAAGGGAGCCTGACATGCCACAGTGGGAGTCTGCTTGAGAATACGGTAGATTTGAGTGGTCGGCAATATGCAGCCCTTACAAGCAGAGTTTTAGGGAAGTATAAAATAGATGCCCCAAATGAATTCCACGTAAAAAACATATATGAAGGGGTGCCTGGGTGGCTCAGTGGGTTAAAGCCTCTGTCTTAGGCTCAGGTCATGGTCCTGGTGTCCTGGGGTGGAGCCCCACATCGGGCTCTCTGCTCAGCAGGGAGCCTGCTTCCTCCTCTCTCTCTGCCTGCCTCTCTACCTACTTGTGATCTCTGTCGGTCAAATAAATAAATAAAATCTTTTAAAAATGTATGTATATATATGTACCGTGTACAATGGGAGCCCACTTTTGTAAAAGCAACATTCATGAGTGGGATATATGCCTATGAATATGTAAACGCTAGAAAGAGTATCCACCAAAATGTAGCAGTAATTATCTCTGAATGGATAATGGGATTTCAGATGCTTCTTGTTGATCGGAGCTTTCCGATTTTTATATAAAGAGCTTGGGCTTTTTGTTTATTGGAAGGAAATAGTAAGTTAGAAAAACGAAAGAAAATAGTTGATGATCCTCTACAAGCTTTGCTACAATCTGAACTCCCAGCTGACTCCAGATAGGGTCCTGTCAACGCCATCTGAGCCTTCCTGTCTCCTGGGGGAAGGTGCTCCATAAGGAAGGTCTAAGACAGCGTCAACCTTCCTGCTGCTATCTGAGGAAATCCGGGTAGAAGAGCGGGCTTCTATGTTATGATGCTGCAATTTACTGGGGAAAAAAAAGATCAACACATCCCATCATGTATTTATTTAATATTAAAAATAATATTTCACTGAGTTTGGCTGGCGTCAGCTAGAGCAGTTACTCATACAGGAATTCAAACAAAAGCAGCATTGGCCCTGAGCCAGTGGGCTGGTGCTGGGTGGTCCATGTCTGTCCTCCTTAGCCCAGAGGAGCTCCTAGTAGCTTTCAGACCTGCTTTGGGTTGGGAAGACGATGTATTCATTTATTTATTAGAAATGTTTTAACAGGAAATGCTAATAGTTTGCATTTAGGGAAAGTCACCCCCGGGACAGCTGGAGGCACCCAGCAGACATGGCTGGGGAGGAGACTGCTGCTTTTAGCCTTGGAGTCAGATCAGGGCCTGGGGTAAGAGTCTACACTGCAGCCCAGCACCCCTCATTAGCCCAAAGAATCCTGATGGTTTTGCTTCAGGACAAAAGAGGGAAGAGCAGGGCCATTCTCTTAGCTGCCTTGTTTCCCTTCTCTGCTGCCATTTGTTTCCAGGAGATGGGTTCTTGACACGGCTCTGAACACTCACTTCTGGGTGGGAGTGTGCGAGCTGCAGTGTAAGCAAACACCCGTGTAACTCGAACCCACTTTGAGTGTGGCTGTGGTCCCGTGTGAGTTCAGGGGTTATGCACGCACATCTTTCTGTTTGTGAGGAGGGGTGAAAGACAAGTGTTTGCAGGGGATTTCAGGCGTGTCTCTGAGCTCCAGAGTGCATTCCAGTGTTGGGTCGCGTTCACGGGTAGTTCTGTGGTGCCCAGAGGCAAAGGGAAATACAGAGGGGAGTAGAAATCGAGCACAAATGTGTGTGCCTGAGAGGAACATAAGCAGGTTTGAGTGTTTTTAAAAATCCTCTTCCAGCTGTTCCGGAAGAGTATAGAACTTTAGTGGTGGGGGAAGGGCGTGATTCCAGAGCCGTGAGGAATGGGGTCCAATGTGTAACCCAGTCTGGCCCGACAAAAGGGCTGTTCCTGTGCTTCCAGATAACAATGGAGGTGAAGCCTGACCCTGGAAACCAGTCAAGATTCCTGGAGATAAACCCTCGGGCAGCAAGAACACTGTCAATGAAAAGAAACTGACCTTTTGCCTTCTGGAGTCACAGAATTCCCACAAATGCTATGTCCTCATCAGCCCTGGCAGGCTCGCCACCACAGCCCCAGACTTCGACGCCAGTTCATAAACAGCCCAGAGGGTGCTGCTGGAAGCCTGGAGGAGGGGGCCGTGCCGGAAGTCAGGCTTCTCCACCTCCAGCACCTCAGAAAACAGGACGCCCCCCCACCTCAATTTTCTTCTGGAGGCTTACCTTCCCACCAGGCTCACAAAGCTATGAGGGAGCCCCCTATAGGGTTTTCCTCTGCCCCTGTGGTCGGATCTGCCAGAATATTGTCTTTGATGGCTTTGCCTTTCTCAGGATGGCCCCTCGGCCTCATGATTCAAAATTGGGAGAGTGGATAAACAGAGAGGAGACGGAAAGAAAGGAGGAGGAGAACAAGAGACAGGGTTTCGTGGGCTGACACTGTCGAGAGAGTTTCAGGACAGGAGAAATGGAAAGTGACGGGTCAAGAGAACGAGATGTTCCAGAGCTAATGAAATGTAAGACTTACTGAGAAAAGGAAAGCGATGTTTAAGAATTGTTCCTAAAGCTTATGAATTGCATGCTTTTTAATGTTCTTGGAGAATGGCAAGCAAAATTCTTCATTAGTTTTAAAATAGTTTTGTTTGCTAGACTTTTTTCAGTTTATCGTTGCTCTGAGATTGGGTCATGTGGATGTCCAGCTTATATCTGAGTTATACACAACATTGCCTTCCTCCTCATTTGCCACATCTGAACAGTTGCCAAACCTAGTAATTTTTTTCCCTTCCAGGCTTACCACTCTCTACTGCCCAGCAACACCATACATGCCAACTTGACTTCCTCATATCTCAAACATTTTTACCTTGGGATGTCAGCCCATTCCCTTTCCTACCCCCAGAATTACTGCCCATTTCCATTATTCGTTCTTTGCTTTCCCAGCTCTTATACTACCTTCTCAAGGAGACCTTGCTCTTAATGCTGTATAGTCTACAATCCTTTCAGCTCCTGTACACTGTATATTTCTGTATATTTCCTGTATATTTCCACCTGTTGTTCTCAAAACAACAACAATGATGATGAAACTGACAGCTAAGGTTCTATTGAGCTCAGTCTGTGCAGACACAAAGTGCTTTGCACATGTGAGTTCATTTAATTCTTATAACAACCCTACAAGGCAGTACGGCGGGAACTAAGACAGGAAGGATGAGTGACTTTCCCAAGTTGATAAAACTCTCAGTGTCTCAGTTAGGACTCGAACCCAGGCCCCAGAGTCTCCCTTATTTCTATAGTGCACTTAACACGTTCATACGTCCGTACATGCCTGAGATGTCCTTGTCCTTCCTCTGGGTCTCCAGGCCTTTTTCATTTGTTACTGCTTCACATTTTGCACCTCCCCCCCATTCAACACTGTCAAATAAGTGCTTGTCCTTTCCTATCGTCAGATTTACAGAGTTACTTAGCAATTCCCACTGGTATCCAAATAGAAGACCTCAGCGTGTGCACGTGCAAGGAATCTGACTTACAGAGATCCACTTTAGGTTGAAGTCTTTAGGGACACTTAATCTGAGAGCAGGGAGCGTATGTTTATAAATCTTACCTTTGAGTTTCATCTTCTTCTTCATAATGTCTTTGACGTGTCAGCTGTAAAGCAAACCACAGAATGGCCAGACTTGAGTGAGGCAAAGATTTAATGCCGCTGCTCTAGTTCAAGAGGCTCTACCTAGAACTACAGTTGTGTTTTGCCGGTCGTGGTGAAGTACACACACAGTGATTTAGTGCAGCTTGGTTTATGTTTGGAGGCAGCTCTATTCCAACAACTTGGAGTGAGCGGTGGGGTTGCTACAGTAGCAAAGGGCCATTCTTCTGGTCAGGAATAGTTTTCAGGTGAAGAAAACTAGAGTTCTGGTTGAGAAAGACATAAACCAACTCTTTTTAATTCTTCTAAATGGATAAAGAACTTTTAGGATAAAAGCACATTTTGAAACTTAGATGCAGACTTATAATTCTGGCCAACATGAAGGACTCGTTTCTCCCATCTGAAACAACCGAAAAAGTTGACAAAGTATCTGAAACACAGTTTGAAAGGCACCAGGTATTAAGCAAAGGATAGTGATCCCTGCCAGATGGGAAACAACTGAAGTCAGCCCTAGAGTTACCCACTGCTTACCTCCTTGAGAGAGTTTAGTCTGCAGGTCACAGTGCAGAGAAGGGGAGACCAGGCTGAGCCAGGCAAAGTAGGTGACTTGAGAAGACAAAGCTGAGAGCCTAAGGAGGTCAAGGCTGCTAGTGCAGAATATAAAAAAGGAGGGAATGGTGCAGAGAAGGAATTTCTGGAGGTTTTCAGGAGGTTCCCGCTTGAGTATTCAGCTGAAGACTGATCAGCACATACATGTAAGGAAACCATCTGAGGCCAGAGAATGAACCATCCAAAAAGATTAGAGGCAATTGACTGGCACTCACATAGGGCTGGGAATAGTGTCTGTCCTCACTGGCTGGACTTGAAAACCTCAAGATTCATGGGGGAGGGGCGCCTGGGTGGCTCAGTGGGTTAAGGCCTCTGCCTTTGGCTCAGGTCATGATCCCAGGGTCCTGGGATCGAGCCCCACATCGGGCTCTTTGCTCAGCAGGGAGCCTGCTTCCTCCTCTCTCTCTGACTGCCTCTCTGCCTACTTGTAATCTCTGTCTGTCAAATAAATAAATAAAATCTTAAAAAAAAAAAAAGATTCATGGGGGAGGGGGTGGTGGGAAGTGGGGGAGGGAGGCATAGAGTACCCAGAAGAGTATTGCCTCAGTAGTAAGGGCTAATTAGTCCTAGACTGAACACTGCTCCCGTCCTGACTAACAGATCTTAAAAACAAGACCCAAAGGATCCAACTAGTTCCAGGGGTTTTAACCAAATCCTAAAACAAAGTTCCAGAATATTTATAGGAATACAGAAATATCCAGCACCCAACAAAATAAAATTCAAATGCCTAGAATCCAATTTAAAAGAATTACTAGCCATGCAAAAAGGCAGGAAGTACAATCCACAGGGAGGTGGTGCAACAGTCAGTTGGAACTGATACAGGACAGTTACAGATGTTAGATTGAGCAGGGAAGGATAGTAAAGCAGTTACCATGTTTCAGAAATGAAGTGAAGACATGAAAGATATGTTTCTTTAAGGAAACAAATACCTTTTGTTTTCTTTCTAATTATATGGTTAGAAAGAACATGTTTTTTAAAATAGACTACGGGGGCACCTGGATGGCTCAGTGGGTTGAAGCCTCTGCCTTCGGCTCAGGTCACGATCCCAGGGTCCTAGGATCGAGCCGTGCATCAGGCTCTCTGCTCCCCGGGAAGCCTGCTTCTTCCTCTCTCTCTGCCTGCCTCTCTGCCTACCTGTGATCTCTGTCTGTCAAATAAACAAATAAATAAAATCTTTAAAAATAAATAAAAAAAAATAAGACTACGGGGATGAACAATATTTTACTTTTTCCAAAAATATTTTGTCATTATGTTAATAGATTCCTTGTTTATTATGTTTTTTTTTCAAGATTTTATTTATTTATTTGACAGACAGAGATCACAAGTAGGCAGAGAGGCAGGCAGAGAGAGAGGGGGAAGCAGGCTCCCTGCTGAACAGAGAGCCCGATGCGGGGCTCGATCCCAGGACCCTGAGATCATGACCTGAGCCAAAGGCAGAGGCTTTAACCCACTGAGCCACCCAGGCGCCCCTGTTTATTATGTTTTTGCTTTATAATCTACTTTGTGTTTTGCTGTGAATTTTTTTATTGTGGTAAAAAATGCATACTATAAAATTTACCATTTTAACTATTTCTGAATATACAGTTGAATAGTATTAAATATATTCACATTGTTTTAGAACCAATATCCAGAACTTTTTCATCCTGCAAAACTAAAACTCTGTACTGATTAAACAACAATTCCCCCATTTCTCCCTCCCTCCTGTTCCCGGAAACCACCATTCTACTTTATGTTTCTTTAAATCTGACTACTCAAGATACCTCATATAAGTGGAATCAGACAGTATTTGTCTTTTCATGATTTATTTTACTTAACATAATGTCTATAAGTTTCATCCATGTTGTAGCATGTGTCAGAATTTCCTTCCTTTTTAAAGTTGAATAATATTCCACTTATGTATATACTACATTTTGTTTATCCATTCATCCATTGATAGACACTTGGTTTTCTTCTACCTCTTGTCTATTATGAATAGTGCTACCATGAACATGGGTGTGCAAACATTTTTTTGAGATCCTGCTTTCAATCCTTTTGAATATATACTCAGAAGTGCAATTGTTGTATCATATGCTAATTCTATTTTTAATTTTTTGAGGAACTGCCTTACCACTTTCCATAGTGGCTGCACCATTTTACGTCCCCACCAATAGCACACAAGGGTTC
This sequence comes from Enhydra lutris kenyoni, assembly GCF_002288905.1. Lineage (NCBI taxonomy): Eukaryota > Metazoa > Chordata > Mammalia > Carnivora > Mustelidae > Enhydra > Enhydra lutris. The sequence continues at coordinate 51,933,295 of NW_019154096.1, forward strand.
CTATTTCAACAGATCTTTACCAACATTTATTTTCTGTTGTTGCTTTTTTATAATACCTACCCCAATGAGTGTAAGGTGATAATTTGTTGTGGTTTTGATTCAAAATGATTAGTGATGTTGGACATTTTTCATATGCTTATTGGCTATTTGTATATAATCTCTGGAGCAATGCTTATTTAAGTCCTTTGACCACTTTTTGATTGGGTTATTATTTTGTTGTTGTTGCTGTTGAGTTGTAGGAGGAACATACACTCTGAAAAGAAAAAGATCCAAATCACATTTGTAGGTATGAAAATGGCAATGTCTGAGGTGAAAAAATATACTTGATGAGATTAATGTAATGTTAGACATGGGGAAAAAGGTAAGGGACCTTGAAGATAGGGCAATAAAACTATCCAAAATAAAATAGAAAGAAAATATAGTAATTTTTACTCTGGAAAACACTGTGGAGTTTCCTCAAAAAGTTAAAAATAGAACTATCCTACCATCCAGCAACTATACTACTAGGTATTTATCCAAAGGATACAAAAACAGTGATTCAAAGGGGCATGTGCACCCCAATGTTTATAGCAGCAATGTCCACAATAGTCAACACATGGAAAGAGCCCCGATGTCATTAACAGATGAATGGATAAAGAAGATGTGGTGTATATATACAATGGAATACTACTCAGCCATCAAAAAGAATGAATCTTGCCATTTGCAATGGTGTGGATGGAACTAGAAGGTATTATGCTAAATGAAATAAGTCAGAGAAAGACAAATACCATGATTTCACTTATATGTGGAATTTAAGAAACACAACAGATGAACATAGGGGAAGGGAGAAAAAATAAAATGAGACAAAACTATAAGAGACTCTTTATCATGAGAAACAAACTGAGGGTTGCTGGAGGGGTGGTGGGTGGGGGATGGGGTAACTGGGTGATGGACATCAAGGAGGGCCCTTGATATAATGAGCACTGGGTGTTACACACAACTGATGAATTTAGTGATTCATAACCCCTGCAACTAATAGTATACTATATGCTAACTAAACTGAATTTAAATAAAAAGTTTTTTAAAAAGAAAAAGAAAATATGGTAATTTTATTTTATTATTTTTTTAAGATTTTATTTATTTATTTGACAGAGAGAGAGATCACAAGCAGGCAGAGAGGCAGGCAGAGAGAAAGGAGGAAGCAGGCTCCCTGCTGAGCAGAGAGCCCAATGTGGGGCTCAATCCCAGGACCTGAGATCATGACCTGAGCCAAAGGTAGAGGCTTTAACCCACTGAGCCACCCAGGTGCCCCAAAATATGGCAATTTTAAAAACAAACTACCAGCGATCAGTGGAACAATTTCAAGCAGTCTAAAATACATGTCGTTAGAATTCTCTAAGGAGAGGAGGGAGAGGAAGAAGGAAAATATGTTTTTTAAAAAAGGGCAAAAATTTTTTCTAAACATTAAGAAAACCCGCAGATCCAAGAAATTCAGTGAATTCTTAGCACAAGGCACATAGAAACTATACCAAGGCACATCATAAACAAATTGCTCAAAAGGAATGATGAAATGCAATATATTAAAAGAAGCCAGAAAAAGAAAAAAAGAACACTGCTCTTCAGGGGAATAAAGATAGATTGATGGCAGATTTCTTTCTGGAAATAATGTAAACAAGGAGACAATGGAGCAACATCATTAAAGTATTAAAAAATATTGTCAACCAAGAATTTTTTAAAAATATTTTATTTACTTATTTATCAGAGAGAGAACACAAGCTAGGGGAACAGCAGGCAGGGGGAGAAGCAGACTCCCTGCTGAACAAGAAGCCCAATGTGGGACTAGATCCCGGGACCTTGGGATCATGACCTGAGCCAAAGGCAGCTGCTTAACCAACTGAGCCACCCAGGGGTCCCTCAACCAAGAATTTTATATCTGGTGAAAATATCCTTCTAAAATAAAGGCTGAAAGAATTCATCATCACAGATCCATACAAGAGAATTATTAAAAGAAGTCCTTCAGGCAGAAGAAAAATGACAACAGATGGAAATACAGATCTATACAATGAAATAAGGAAAGCTGAAAATGGTAACTATATGGCTAAATACATGAATTTTCTCTTTATTATTTAATTCTTTTTGAAACCTAATTGAATATCTAAACAAAAATAATAACAATACATAAAAGTAAAATGTGTGGCAACAATAGTACAAAGGTTAGGTGGTGAGAAATGAAAGTATACTATTGTAAGGATTTTATACTAGTCACAAAGTAGTATAATATCATTTAAAGGCATGCTGTGATATATTAGAGATGTATATTATAAACCCTAAAACAAATGTTAAAATAAAACAGAGTTATAGGTAATGGATCAACAAAGACAAAATGGAGTCATTTAAAAATTTGCTTCATCCCAAAGAAGGTGGAAAAAGAGGAAAGGGGTATAAAAAGTAGAAGGGACAAGTAGAAAACACTTAGCAGGATGGTAGACTTAAACCTAATCATATAAATAGCAACATTAATGTACATGGTCTAAATACCTCAATTAAGAGTCAGATTATTAGATTGGTTTACATTTTTAAAAAGCAAGACCCAACTATATGCTCTATAAGAAGTGCCTTTCAAATTTAAAGCTACAAATAGGTTAAAAGTAAAAAAGATAGGAAAAGATACATCACACTACACTTAGCAAAAGAAACCTGGAGTTGTTATGTTAATTTAAGATATTATAGATTTCAGAGCAAAGAGCATTACCAGAGATAAAAGAGTCAAGTCATCAAAAGGATATAACAATCTCCTAAACATTGATATACCTAATAACAGGACTTCAAAACATATGAAGCAAAAACTGATAGAAATGTAAGAAGAAATGGACAAATTCACAATTTTAGTTTGATATTTAAGTACCCTTTTCTCATGATTGATTTGATCAACTCTATCAAAAGTAGAAAGAAAATCAGGATAGAGAAGAGTTAACCAACATTATCAATCAACTTGACCTAATTGACATTTGTAGAACATTCCACCCAAGAGCAGCAGAATCCACAATCCTGTCATGTGTAAATAGAGCATTCGCCAGAATAAATCATACACTTAGCCCCAAACCAGTCTAAATAAATTTAAAAGAACTCAAGTTATACAAAGTATATTCTCTGACCACAATGAATTATGATACAAATAAGACCCAAAAGATCTCTGGAAAATCCCCAACTATTTGGAAATTAAATGACAACTTCTAAATAACCCATGAATCAAAGAAGAAATCAAAATGGATATCAGAAAATATTTTTAACTGAAAGAAAATGAAAACTCAATCTGAAAAGTTGCTTCCAAAATTCAGATGGAAATGCAAAGGACCTAGCATTGTCAAAACAACTTTGAAAAAGAACAAGTAGGAGGACCAACGTCATTTGAGTATAAAACTATGGTAATTAGACAATGTATGAGAGTAAAACAATTAGATCAATGAAATAGAACAGAGTCCAGAAATAGACCCACACATTTATAGACAACTGATTTTCAACAAAGGTGGAAGGCAATTCAGTAGATTGTCTTTTCAACATATGATCATGAAAAAATTAGATATCCATATATAAAAAATGAGTTATAGGGGCGCCTGGGTGGCTCAGTTGGTTAAGGGTCTGCCTTTGGCTCAGGTCATGATTGCGGAGTCCTGGAATTGAGCCCTGCATCAGGCACCCTGCTCAGCAGAAGGTCTGCTTCTCCCTCTCCCTCTGTTCCTTGCCCTGCTCAGGCTCTCTCTCACTCAAATAAATAAGAAAAATCCTTTTAAAAAACAAACTCTAGATTTAAATGTAAGACCTAAAACATAACATTTCTAGAGGGAAACAGGAGAAAATCTTTGTGACCCTGAGTTAGGTAAAGATTTCTTAGACACAAACCCCAAAGCATATTCCATTAAAAATAAATTGATAAGGGAGTCTGGGGGGCTCAATCAGTTAAGTGTCTGACTCTTGGTTTCAGCTCAGGTTGTGATCTCAGGGTCATGAGCTAGAGCCCTAGGTCAGCTGGGCACTCAGCACAGAGTCTGCTTGAGATTCTTTCCCTCTCCCATTCCCTCTCCTCTGCTACTCTGTCCACTCATGCACACACTCTGTCTCTCTCTCAAATGAATGAAATAAATAAGTAAATAAATAAATAAATAAATTGATAAGGTGCCTGAGTGGCTCAGTCAGTTAAGATTCGACTCTTGATTTTGGCTCAGGTCATGATCTCGGGGTCCTGGGATCAAGCCCCACATCGGGCTCTCTTCTCAGTAGAGAGCCTGCTTCCCCCTCTTTCTCTGCCTGCCTCTGCCTACTTGTGATCTCTCTCTCTCTCTGTCTGTCAAATAAATAAATAAATATCTTAAAAAAAGACTTATAACCAGAATAAAGAACTCTCAAATGTAGTAAGAAAAAAAAAACCTCATTAATTAGCAATTAATCCACACAATAAGAATATGGCAAAAGATTTGAACAAATATTTCACCAAAGGGTACATATAGATGACAAATAAGTATATGAAAAGATGCTGAACTTCATTAGTCATTAAGGAAATGCAAATTAAAATCACAACAAAATATCACCATATGCCTATAAGAATGACTAAAATTAAAATACACACCATGCCAAGGTTTGGTGAGGATATGAAGGAACTAGAACTCTCATCCACCATTGGTGGGAATGTGAAATGGCCCAACCACTATGGAAAATAGTTTGGCAGTTTCTTAAAAATTGCACATATAATTCACATGATCTAGCAATTTCACTCCAAAGTATTTACCCAAAAGAAATTAAAAAACGTATCTGTACAAAGAATTATACACGAACGGTCCTAATAGCCTTATTTGTAAATTGCCAAAAGGGTGGTCGCTGAGCCAGCAGCATCAACATCAACAGGGAACTTGTTAGAAATGCAAGTTCTCCTCCTCGCCTACTTCAAACCTACTGAAGGAGGTGGTTTATAGGTTCACCAGATTCCCTTTGGACTGTGAATTGCCCCAACAATCTGAAATTAGAAACCAGACAGGTAATTCTGATGCAAACAAAAGCGTGAGAACCACAACCCCCACCACAACCCCTTAGCCCAGATGGTGCTGGTGTACCACACTGTTGCGAGCAAGTGCTTAGAACAATGTTTCCCAAACTTCAATGAGTACATGAATCACCTGGGGAACAGGAGATTCTCATTCAGTAGGTTTGGGAGGGTAGGAGCTTGAGATTCTGCACTGCTTAGAAGCTACCCCTTGGTACTGATTCTGCTGGTCCTGGGAATTTGGTGAAGACCATTCTTGAAAGTTCCTAACTTCCTAACTGCCAAGCACATTTGGCTATCTCAGTTCTTCGCCCAGAGATTGTTCTTCGTCCATTGATTGTTAAAATGGGAATCTTCTGCTCTAGTACTTACACAGTTTTGCAAGGAAATGAAAACTTTCCTCTCCAGCTGAATGGGACCCTGACCCTGTTCTGGAATGTTCTCTTGGCTGCCCTAGATTCTTACACTCCGTTAGAGCCTGGCCCAGAGGTTTCCAACATTAGATTCACCTACGAAGCTTCAAGAAAATGCCAATGCCTGGGACCCACCCCAAGAGACTGTTTTCATTAGTCTGGTGTGGTGTGTAGGTATCAGTATCTTTAAAGCTCTCCTAGTGATCTTACTGTGAACCAGAGCTTAGAATCACAGACTAGCCTCATGTGTACTCCCACATTGCTCCCTCCCCCTCTAACATCCATTCAACAAACATTAATAAGCCGTCTTCTACTTCCCATACTCGGTGTGAATGTGCTCGGGAAACTACTGTGAGCGAGCCATGTCCCTGTTCTCAGGAGGCTCATATTCTGGCAGGAGAGTCAGACAGGTGTATATTCATTTTCCACATGTATGATAACCGCTACCACAGAGATATTTCATTAAATAAAAAAATGTTGATTGAGAATTTATAAGTTTTAGGCACCAGGAATGTTATAATAAGCAAGACAGACAATCCCAGCTTCATGGTGCTCATATCCAATGGAAACCCCAAATCCCCTGAGACACAAAAAAGGGGTCCTTAATCCAAATTGTGAATGATCAGAAGAGGTTCCCCCTAAGGTCCTGAAGCTTCCACTGAATCTTAAAATCTCATATCATTCAAGTGCAAGAAGAAGGGAGAATACTCCAGGCAGAAAAAGAGCAGCACCTGCAAAGGCACGGAGGTGTAAAGAGCATGGCACATTCAGAGAACTGGCGATACCAAGCTGAGGGGCTTCCCACAGCCCAAACCTTGGCATTTGTCTAAGGGCTTCTCCCTCCCTTCACTGCCATGCTTAGGGCAGCCTTCCCCCTTGCACTCAATAACCCTCTTCATTGTTCAGTCAGACATGCACAGCTCTCTTCCAGCCCATTCTATCAACCCAGAACTCCACAATTCTGCCACTCTTTGTGAACATGCCGGGTGAAGGACCCTTCTCCTCTCTTCTTCAAGACCCCAAGACTACGCCTCAGACACCTCCCCCCACCCACCCCCGGTATCACTTTTCTGCTACCACCAGGTGGAGCCCTTTCATTGGCTTCTTCTGCTATTGTCAGACACACCCATTTTAGGTTCCCAACTAATTTCCTCTTCACTGAATTTCCTTCACTGGAACTATAATCATCTTTAATCTGAGGAAGAGGATCACAGGAAGTGTGTTTAAAACACAAACCAGCAGAGCTACTCAGTTTGCGCCTTTCCCTCAATTCAAGCCATGCATGGGTTCATTCTTAGCTCTCAACGCACTTCAGCGGCTTCCGTTAAAACCCATTGTGCTCCTACCTAAAAGACTTCCCCACTGTGAGGTGGGTGTTCCCCATCCCTTGGTGAAGATTTCTTTCCACCCAGACAGTGCATGCTTAAAGAGTTGTCCTCCAGATCATTTGAGATCTAGGTATAGAAGAGGGTAAATGTTTTAGGAAAAAGGTCAGGATCCAAAGTGCCAATCCCCATTCTTATTTTCACGGAATAACCACTGTAACTTGTTCAACCATCACAACAATTGTGGCGATTCTACCGCTAGCCATCTCTCCTTGCCAGCCAGAGCCCCTCCATGTTTCCAGTGGTGCTTAACACTTAGGCTGGACAATAGGACCCCAACAGAACGGTAGGGAGGACTTGTTATCAATGTTCCTGAGAGGAAAAGCCATGCCTAAGTTGTCTTGGCATCCCACCATAGCACCTGGCACAGTGCCTTAACTAGTCCAGGCAGATCACTCTGTAACAGACACAAATAGAGCAAAAAAATGATAGATTCCAGCTTCTTTGGAGAATGGAAGCTATACCAGGTTTACCCAAAAGTCCACAGAGATATTCACTACTTCCATTTTACTTCTACTTCCTATATATGGATTTAAAAGGTGATTCAATTGCCCCATCAGACATTTATTGAGCATATACTATCTACTGGTGCTATGATACTATGACGGGATGAAAATTCTCAGACATAAGGACTTATCCTTCCAGTGACATAAATACCATTTTAATGAGTTCCTCCTTACCATGCTCATCCACTTGGGGACTACCACAACTACTCTGTCGATTAAAGATAGCTGCCAATTTTTTGCTATTTCTGTTGTGATGTGAAGTCTAATTCCTCTTTCCTTGAATCTGGCTGGCCTAAGTGACTTTTTTGACCAATGGAATGATACAGAAGTGATACTCTGGGACTTCTAAGACTAAGTCTTAAGAAACCTTGCAACTTCCACCCAGACCTCTTGGAACAATTGATCTGGAGCCAGCCAGATACCATACAAAAATCTGATTACCCTGAGACTGCCCTGTTGCTAAAAAGAAGGAGCTACCCTCTTGGAGTAGCCTTTAGTAGAAAAGATGCTTTACCATCCCAGCTTCACACGAGGGAAGAAATCTTCGTGATGGCTCTAGCCTCAGTGGCCAGCTGATAGCAACTGAAAGAAGCCCAGATGAGAACCACCAACCGAGATCATCAATCATAATAAATATTTGTTCTTAGATGCTACATCAGAAACAACTATGGTTAAGTAAGATATTACCATTGGGGGAAGCTGGGTGAAGGGTACACAGGAATTCTTTGTACCATTTTGGAACTAATTCTGAGTCCTATAGTACTACTTTTGAAAAACATATATATTTATTTATTTGAGAGAGAGAGAGAGAGAGAGAGCACAAGTGGGAGGAGCAGAGGAAGAGGGAGACAGAGCATCTCAAGCAGACTCCATGCTGAACATGGAGCCCCAAGCGGGGCTCGGTCTCACCACCCTGAGATCACGACCTGAGCTGAAACCAAGAGTCAGACGCTTAACCAACTGTGCCACCCAGGCACCCCCTAAAGTGCTATATTTTTAAGTTTTTAAAAACTGAAACACATGATCTGGAAAAGGTCCATTTTGAAAGAACTAAAGACAGCTGAAGGTTTTCCCCGAGCCACATCCCAGGTGCTGACAATGCTCGCACTGGCTGCAGCCAACAGGTGTGTGTAACTGTGTCCCTCAGCACGGTTGCTGGCTTTTGAAGCTCAGGGAAAGCTCTGACCCCCACTCCCATCCTCCCAGTGCCAGTGACTCAGTCTCAATCCTGATGTCTCACTCATCACATTTGGCTCTCCCATCAGGGAAACACCCAGCTCTTCCTTTTGTCTACGGAGGAAAGCAACTACTTTAGCTCTTCATTTTTCAAAGACTGACAAAACGATATCAACAGGCATGAAATGTCGCTCAGCCACAGGAGAGAGATTTTCTCTGCTAGTGTTTTTTAAAGACCTCTTTTCTTTGGTTAAAAAAAAAAAAAAAACTCATACAAACAAGTGAAATCATGTCCTTATTCTGCCATGCTTTAGAGCTATCCTAACTCTAGCTCTTCAGGGAGACCATGCCCCTCACCACGGATGGCATCTCTGAAGAAGAGACCCCAGCCCCACTCCCCAGATACAGCTTCCATCAAAGACGAAGGAGTGGGAAGAGAACTTCTACCCCTGGTGATTTGTAGACTTGTGGTTCATGAAAAAATGGAAGCAATCGCTTTGGGTTGGGAGCAGGTGGGCTATAGGAAGAAAGACGAAGATTTGACAAGATCAATGGAACCACCTACATATAGTTATTAGAGGGCCTCATTTTTCTCAGTTCTGAACCAGGTACCATTGAGGTATGGAAATGTGAGAGAAAGACAAAAGATTCTAGTGGAAAAGTTTTGGACTTCCAGGACCTGAGCTGACATTCCAGTTTTGTCACTTGCAGTATGGTCCTGGGATGGTTTTTCATTCTCTCTTGAGGGGTCAAGAAAGTTCTCCTTACCAACCTCAGGGGCTTGTGACATTCACAAGTGAGTGCAGTGCTTTGTCAACCGCTGGGCCAGAGAAGGCTATTATTATCCCATGCCATTGTGTACTAGGAGGTCAGAGAAGGAAGAGGGAACTGGGCAGGAGCTGTCAGGGAGGACTTTGATGGAGGACATTGGGCTAAAGTGGACCTTGGAGGAAGGAAAGGATTGGGAAGCAGAAAAGGCATTCCTCCCTAGGGGAACTGAGGGAGGGATTTGTATCCTGTGGGGGAGGGATGAAAACAAGGAAACTTGACTTAACCTGTGAGAGGGGTTTTGATTGAGGAACCATATGGAAAATAAGTTAAGGGAGATAAGGGAACCTCTGATTATGAATAATCAAGAAAAACAAAGAGATAAGAAAGGGTAAAGAAATAAGGTGAGGGATGCTCACGAACTTCTTACCTGCACGTCCCACAGAATATATCCAATATTCCAATATTCTGAAGTATTAATTGCTCTGGTCTATACTGCAAAGTCATCATGGTGAACTATGTTGGATAGTAAACACTATAATAGTAATAATATAATCAGTTATACTGATGGATGCTATATGTAAGGAAGAGGTACTGTGAAGGTTTTTATGTTCTCCGAATCAAAATGATGTTTATCCAGTTGGACGTCTTCTGAAAGATACAACAACAGTTAGAAAGTTGAAGGAAAGGGAAACCTGTACTTCTCTTTTCTTTCATACACGGACTTATTCCAGTATTAAATCAGCACACTGAGAAAAAAGGTCAGCACGTGTCCCTACGGTGTCCTTCACCAAGACGCAATCTGGCCGGAATCCCTAAATTCCAATCTGTCATGTTCCCTGACCATGGGCATCTCGCAATTATTTGTAAATGGGGTATCTTAGGGTAGTAAATAAATCTCCTTATAGAGTAAAGATCATGAATCATGAAAAGATCAGTCTCTCTCTCTCTCACTCGGTACAGTTGTCCTAAAGTTTCTTTGGCATCTTACTACTTACTACTTTGGGGGCCCCTTTTATCCTCAGCTGTTTCCTTATGAAAAGGCAATAGCTAGCGGAGCCTGGTTGAAAATGCTAGAGAAATGCAGAGATGCCAAATATAAGAGTAAATTCGGCCATATCATTTATTAGTTGATGCCTCAGGACTTGAAGTCTGAGATTGTCTTGTTTTTTGTTTCTTTCCTGTTACCTAGCAAATAAGTGTTTGTTGAATGAATAAATGAAGACATTTAGTAAAAATCTAATGGTAATAGTAATAATGTGTAATGAAAATAAGAAAGGATGATGAATTTCTGGGTCTAATACAAAAAGCAAATGAAAATGATCAGTGAAGAAACACTATGTACCCAACATAAGTATAATCACATCATCACCAGGAGCAAACATATATTAACTTCCCACAAGGCAAACATAACTATGCTATCTTCTTAGTCTAGAGAGCAAAGAATAGCCATAATTCCTGTTCTGAGGGAGCTTACAAATTAATGGGGAACACAATACACAAGCTTACTCAATAGAAATATTTGAGAACAGTTTTGTACAGACTGGCGTGAGAAAGATGGCATGTCAGAAATCGTGCTGGCAAGTTGGAGACTAGGTGGGGCTACTCAGGAAACATGAAATTCCTTCGCATCAACTACTATTCATTGAGGCTGATTCTCCCTGATCCTGAGGAGAAGAAGGCGAAATTAAGACTGAAAACAAGTTTATGATTGAGAATAAATGAAAAGGAATAAGAAAGTGGAGGCTAAGAAGGAACTAGAGGCCACAGTTGAGGAATGACTGCGGTTGGATCACCCCTACCTTCTGGGATATTTTTATGAAAGGGATGGTGAATGGATTTCCTTTAGTATTTGAGTATAATTAGCATATCACTCATCCTGGTATAATCAAACTTCATTGCCCCACACAATCTAAGACCCCACTTTTCTATGACCTCGTATGTGGTAATATACATAAAACACCTCTTGTAATGCTTGGCACATAATAAGTACTCAATAAAGTGTGACTGCCTTCCTCATGCTTTCATGAGAACTCTGCAGGTTTTCTTCTCTGCCCTTGTCTTGTTCATTGTCCATGGCTGTTTGTCCTTGTTCCAACTCTGCTGTTGATTTACTGTATGACTTTAGGCAAATCTCATGTTCTCTCTGAGCAAGAAAATGGGGATCCTGTCTGTCCAATATATGCCCCAAGGCTAGTTAGGAGATTAATGCATGTGAAAGTACCATGAAATGTACCAAGTGCCCAGCAAATCTAATATATTAGGCTTAAGCCCTATTTGTATCACTCCCGCAAAGAGTATGTCCATAACCCAGAACCTGAGTTAAGAGTGGAGAAGACTGAGTAACTTTAGTACCTAACTATTGCACAGACTCCCTGGGATGGTTTCACCAGCTCTGTGGTTCTTCCACGGGGGAGATTTGTGCACGAAGGGTGTTTAACTAATCCTTTTAAATAAAATTTAAATAAAATTAAACTGTAGTTACAATGTGAAGTTAGAAAAGCAGAGGGAATTAAATGGTTCACAAGTATTTATCAAGTAACCACAGAGACCCTTATAAATACTCATATTATTGTAAAAATGAACATAACCTTTCACTTCCAGGAGTTTGGAGGTGATTCCAAGTTGATATAAAAGTCAAGACTTTGGGACACCTGGGTGGCTCAGTCGGTTGGGCTGCTACCTTCAGCTCATGTCATGACCCCAGGGTCCTGGGATCAAATCCTGCATCAGGCTCCTTGCTCAGCGGGGAGCCTGCTTCTCTCTCTGCCTTTGCCTGCGACTCTGCCTGCTTGTGCTCCCTCTCCTCTCTCTCTGACGAATAAATAAATAAATAAATAAAATATTAAAAAAAAAAAAAAAGACAAGGCCACCAGTTATAAGCACACACACATGCACATAGACAGCCATATTCAGAGACACTGAAGGATCATGCTTGTTTTCAGGTTGAAACATAGATTCAAGACCTCGGGAAAATATTCTGCCAAATACCCCAGGGGACAGGGGAATTAGGCTGTGATGGAAATAGAATTCAGTTTCTGTCCTCTACCCCCAAACATGCTGAGAACAAAAAATGGAGTTGATTCTTCCATGAGATTGTTAAAACTTCTTTGTTTTGTTTTGTTTTAACACCATTATGCCATGAATTCATTGGGAATGGGTCCCAGCAGCTCGGGTCCCTTCTGTTGGTTCTCATAAAAATGTGCTTCTCTGGGTGGAGCAGGCTGGCGCTTCACTAAACCCAGGTACCTTCCTCTTTGGCTTTCTTCTTTTTCTCATCATTTTCCTTCACATACTTCAGGAAGCTACCTCAGCCCTTGGAGTGCTTATTATGCTGAATGCATACATTAATTTTTTGGGTAAGAATCATGCCCTTGTTCGTTATAACAATGCCAGCAGCAAGCTGGGTAACACTGTAAGCTTTTTGGGTTCTGCCACGGTAACACTTGTGGGACAGGTGCCCATTCCCTTGACAGTGACGATATCACCTTCCTTGTAGATTCCCATGTGTGTGGCCCAATGAACAACTCCATGCTTCCTAAAAGGCCTTAAGAACATATAAAGAGTACCTCTCCTCTCTCCCTTTGTGTTGGTCATTTTGGCAAATTACTGGAAGATGGTGGTTCTACCCCACCCCCAACTCAAAAAAAAAAAAAAAGATACAGTTTTAACTTAGCTCATACAGTGAGATCACATATAATAAAAACTATGCTTGAAAAGTCCTTAGATCGGCCATAAAGTAGAATAGCTGTGCCCACACTTTCATGCTTCTCTAAAAACATACCCATGGCAGGGGGCGGGGGGGTGCCTGGGTGGCTCGTTGTTAAGCGTCTACCTTCGGCTCTGGTCATGATCCCAGGGTCCTGGAATAGAGCCCCGGTCTTGGGCTCCCTGCTCCGCAGGAAGCCTGCTTCTTCCTGTCCCATTCCCCCTCTCTTGCTGTGTCTTTCTATGTCAAATAAATAAAATCTTTAAAAAAAAAAAAAAGACATACCCACAGGTCGGCCAAGACAGTTAAAGTGTCTTTAAACACCAGGAGCACACTCACTGCGGTGCAGAGCTCACCTTACAACAGGCACCTGGCAAGTGAGACCACAGGAGCTAAGAGCAGACTCAACTCTCCAGTCTCACTTCCTTTTGGGGAAGAATCAACCCACACTAGCATTTTAAGTCCCAGCTGTCTACTCTAGCAGATCCTATCTGCCTCTTTGCCGAGGGGCAAGTCTGTTTCAAAGGATCCTTTTTCAAAAAATTGACATTATGGATATATAGTCTACAAACAATGAAATCTATCTTAAGTACACAGTTTGACGAGCTTGACAAATGTATACTCTCATGGGACCACCACCACACTAAAAAGAACACCGGGGTGCCCACATGATCTCAGGGGCTCTGTGCTCAGTGCGGAGTCTGCTTGAGATTCTCTTCTTCTGCCCCTACCCTCACAAGTGCACATGCTCTCTCTCTCTCTCAAATAAATATATTTTTAAAAAATAAAAGGCTAGAACATCGCCATCACCCCCAGAAAGCTCTGTTATTACCCATTGCAGTAAATCCCCATTCCTGACACTAGGTAACTATTGATATGCTTCTCTTTTCAAGTATTTTCTAGAATTTCATGTAAATGGAATCATACAGTATTTACTCATCTGTGAAAATGACCCATTGAAACAAGGGTTTAACCCATTCACAGAAATACAATGATTGCTGTAGGTGGTAAAGTCTTTGAATATAAAGTAAAGGGAAAAGAAACATCCTCTGAATTAAGGAGGGCAATTGTTCTATAAATATGGGGCAAATTACTGATCTTTTAAGATAGGAGAATTGACTGATATTTAAGCTCCGGGGCCCTCAATAAAACCAGCTTCAGGGGAAGGATGGTTTGGGATGCAGCTTTGTGGAAGATAGAGGCAGATAAAACCCGCTTAGATGGCTGTGGAGGAAAGAAGGAGGTAAGGTAGAGAACGTCTGGAAATCAGAGTCAAACCTTATTTCCAGTCCTAGTTTTGTCGCTAAGAAGCCACATGACTGAAGACGGTCTTCGAAGCTATTCCCTGAGTTACAGCTATGAGAACATGGCAGCCCAGAAAGCCAGGAGTGGAGACTGATCTTGCGGGAGAACGTTCATCATGGCAAATGTCCTGAAGTGATTTCTGCATACAAAACTACCAGGCGTTGAAGGGCGCTGTGCTGTGGTTGTGTCAGATAACGGCCGTTGGAGTGGCCAGTGATAACGCCACAGAGCACAATGGGAGACCTGGTTGCTTATCTACTTTGGCCTTTGCAACAGACCAAGGAAGCAAACTCGGACTTTCAAAAAATAAAAGGATCAGCTGTTACCATAACACCCACCAGGTGGTTCAATTCAGTCATTTACCTTTGGTGGTGAGTTTCACAGCCAGCGGCAATGCCAACAACACAGGACTCACTATTAGCCTAGAAAGGGAGCTTGCTCTGTCGTTTGAAGAACTGAGACAAGTCATGGAAGTTTCTTATTCTGGCAGTGATTTTTTTTTTTAAGATTTTATTTATTTCTTTGACAGACAGAGACCACAGGCAGGCAGAGAGGCAGGCAGAGAGGGGAAGGGAAGCAGGCTCCCTGCTGAGCAGAGAGCCCGATGTGGGGCTCGATCCCAGGACCCTGGGATCATGACCTGAGCCGAAGGCAGAGGCTTTAACCCACTGAGCCACCCAGGCGCCCCTCTGGCAGTGATTTTGATGTACACCTTATTTTCATTATAACAGACCCAATATCAGTTCAGCAATCTTTAGACCACAAAAATACTTGTATACATGTACTCAAGAAAGGGCCCCTTTCCCCACCTCACACTAAAGAAAGTGCTTTCGATAGATATAGTTTATGGACAGATTGATTGTTATCTTTCTTGTATAGAGTCTTCTTAATTTAGTGAGATCTGGGGATGCCACAGAAATGGTTCAGTATGTCTCAGCTCCTGGGGAGTTAGTCCAGTCACCAAATATGCATGAGATGTCTATTCAGTGGGTCAGAGTCAAAATGGTACTTTGGTTTACTCGTGCCGTGAAGTTCTCTCTATTATATAATATGCCCAGGACTGCACAATGAGGCAGACCTATTTTATTGTGAATAATAATGAGGACATATTTTTCTTTATATTATTTCTTTGCATTATTTCTTTACATATGAAGAACATAAAATGGCTTAGTAAAAGCAATGAAATCAGTACAATCAAAAAAAAAAGGAACCACATGACTTTAGGCAGTTCGTGTGCCCACTCTAAATCCTGTTTTCCACAAGGAAACAGACAACTGTGTAATAAAGGCGTCAGACTACAGATATAACTTTTAAGTAGCTACATTATTAAATGGAAGTTTTGTGAAGGCAGGAACTTTGTCTTTTATTCCAGTGACCCCAACACCTAACAAAATACTAGCACTTGATAAATACTTGTTGAATGAATGAATCATCTACGGTCTCTTCTAGCTCTGATACCCTGCTACTTTGAACAGAATCATCTGATACAGTGTTGGTTCCCTAACCCCTGCCAATAGCAACTGGGCCCCAGTCTTGGTCCATATGGTGTCTTTACCACAAAACCCATGTACATGTGGAGACTAAAGTTTAATCTTGCCCACCCATTAAAAGCTCGTCGAGACCAACACTCCCCATATACTCCAAGAGAGAAATGGCCTCCAGCCTCCGAGGAGAGCCAAAAGTAGGGGACAAAATGGGGAAAGATCTGACCCTCAAATTTGTAGCAATAAATGTCATGGCATGTGGCTCTTCTAATGGGGTACACTTAGTGGAAAATGAAGCTGAAAGGTCAGGTGTGAGACCTTCCAAAGTTAAGATGGTTGTAAGCATGGTTTTCTTTGGCTTCACAGATTTTCACTGAACAACTGCTAGTATTTCACAGTTTGGCAGCTTCTGCCAGATGGCAAAAGGCCTTATCCCAAAGGCTGCAAACTTGAATGCCCTCAGGGGCTGCATGAGTACTGGCTGAAGGGGGTTGGGACTACGCCAGTGCAGAAGGAGAGAAGTAAGTGCGGTGACCCGGACAGGGCACACTCAAACTTTAAAAAAAAAAAAAAATTCAAATTCATTTTTTAGATGTTGTGCTGTCAAAAATCTTGCTTCCAGAATCAGGCTTCTGGGTTGCCACTTTGCAAAGCAGGGGTCACCTCATGACTACACTTATGACGGCAGGAGCCTCTCCGTGGCGGCTCTTTGAAAAACCCTGTACCTAGTAGGAGTGGAAGGAACACTTCTGGAAGTTCTAAGTTGTAGTGACAGACTGGGGGTTTATTGGGCCGAACAATGGGATGTGATTTCATCCCCGCTTCTCTCCATCTTGCCTCCCAGGAAAGTGCCTGCTCCCGGGCTTGTTTATTCATTTCCACACTTCCAGCCGTTCCAGTTGCCTTGCAACAAACCTGGCCCCAGTGGGCTCAAAACACTCCAGTTCTCCTCTGTCATGCCTCTCGCTCCCTCTCCTTCCTCCCCTCCTCAGCATGCCCTTTTCCTCCCAGGGCAGAAGCTGGTTCATTTTATTCCCCCTTTCTTCATCCACACCATGATTTTTGACCCTGGCATCCCCGCGTTCTCTTCTGAGGCATTCTAAGTTCACACTTCTCTTTCTACTATAAAGACTACCCAGTAGACCTATCACAAAAGAGGTATCAATGACTCCCGCTGTTCCTCCTCTAAGAATGTTGAGTTTCGAAGGGGGTATAAGGGCAATACTGAATGCAGTCAATGAAAAAAACTGATCTTTGGCCAGCTGACCTTCCAGGTGACCCTCAGATCAGAGCAGTACTCTCACCTTGTCAGCGGAATAAAGACAGAGAAGAGCCAGGGAAACTGTGCTAGGAAGCGGGAAGAACAAAGCCGACTTGCCACAATGTTTAGCAGCTATTGGCTTAGTTTGACATTCCAGGTTTGCTTCTTACTAGAAGATCTGGGGCAAATTACTTAACCTATCTATGCCTCAGTTTCCCCGTCTCTAAGATGGAGATCATAGCGGTATCTACCACATACATTGCTGTGAGAGTTCAAGGAATTAATACATCCAAAGTCCAAGAAAGCTTGGCACATGCTAAGAACTCAATGAACTTTAGCTTTTATTGTCTGCAAACCGAAACAGTGCCTCCTTTACAGATTTGGAGAATTAGATGGGTTACTTGCATTAGGAGAGCTAACATAGTACTTAGCACACAGTAAATGCTCAATAAATTCCTATGATTATTACAAGTTATGATAGGCTGAATTATGCCATCCTGGTCCTAATCTCTGAAACCTGTGAATGTTACCTTATATGACAAACAAGACTTCATGGGATTTTTTTAAAAATTTATTTATTTGAGAGACAGAGAGAGAATGAGCATGAGCAGGGGTGGAGGAAGGCAGAGGGAGAGGGAGAAGCAGACTCCCTGGTGAGCAGGGGGCTCAGCGTGGGGTTTGATCCCGGGACCCTGGGATCATGACCTGAGCTGAAGGCAGACCCTTAACCAACTGAGCCACCCAGGCACCCCTGCAGGACCTTGAAATGGGGAGATTATTCTGGATTATCCAGGTGGGTTCTCAATGTAATCCTGAGGATCCTGTTAAGAACCCAATCCAAAAATGAGGAAATGACTTGAATAGATATTTTTCCAAAGAAGATATTTAAATGGCCCATTAGGATCTTGCTCAATAGCATTGATCATTAGGGAAATCAAATCAAAACTCCTAGAGATACCCATTAGCATGACCACCATCAAAACAATGGAAAGAAACAAGTGTCGGTAAGGATGTGGAAAAATTGAATCTCTTGTACACCATCGGTGAGGATGTAAAATGGTATAGCAGCTGCGGGAAACAGCACGATTGTTCCTCAAAAAATAAAAATAGAATTACCATGTGATCCAGTAATTCCACTTCTGGGTATATACTCAAAAGAATTGAAGGCAGATTCTCAAAGAGATATCTGCACACCATGCTCACGACATTATTCACAATAACTAAAATGTGGAAGCAGCCCAAGTGTCCATTGACAGAAGAATGGATAAGCAAAACATGGTATATACATACACAACAGAATATATTCAGCCTTGAAAGGAAGGAAATTTTGACACATCCTATAACATGGATGAACCTTGAGGACAATATGCTAAGTGAAAGGAGCCAGCCACAGAAGGATAAATGCTTTATGGTTGCACTTATCTAAGATCCCTAGAGTAATCAAATGCATACAGACAGAAAGTAGAATGGTGGGTGTCCAGGGCTGGGAGAAGGGGGAAATGGGGAGTTAGTAGAGTTTCAGATTTATAAGATGAAGAGAGAGATGGTTGGTGATGGGGGCGCAGCATTAGCAATGTATTTAATACCACTGAAATCTACTACACTCAAACATGGTCGAGATGGCAAATTACACTGTGTGTATTTTACCACAATAAAAAAAAATTGAGGGGGAGAAAAAAGGAGGCAGAAGGAGATTAGACCACAGAAGCACAGGCAAGTAGGTGCAGGGAGAGAAGATGCTGTCCTTCCAACTTGAGGACGAGGCTGCACGCCAAGGATTGCCTTCAAGCTCCACAGCGGGAAGGGATGAGGACTGCATTATCCCCCTGGAGCTTCCAGAAGGCACCAGCCCTACCAGAATCTTGGTCTGAGCCCCATAAGACTCAGTTCAGACTTCTGGTTTCCAGAAATATCAGAGAATACATTTCTGTTGTTTCAAGCCACTAAATGTGTAGTTGGTTATGGTAGCTGTAGGAGACTGATACGGAGTGCTCCTTTTCCAGGATCTTCAGGGAAGTCAGAGGGTTACAAATCCATAGAGATAAACAGAAATATTAGCACTCTTTCTTGGGGGGAAACTCATTCTCATACCTCTCTTGACCATTGCAGGTATGCAGTTAAACTTTCTTTCTTTCTGATTTATTTGATTGAGAGAGAGCACAAGCAGGAGGGAGAGCGAAAAGCAGACTCCCTGCCAAGCAGGGAGCCCAGTGTGGGGCTCGATCCCAGGACTCTGGGATCATGACCAGAGCCAAAGGCAGACGCTTCACTGACTGAGCCATCCAGGCACCCCCAGTTAAACTTTCTTTTGCCCTGGGTTTGGAAGGAGGGAAAGGAGCCAATACTCCTAATCTATTTGTAGCAGTGTGAGAGCCAACAGCTAAAATGGTCATTTTTGTAGTAAAACAACAACAACAACAACAAACACCACGAAAACAATGGAGTTTGTTATTTCTTCTTTAAATGCATCAGCAGGGCCCATGGAGAAGGTCTGGAAAATGACAGCTGGGATTAGCTCCTCACCTCCCCACCAAGACCTTGAGTGGCTGTCAGCTCTGCAGGGAACAGCAGCAAACCCTCACGCAAATGGCCTATAAAAAAGGCCTTGTCAGAGGCACCTTGACCTGCCAGGGCTTCTCTGGTACGCGGATTCCCAGCGGCCCTCCCAGGGTTACGCTCCCTCGCATGATGTATTTCCCCTGCCTTTTTTAGAGCTGCATTATGCTTGCTCCAGGAAACAGCCTCTTCCTTCTCATAAACACAGCCTTGGGTTCCTGACCAAGCACCCTGCCACTCCACAGCTCCTCGTTCATCCATCACACTTTGCTGTCACCCTGGCCGCGATTGTGGAGAACTGGTCTAATTCCAGAGGTGAACCCAGGGTGGGGAGAAGGAAGGGGAAAGCCCTGGGAGCAGCTGAGGGTCACATACACCCCCGTTCCAGCCTGCTGATGAATTCCCTGGAAGCTGACTTGCCGGCACAGTGAGCAAGCCTTTCCGATGACCCAGTGGGTCTGATGGAAAATTCTTGATAAGGTCACCACCAGAGCTGGGCTTGGCATCTCTACTCCCTTGGCTCAGTGTGCAGTATCCAGGGACAGGATAGAACAGAGACCTTATGGAGACACTGGGAGACCTAGTGAAAAGCCCTGGCTCCTTGTAAGCGAGATAGGTATGACTAAGGGCGGGGGGTGGGGATTTGAAGGGTCAACGTGACCAACCCCCCAAATATATGCTCCACTGGCTCTGGCGGTGCACCCGGAGTTCCCACCAATGGCTTCAGAAGAGCTTACGTTTACTGAGTGTTTACTATGTGCCAGACACTAATCTCAGTGCCTCATTCAGTGTTCACCACCACCCCATCTAGTAGGTACCCTTATTATCTCAGTTTACAGATGAGGAAATTACGGCTCAGGAATGTTAAGTAAGTTGCCAAAGGTCACAGAGCTGGTAAGTGAGCTGAGATTCAAACTCGGTAGTAGCCCAGTGTCCACGCTTCCAACATTATGCTATCCTGCTTTTCAGGAGCAGCTGGACATGGAAGTGAGGACTTCTCCCCACCATGGGTTCACCTCTGGAGTTGGGCCAGTTCTCCGAAATCACAGCCAAGGGCATTGAGGGCACCTTCTAGGCTGCTGAAAATGTTCTATATCAGCATGTAGATAGTGGCTACTCAGGCACATACTGCATCACAGCTCATGAAGCCACACACTTAAGGTTGTGCACTTTCAAGTATGTACGCTACACCTTATTTAAACACACACACACATTCTCTCTTTCCCTACCCCCTGATCTTTCTCTCTCATTATTACCAGGACTATGGTAATATGAATATTTTAAAGCACAAAAGCTACGTAGGACATAGGGTGGTAGATGGCAAAAAGCCTTGTTTTATAACCCCTTACTGGTATTTTTATTTAGAAAGGAGGTAGTTTAAATGAACACCAACAGCAGATTGGAATGTAATATGTACTCGCTAGAGATCAGAAGCTGGGACTTGGCGGTGCAGGGAGACAGAAAGGAGTATCCCATTACTTTGTCCTGGTTTGAGCCAATGACCCCTTCTGCTCCCAGAGGAGCATAAGGGGGTGGAATGATATATGTTTATTTTATCCATACTTCATCCCATTCACAATCCTTCAAACTGGCGTTTACTTTCCCTAAGCCACTCAATTCAGTAATATACTGTCAGCTCTCAACACATCCAATAGCCCTTTCTCAGTTCTCATCCTCCTTGACTGTCCTGTAACCTTTGTCTGTTGATAAGCCCTGACTTCCTCCGTGGGACTCTTCATCAGACTTCGGTGACATTACACCATCCTCCTATCATTCTCTTCACT
This sequence comes from Enhydra lutris kenyoni, assembly GCF_002288905.1. Lineage (NCBI taxonomy): Eukaryota > Metazoa > Chordata > Mammalia > Carnivora > Mustelidae > Enhydra > Enhydra lutris. The sequence continues at coordinate 51,954,656 of NW_019154096.1, forward strand.
GATACTTCTTCTCTGTCTTCATTTGTTCTTGCTTTTCTCCTTCTTTCTCTCGATGACCCTATATACGGCCTCATCCTTGACCCACCCCACTTCCCTCTCTCCACTGTCTCCATCCATTTCCTGCCATGGCCTCTACCTACCGTTGCCTCTGCTTCAGTGACTCCTAACTCTACACCTTTGTTTCCTTTTCTGAGCTGCAACCCTGAATCTCCAAATAACCACTCGACAACTTTATCTAGATGTTTTCCAAAGGCAGTAGTCAAAGTCCATGGTTACTGTCATCCTTTCTCCAAAACCAGCTCCAAGCACAAATTCTTCCTTTCATCCAACCTCAAACCTTGGCATTTTCTCAGATTCCTCTTCCTCTTCCCCAACATCCAGCAAATTCCCAAATCCATTTAGCTCTCCCTTTGCAAAATCTCCCCAAAAGGCTTCCACCCCCAAGAAAGACCCTCATGCATTTGCCTCCCATTCCAGATGAAGCAGGCAGAGGCTGGTCTTTGGAAAGATGGTTCTTTCCCAAAATATCTTCTTCTAAAGTCCAGAAGCCCACACCACCAATTCATTACTGTTCATAAAACATCACTCCCTCCTATGGTCCTTTTTTAAGATACAAAACTCCTGCGAGGAAGGTCATTTGGTTTTGAAGTAAGAAGATGAGTTAGAATTCCTATTCATTAGTGTGTAAGCTTATACCAAGTTCTTTTTTTTTTTTTTAAGATTTTATTTATTTATTTGACAGACAGAGATCACAAGTAGGCAGAGAGGCAGGCAGAGAGCCCGATGCGGGGCTCGATCCCAGGACCCTGGGATCATGACCTGAGCCGAAGGCCGAGGCTTAACCCATTGAGCCACCCAGGCGCCCCTTTAGCAAGTTCTTAACTTCATGGAACCTTGGTTTTGTGGTCTGTGAAGTGGAGATATTAAGGTCTTCCTTAGTCAGCTACCTAGAGCTAATGCTGCCTTAAGAAAAAAAAATTAAATTTAAATTTTAGGGGCACCTACATAACTCAGTCAGTTAAGTGGCTGCCTTTGGCTCAGGTCATGATCCTGAAGTCCCAGAATCAAGCCTCACATTGGTTCTCTCCATAGTTTGGCTATTGTTGATAAACGCAGCTATAAACATCGAGGTGCATGTACCCCTTTGAATCTGTATTTTTGTATCCTTTGGGTAAATACTTAGTAATGGAATTGCTGGATAGTAGGGGAGTTCTGTTTTTGACTTTTTGAGGAACCCCCAAACTGTTCTCCAAAGTGGCTGCACCAGTTTGCATTCCCACCAACAGTGCAAGAGGGTTCCCCTTTCTCTGCATCCTTGCCAACACCTGTTGTTTCTTGTGTTGTTAATTTTAGCCATTTTGACAGGTTTGAGGTGGTACCTCATCGTGGTTTTGATTTGTATTTCCCTGATGATGAGTGATGTTGAGCATCTGTTAATGTGTCTCTTAGCCATCTGGATGTCTTCTTTGGAAACATCTATTCGTGTCTTCTTCCCATTTCTTAACTGGGTTATTTGTTTTTTGCATGTTGAGTTTGATAAGTTGGTTTCTTTTAAAGATTTTATTTATTTATTTGACAGAGATAGAGGGATCACAAGTAGGCAGAGAGGCAAGCAGGGGGTGGGGGGAAGCAGGCTCCCCACTGAGCAGAGAGCCCGATGCGGGGCTTGATCCCAGGACCCTGAGATCATGACCTGAGCCGAAGGCAGAGGCTTAACCCACTGAGCCACCCAGGCGCCCCTGATAAGTTCTTTAGAGATTTTGGATACTGACCCTTCATCAGATATGTCATTTGGAAATATCTTCTCCCATTCCATAGGCTGCCTTTTAGTTTTGTTGACTGTTTCCTTCACTGTGCAGAAGTTTTTTTTTTTTAATCTTGTTAAAGTCCCAATAGTTCATTTTTACTTTTGTTTCTCTTGCCTACAGTGACATATCTAGTAAGAAGTTGCTGGGGCCTAGGTCAAAGAGGTTTCTGACCAGGTTCTCCTCTAGGATTTTAATGGATTCCTATCTCACATTTAGGTTTTTCATCCATTTTTAGTCTATTTTTGAGGATGTTGTAAAGAAGTGGTCCAGTTTCATTCTTCTGCGTGTTGCTGTTCAGTTTTGTTTTTGTTGAAGAGACTGTCTTTATTCCATTAGACATTTTTTCCTGTTTTGTCAAAGATTCATTGGCCATAGAGTTGTGGGTCCTTTCCTGGGTTCTCTTTCTGTTCCCATTGATCTGCGTGTCAGTTTTTGTGCCAGCACCATACTGTCTTGATGACAACAGCTTTGTAACAGAGCTTGAAAAAGAAAAAAAAAATTTTAAATTTGCATGCTTTTCAATATTTGTTGTGTTTTCTTTTCACATTCCCAGCAACTTTGTGTGAATGGTTTTGTTGGGTCCCTAGAAAAAGGACAAAGGTGCTGGGTACCTCAGGACAAAGAGCTTGCTTGGATCTATGCTTTGCCTTAGGGAAGCCCTATAATTCTATCATTATAGATAGATAGATAGTATCACACATGTTCATCATATGTTATTAATTGTAAAAAGTGAGTTAAGGGGCCCCTGGGTGGCTCAGTGGGTTAAAGCCTCTGCCTTCGGCTCAGGTCATGATCTCAGGGTCCTGGAATCGAGCCCCACATCGGACTCTCTGCTCAGCAGGGAGCCTGCTTCCTCCTCTCTCTCTGCCTGCTTCTCTGCCTACTTGTGATCTCTGTCAAATAAATAAATAAAAAATCTTTTAAAAAAAAAAGTGAGTTAAGAAGCAATGTGTGTAATATGTTACTATATTTATTTTAAAAAAAGAAGAAGAAAATGAACATAAACTATAGCACTAGCAGTAGCACTAGCAGAACAATCTTCCCCCAAGATTATAAACTGGTTGTAGCTAGGTGGGATTATGGTTATTTTCTTTTAAATTCTTATTTTGTTATTCTATATTTTATAAATTTTATTTAGCAATCATTTACTTTTTGCCTAATTGCATTGTGGAAAATGTTATTTAAGAATAAACAAACATGGGGCACCTGGGTGGCTCAGTAGGTTAAAGCCTCTGCCTTCGGCTCAGGTCATAATCTCGGGGTCCTGGGATTGAGCCCCACATCGGGCTCTCTGCTCAGTGGGGAGCGTGCTTCCCCCTCTCTGTCTGCCTGCCTCTCTGCCTACTTGTGATCTCTGTCTGTCAAATAAATAAATAAAATCTTTTTAAAAAAAGAATAAACAAATAGGAGGGTGCCTGGGGGGCACAGTTCGTTAAACATCTGATTCTTGGTTTCCGCTCAGACTGTGATCTCAGGGTCCTAGGATGGAGTTCAAGTCGGGCTCCATGATCAGCACAGAGTCTGCTTGAGTTCCTCTCTCTCCCTCTCCCTCTGCCCCTCCCACCGGCTCTCTCTCTTTCTCTCTCTCTAAAATAAATAAATAAATAATTAAAAAAAAAAAAACAAATAGGGATACCTGGCTGACTCAGTTGGTAGAGCATGTGACTCTTGGTTGTGAGTTCAAGCCCCATGCTGGGTGAAGAGCTTAAGAAAGAAAGAAAGAAAGAAAGAAAGAAAGAAAGAAAGAAAGAAAGAAAGAGAAAGAGGAAAGCCAGCCTATTAGATGGACAAACATCTCAGAGATTGCGACTAACTTGTACTCTGAAAGGTACTGTGAAAGCTGTGAAAAAAGGGCACTTTCTCTTTTTTTAACAGCTTTATTGGAGTACGACTGATATACAAAAATTGCACATATTTACTGTAAACAACTTGATGAGTTCGGACATATGCAGATGCCCATGAAACCATCAGCACAATCAAGGAAATAACGTGTATCCATTAGTTCTAAAAGTTTGCTTGTGTCCGTGTGTGTGTGTGTGTGTGTGTGTGTGTGTGTGTGTACTTAATATGAGATCTATTTAAGATACTTAATATGAGATCTGCCCTCTTAACACATTTTTAAGTGCACAATACAATATTATTAACTCTAGGTGCTATGTTGTACAGCTGATTTCTAGAAATTACTCATCATTTAAAGTAAAATTCCTACCAGCTGAACAACAACTCCCCAGTTCCCGTCCCCTAGCTCCTGGTACCCACCATCCTATTCTCTGCTTCTGCCAGTTTGACTGTTTTAAGGTCCTCAGGTGAGTAAAATTATGTAGTATTTGTCCTTCTGTGACTGGCTTACTTCACTTAATGTAAGGTCTTCCAGGTTTATTTATTGCCATATTGTGGCAAATGGCAGTATTTTCTTCTTTTTTAAGGTTGAGTAACATTCAATTGTAGGGGCGCCTGCGTGGCTCAGTGGGTTAAGCCTCTGTCTTTGGCTCAGGTCATGATCTCAGGGTCCTGGGATTGAGCCCCGCATCGGGCTCTCTGCTCAGCAGGGAGCCTGCTTCCCTCTCTCTCTCTCTGCCTGCCTCTCTGCAGTTGGGTTGTTTCCATATTTTGGCTGTTGTGAATAAAGCAAAACAGGCTCTTTCATCTATTTGGTGAGAATATGAATTGCTATTACCTTTTCAGTGCATAATTTGGCAATTAAAATTCTAAATGTTTATGACCTATTTTTTAAAATTAAAAAATAGAAACTTAAAAGAAGAGTGAAGGAAAGACTGGGAAATACAACCTTGAAAAGAAAAAGTAGAGATGAAATACTCCTCAGTAGTGGGTTGGCCGGACGCACTGTGGTTTACCCACACCGTGGAACACTGTGTAGAAGTATGTAAAGCAGCAGCAACAGAAAGTGTAATTTGGTGGCAAAAGAGGGACGGAAAGCTGCGTAAAGAACACTGCCACCTGTGCAAGAGGCAAAAAAGGAAGGAAAAAATAAGGTATATTTCTGAAAGATACATTTGAAAAACTTGGAATACTGGTTGCCTCTAGACAAGGACACTAGGAGCCAGGCACACTGGAAAAAAAGAGACGCAAACGTCTTGAAGTTTAAAAAACATGAATTTAATAGCCATTCACACAAGTAAATACAGTTAATTAAAAAATACAATGAAACAAAAAAGAGAAGATGTGGCGCCAAGTGAACATATTACCAGGGGAGAGAAATTACAGAAGAACAATCGAATGACATCAAAGATAATTTTAGAAGCCTCTGATTCCTATTTTTTACTATGATTCTACCAACTGAGCCTACTGGGAATAACACTACTCCATACTGATTTACAGCATGGCTTGGGTTTTAAAGATGGGTTTGGAAATTGGGGTTCTAGCTTTGAATTGCCCCTAGTGGGGTGATGGGAGATGAGGTATTCCTCCCGCATTTTTTCTTGTAATCACGCTGTCATCAGCTCCTCCAGGACCAAGCCCTTCCCAAATGTTCAGAGCTTTATCACAAGGGGGAAAACCTAATGAGGGAACTTTCGTACACCTTGCTTTAGTGCACTGATCACCTCTGAAATCCCTCAAGATCCAGACTTCTGGGAACCCTCTCTTCCCCTGGGAGATGTGTGCTCAATGATCTTAGCTAGCCATCAGGCAAACGCAGCTCAGAGAATGCTTTCTGGAGCAAATACAGGGTGACTGGCTTGTCAGGCTTGAATTAGTTCCAAAGCGACTTCCCATTTTGAATAGTTCTGCTATTGTGGGAATCCAAGATTCTCCTCATCACCCCCAGGTAATTAAAGAGTTAGTGATCATCTAGAACATAGATGATATTATTTGTTTTTTTTTTTTTCATCCTCTCATACGTGTCTGACTCCTCTCTGAAGTAAAAATTGAATGTGAGATGGGGCGCCTTAGTGGCGTGGTTGGTTAAGCTTCTGCCTTTGGGTCAGGTCATGATCCCAGGGTCCTGGAATCAAGCCCGCATTGGGCTCCCTGCTTAGTGAGGAGACTGCTTCTCCCTCTCCCACTTCCACTCCCCCTGTCTGTGCATGCTTTCTCTCTCTCTCTCTTTCTCTGTCAAATAAATAAATTAAATCTTTTTTTAAAAAATTAGATGTGAGGATCCAGAATTTAACCTCACACCATTGTCCTCCCTTTGTTTGTTTGTCCTTTAATTTTTTCACCTCCCATTGGAGTCGGATAAGGACAGATGACAGAATCAAGAAAACTGAATCCCTTGGGGCGCCTGGGTGGCTCAGTGGGTTAAAGCCTCTGCCTTCGGCTCAGGTCACGGTCTCAGGGTCCTGGGATCGAGTCCCGCGTCGGGCTCTCTGCTCAGCAGGGAGCCTGCTTCCTCCTTTCTCTCTGCCTGCCTCTTTGCCTACTTGTGGTCTCTGTCTGTCAAATAAATAAATAAAATCTTAAGAAAAAAAATTAAAAAAAAAAAGAAAAAAGAAAACTGAATCCCAAGCTAGCAGTGGGAGAAGCTGAGAACCAATCTAATTTATACCACATAATCTAAAAATTTCAGAATGAGTAGCATCAGGCGGCAGACTGGAAGATTCTTCCCTGCGAATCTGACCAGCCCAAGAGGAAATACCTCAAGATTCTGCCATGGGGGGTCCGCAGCAAAGAGCTCACCCAGATCACCGTACAGCGAGGCTCAGTGTCCAAAACTCCACTCCTGCTCTCAGAAGCTCTGATCAGCATTTTAGATGCCCATTCTTAATCACCACCATTCAAGTATGACCAGACATCAGAGGAAAACCACTGTTATGAAATACAAAGACAAACAAACAAATGAGCCAAACAAACAAAAAAAACCCAAAGCATAAAAAAAATATAACTTGGTAGAAAGAGCAGTTATGCAGACAGAAGAAAATGCAACAAAATTATCAATATTACCTTTGGAGAAATGAGAGAAGAGATTACAATCATAAAACAAAAACGGATGTGTGTCTCAACAAAGAATATTCAGAGGACAAACTTAAAAGCTCTTGAGAATTAAAAACATAAACGCAACACTGAAAAGCCAAGCTATTAAGCTGGAGAATGCCATCAAGAAAAACTCTCAGAAAGCTGAGCAAAAAGTCAAAGAGATTTGAGAAAGGAATGAAAAGAAAAATAGAGGATCGGTCCGAAAGATCTAATATCCAAATAATAGAAGGGGGGAGGGAAGTCCAGAGAAAATAATAATTAGTAAAATAATCCAAGAAAATTTCCAAAACTAATTGATATGCTTAAGGGATCCTCCAGCTGCCTAGCACAATGAATGAAGACAGACCCACTTTAGGCACATTATTGTGGAATTTCACAAGACAGGGTGAAAAGAAAAGTTTGTCCCAGGTTCCAGAGAGAAAATACAGGTGATTAGGGAGGAGTAGAACTTCTCAACACTAACAAGGAAGCTAGAAGACAATGAAGCATTGTTTTCCAAATACTGAAGAAAACTTACCTTCCAAAAAGAATTCTAGATTCAGATAAACAATCGATCAAATATGAATGTAAAATTCATTTTAAGATATCAAGGTATTGTTGACTTCCTTCCTTGTACCCTTCTTCTTCCAAAAACTCTTTGAAATAGCGTTCTTACAAACCACGAGGAGAACATGGGATACAGGAAACCAGTAAGCCAACCTAGGAGAGAGGTGAATGGAATCTCAAAGACAGTGATAGAGATCCCAGGAGAACAGATTTCTCCCACTGAAGAGGACAGCCAGTTCCAGCTGGACCAATAAGATCCAAGGACCAGACACTCTTAGCACTGTCATCACCAGGATTTCTTCTGCCATTATATCACCTTTTTAACCTAAGAAGAGAGTACCCAGGTAAGCCTGGTCCAGATTCTGAAATGGTCAAGTGTGGATCAAATTCCAATTCTCCCTTCCATGCTACTTCTAGGGCCAACTGAAGACATTCGTTTCACCCCCTTGGAAGTCTTCTGGAAGCCAGAGCATTAGAGAGAAACTGTAGGTGCTTAGAAGCAAAACAGGTAGAGCATGTTTATCTACTGGATATCCTGTCTATATCTCATACTATAGCCCTAAGATTCCCTGGCTCCAGAGCCCACAGACTTCAGGACATGTTTATGGTCTTGTCCACTGACTTCTCCTAGGTGGTTCAGCTAAATTCTTAAGAAAGCTACGGGAGGATCATGACCCAGAGACTGACCACCTTCCCTCCTGGGAGCCTTCATAATAGTGGCAACACTGTCCTTTTCTCACACAGCTAGATTTGCTGGACACTCAGTTTCTTCCCCAGAGGAAGCAATATTATATTTAGGGATGCACACATAGGTTGAAAAAAAATCTAAGGAAATAGTTAACATTATCGAAGGGAAAAGGACGGCATACAAGTTGGGGAAGAGCACATAGGAGATTTTTAAGTATCAATAATGGTTTTGGGTTTTTTTTTTTACCTTGTTGGTGAGCTCATAAGTGTTTATATTATTGTGGTTATTAATAAACATATGTGTTTTACACCCTCCTTTCTGGGTACTTAGTACACACACACACACACACACACACACACACACACAAATAACTACACAGAGGGGGTAAAGTCCATAATCCCAACACCTAGATTCAATGAGTGTTAAACTTAGTATGTCCTATCATCTATTTTCTGTGCATTTTTCATCATTGAGATCATATGGTGCATATTTTTGATACATGCTTTTCTTGGGAGGCTGTATAACATAAGCATCTTATTTTTTTTAAAGATTTTATTTATTTATTTGACAGACGGAGACCACAAGTAGGCAGAGAGGCAGGCAGAGAGAAAGGAGGAAGCAGGCTCCCTGCTGAGCAGAGAGTCCAATGCGGGGCTCGATCCCAGGACCCTGGGATCATGACCTGAGCTGAAGACAGAGGCTTTAACCCACTGAGCCACCCAGGCGCCCCAGCATCTTATGTTTTTAAATGCTTTGCATCTTATCATTTTAGGGATCATTGTAATAGTGTATTGAGACTCTTCCTTGTTTCAAAACCCATAGCTCTTGGGAATGACATGCTCTGAATCTTTGTACTAGTGGAAGCTTTTTTCCTGAAAGCTCGTACCCTGAAAACGCTTGCAGGATAGTCCAGACTGTCTTCCCACCACCCAATCACCTAGTCAAAACACACGCTTCTCCAAGGCCCTGCTCAGATCTCTCCACCTCCTGGAAGCCTCGCCACCATCCAGGGAAAACTCCTTCTTTAACCTTCCAGGCTGTTCTCTGTTCTGCCTCTTTTTATAACTATTTGTGTTCATTTCCTTTCTTCCCTTGTACACTATAAATTCTTGGGACAGAGACCCCTCTCCAGGGGGCCTGGAAAATACTAAGTACTCCATAAATAATAAGTGAATAATTGAAAGACTATTTTTTTATTCTTTGCTTTAATATTCTGCATTACCAATAGTGTTTGTCTATATAATTAAGTCACTTACAGGCTTTCACCCAAATTGAAGGTTCTCAGATGGAAACACATTCTGTTTATGCGTAATTGCCACATTCAGAAATTGGGAACATGACCACCCCTGCTATCTCTAAATTAGATTTGGTAGTTGCTTTGAGGGTTGGATTAAAGAATGTTCAAGCTCTAAAGATAACAATTTGTTTTTATTGAAGGCCTAGTGTGCGACAAACACCAGCCTAAGCGGTTCGTACACATCTGTGACTTAATTCTCACAAAAGCACCATGAGATCACAGCTATTTCATGTCCTCATTCTACACCTGAAGAAACGGAGCCACTTGTGCAGGGTCGACTAGGTTGTACATGGAGGAATTAGGACTGAACCCAGACCTACCTGCATCTCATACTCCTCACTTTTAGACAAAACTGGCTCCTCAGAAATAAAGGTATTATAAGATCTAAATCCTGATCTCCAACTCTCAATTCCTTATTGCAAAATGAGATCTCCATCAAATGGCTAACACTTGTGAATATACATTTATATCGATAGGTACAAAAGAATGGCAGGTAATGTTTAAGAGAACTATAAGAAGGAAATCTGTTATTTTACCACCTAACAAATATTACTGTTTTGGAAGACTCTGCACTGGGCATGAAGGAGCCCTGTAAGGGGCATGGTCTCATGACCCTGAGATCATGACCTGAGCCGAAACTAAGAGTCCGGCGCTCAACCGCCTGCACCACGCAGGTGCCCAAGCTATGTATGTGCTTGTAAGCAGTGGTGTCTGTTTAGTGGTAAAGACCAGAGTGGTACCAAAGACAAACACCAACTCTCCTGCAGCTTTGCCTGGGGCTCCTCTTGCATCGGATGGAAACCTGGGAACAGGACACAGATAAAGTGTAATTAACAGGGAGTTGATTTCCAACATGCTCAAGGAGAGCCAGCATGTAGCACAGAACTCCTGGGTGAGAAGAGATGGCAGAGTATATGTTACTTCTCTAGCTGGTGAATGTGTAGGTAAAAATGTAATTTACTAAGAAATGTTGAACCTCAGCTGCAGTCTTAATTCTTAAAAATTTTGCTTTATTTGAGTAGAGTTGTCATGCAATGTTACATCAGTTTCAGGTGTACAACATACTGATTCAACTTCTCTACATGTTATGCTATACTCACAACAAGTGTTACCATACAAGACTATTTCAATACCATTGACTATATTCCCTTTGCCATGCCTTTTATTTCCATGACTTACTCATTTCCATACCTGGACACCTGTATCTCCCACTCCTCCTCACTCATTTCGCCCATCCCCTACTCTCCTCCCCTCTGATAACCCTCAGTTTGTTCTCTGTACTTATAGGTCTGATTCTGGTTTTTGTTTGTTTTGTTTTTTACATTCCACATACGAGTGAAACCACACAGAATTTGTTTTTCTTGGTATGACTTATTTCACTCAGTGTAATACACTCTAGATCCATCCACGGCGTCGCAGATGGCAAAGTTTCGTCCTTTTATATGGCTGCGTAATATTCCTATGTAAATATGTGTGTGTGTGTGTGTGAGAGAGAGAGAGAGAGAGAGAGAGAGAGAGAGACATCTTTTTAAGTTTATTTGTCTTCCAATGGATACTTGGGTTGCTTCCATATCTTGACTATTGTAAATATTGCTGCAAGAAACATAGGGATGCATATATCTGTTCAAATCAGTGTTTTTGTTTTCTTGGAGTAAATACCTAGTAGTGGAATTACTGGATCATATGATATTTCTATTTTTAATTTTTTGAGGAACCTCCATACTATTTTCTACAGGGGCTGTACCAATTTATATTCCCACAAACAGTGTACAAGTGTTCTTTTTTCTCCACATCCAACACTTGTTATTTCTTGTCTTTTTGATGCATTCTTAATTCTTAATTGTTTAGTTACTGGAAGTCTATTTTTCTGGGAAAGACACCAGGCAAATTTTATTGTCCCCCTCTTTCTCCCCACTCCCCCTCCTCTCTCTTCTCCCCTCTGCTTCTCTCTCTCTCCCTCTGGTAGGCAGACTAATGGGTTCTAAAAATGCTCATACCTGAATCCCTGGAACCTGTGAATATGTTACGTTACATGGCAAATTTGCACTGTGATTAAGGATATACACCTTGATACGGGGAGATTATCTTGGATTATCCAGATGAACCCAACCTAATCATATGAATCCTTAATAGGAGAGAAACCTTGCCAACAGTGGTCAGAGTGAGACTTGACTACGGAAGAAGGGTCAGAGAGAGAACCAATGAGGTGGCAGCTGAGAAGGTCATAACTGTTACTGGGGTTTCGAGTAGAGGAACGGGGCTATAAGCCAAGAAATGGAGGCAGCCTCTAGAATCTGGAAAAGGCAAGGAAATAGATTCTCCCCTAGATCCTCTAGAAAGGCTAACACTGCTTTTAACCCAGTGAGACCCATGTAAAATTTCTAATCCATAGAAATGTAAGATAATAGTTATGCTGTTTCAAATCATTACATTTGTGGTAATTTGTTACAGAAGCAGTAGAAAACCAATTCTATTTTTTCCCCTACCCTCTCTCACTTTTTCTCTTTCCTTGTTCTCCCTCTGTTAATTGTGTCCTTATTTTTTTTTTAAAGATTTTATTTATTTGACAGACAGAGATCACAAGTAGGCAGAGACAGAGGGAGAAACAGGCTCCCCGCTGAGCAGGGAGCCTGATGTGGGGCTCGATCGATCCCAGGACCTTGAGATCACGACCTGAACGGAAGGCAGAGGCTTAACCCATTGAGCCACCCAGGCGCCCCTAATTGTGTCCTTATCGACTAATGTGTGTAAATATGCTTGATTCTCCAGTCCTTTGTATATCCTTGAATTTGAATTCCTCAACGACTACCTTCCCAGGGACAGTCACTGCAGTAATTTCCCTGCACTTCAACCTCCAGATTCTCAAGCCCACTGATCTCAAAAAGAAAATCAGTAAAGAAACAGCAACACCAGGTGTTACTCTCTGTACTGGCTAATGGGACTGATGACAGAAATCTTGTCTGTCTTATTTCTTGCTGAATCCCCAACACCTAGAACAGTGTTTGGTACACAGTAGTAACTCAATAAACATTTCTTGCTTTATGACTTGACTGATGAATTTAATTTAGAAGCTTATATCTTAGGGCATGTATTGCATGGAGCATGTATTGCATGGAGCATGTGGTGCATAAACAATGAATCTTGGAACACTGAAAAAATAAAATAAAATAAAATAAAATAAAATAAAATAAAATAAAATAAAATAGAAACTTGTATCTTTTTCCCAAGCCATGTGCTGGAGCTATTTGTTATTATTGACTCTCTGAGTATCATTATGACCCTGCCTTCCTCCAAGGAGAAGGGTGCATGCAATGGGTCCATTGGGGTGGAAATGAGTTTGGAACTGACCCAGAAGTAGCTCCATTCAGTCATTGAGGACTTTGTGTTAAGTATAACGGACACTGTACCGATTGCTTCTACTATTTGCAGCACTCTGTGCTATGGTCTAAGGACACAAAGATAAATAGGACACAGTCACGGCTATCTTAACATTGACATCCTAGGAATGGCTGTTGACTGCTTTACAATATCATGGACACTTTAAAAAAAAAAAAGATTTTATTTTTAAGTAATCTCTCCACCCAACTTGGGGCTTGAACTCACAACCCTGAAATCAAGCAAGAGTCACATGCTCCACTAACTGAGCCAGTCAGGCAGCCCTGATGGAGACTCTTTCACACACAATGATCTTATTTAAATCTTAGAACAATGATCCAGAGAAATTGGTATCATTATTCTCATTGATAGATGAGAAAACCAAGCCTGCAAAGTTAAAGATCTTCTACAAATGGCAAGTAAGTGGTATACGCCAGACTTGAATCCAGGTCCATTTGGCTCCAAAAGCATGTAATAAACTATTCACATTATAGGATGGCTGACGTTTTACAAAGCACCTTTACCATATATTATCTTACTGCTTCCAACATGTTTATGAGATGGGGCACCTGGGTGGCTCAGTGGGTTAAGCCTCTGCCTTCGGCTCAGGTCATGATCTCAGGGTCCTGGGATTGAGCCCCCCATTGGGCTCTCTGCTCAGTGGGGAACCTGCTTCCTCCCTTCTCTCTGCCTACTTGTGATCTCTTTCTCTGTGTAAAATAAAATAAAAATAATTTTTAAAGATATGGGGAAAAAGTTTATGAAATAGGCATTACTGTACTCATTTTACCAGGGAAAACGCAAATTCAACTTACTTGCCCAAATCAGAAAGTTCCTAAGTGACAGAAACAGAACTGAACCCAAATCGTCTGACTCTAGATCCTGTTCCTTCTCCACTTTTCCCTCTTTGTATTAATCTCTAAATTCTGCACACAGACCCACCTGCTATCTATGCGGGTGTGATGTGAGACCCTGATGAAGACACGTGTGAGAAGACAGAGGGAGGCAAACGGTACTGTTAAAGTGGAAGCTTACGCCAGGTGAAAACTGGTTTGTTAGAGTTGTGTTTCCTCTTGCGCTCTCTGTCATAATCACTTATTTGATCTGGAGCCAACAGTGTCATAACTCTCCTCGAGTGTCATGTAGGGCATATCTTGAACATTTCTTAACATTTGGAACAAGCCCCACTTTGTTCAACATTTTGACGTTATAATGCTCATCAAACCTCATGGTCTAACTAGTTACCTTTTACAATGGAAAAGACAGGTCCCTGACTAATCATGATGCTGCAAGCTCTTCTTCCCTTCCAGTAAGTCCTCTTTGGCCTCCGAGGATTGTACAAACACCAAATCAGACCTGGGTCAAGAGAGATTTGATGCTTATCACAGTTACTTAAGATTGGTGGGGATAAGAGCAGGTGTCTATGAAAATCTCTGAAGGGTGGTGACCAATCTTTTTACTCATTTATGTATCTTTTATAGTATCTAGGACCAGGCCTGGTCCGTAGCATCCACTGAGTGAGTGAAGGAATGAAAGCTCCAAAAATACCAACCAGGTAAGACTCTATAAAGGAGCTCAGAACGCAGGAGCACTGAAAGCACAAAGGAAGCCAGTGCAGAGAACTGATGGAGAAGATTATTAAGGACCACAGGGAGGCAGCTTGCCACTGACCATGAACTAACCACCAGCAAGTGTGAAGACTAAACTTGACATTTCATATAGTGGACTATACAGATCTACCTCCACCACTAGAAATGTGGCCTTTAGCAAGTTTCTATTCTAATGTGTAAAATACAGGATCAAGGTGGGGATGGGGAACAGTTAATATCCAACATTTCCCAGAGCTTCTCCCAGCACACTGGAACCCTTCACCAAAAGGTCCTATTCCAGCCTCTTTCTCTGGTGGTCTCCCAAGCCCCAGCTTGCTGTGCCCACCACGTTGGTGTGTACCACTTCAAAGTCGTCTCCATGGTAGAGCTTCTGCCCAGAATCCCCACTGTGCCACCCCACCTCTCAGCTCTTTAAAGGGATTTTCCTTCCTTTCATCATCCAAGCAGCCAACCAAAGTGCTGATGTTCATCAGTGAAGTCCTGACATACTTTGCATGAAAATAATCCTTTGATTAATCCTTTGAATAATCCTTTGATTAGACCCACTTTTCTGGGTCTACCTAAATCTCAGAAGGGGACCCAGAATCTTCTAACAACCCCCAAAAGATTCTGTTGTAGGTGAGCCAAAGGCCACTTCTTGAGATGACATAGTCTGGATTTTAACCCTAGACAAGTGGTTCTTAACCTGGCAGTTTATGGATTCCCAAGAGACCTGAGGATAGAACTCAGGGGGTCCATGAACTTGGAAGTGGAAAAATACATCTTTATTTTTTATTAGTTCCAGCTATAATTTAGCATTTCCTTTAGTTTTGAATGTAGATAACACACTCAGTAGTATTAGTAGTACCTGTGACTTTGGAACCAATAGAAATCCTTCATATTGTCACAGCATGTTCCTGCTGCTGTAGACACCCTGAATTCCATTTATATTCATCACTACTTTGAATTATGATTGTTGTTAGACTTGCCACTAGCTTCTGTTATTTAATCACTTAATAAAGCAGCACATACATTACTATAGCACTATTTTTAAAAAAAAAAAAAAAACACTTTGATAACTGGGGTCCCTGGGTGGCATAGTCTCTTGAGCATCTGGCTCTTGGTTCTGGCTCTGGCCGTGATCTTGGGAACGTGAGATGGAGCTCTGGGCTCCATGCTTAGTGCGGAGTCTGCTTGAGACTCTCTCTCTCTCCCTTTGGCATTCCCCCCAGTTCTCTCTTTCTTTCTCCCTCTCTCTAAAATAAATAAATATATCTTTTTTAAAAAAGATTTTGACAGGAGTGCCTGGGTGGCTCAGTGGGTTAAAGTGTCTGCCTTCGGCTCAGGTCATGGTCTCAGGGTCCTGGGATGGAGCCCTGCCTGCATCCATCGGCTCTCTGCTCAGTGGGGAGCCTGCTTCCGCCTCTTCCTCTGTCTGCCTCTCTGCCTACGTGTGATCTCTCTCTCTGTCAAATAAATAAAATCTTTTTTAAAAAGATCTTTTAAAAAATATTTTGATAACTGTACCTTAATACCATCATGTGTATTTTATTTTAAGCATTTAAAATATTATTCAGGGGGCACCTGGGTGGCTCAGTGCGTTAAAGCCTCTGCCTTCAGCTCAGGTCATGATCCTAGAGTCCTGGGATAGAGCCCTGCATCCGGCTCTCTGCTCAGCAGGGAGCCTGCTTCCTCCTCTCTCTCTCTCTCTCCCTACTCGTGTCTGTCAAAAAAATAAATAAAATTTAAATAAATAAAATATTATTCAGGAAGGGGGGCATCTACAGGCTCCACCAGACCAATTTTTGTCAAAGTTGTCAAAGGGGTCCTTGGCATAGGAAAAAAAAAAATGGTTAAAAGACCATTTTAGATAGAGCCAGTTACACTAAGGGACCAAAACCAATTTCTGTCACCCTTCTGCTCCCTGCTTTTTCTCTATTGCCCCTTCCCAAAAGCCAACTCATTAGCCAGGTGGAGGACCTCACAAGAATTACTGAATTCTCAGGGCTAAAGAAGGAGCTGCCTCCCCATAGGGACTGCATCCTGAAAGTGACCTTGGCAAAGCTTAGGGGAGTCTGGGTTCTACTGAAGCTTCCCTTGGCCTGGAGAATTTGTTTATCTCTTGGTTTTCTCAATCCATCAGAGCCACTTTTCCTAGTTCAAAATCCTCTGTTTTGTCAGTATAAATATTGACTTGAGGGGGTAAGAAAACCATTGTAGATGAACAGAAACTTCCCAGAACAGGTCATGAGATACTCATCAGAAAGAGAAATTCCAGCAGAGAAGGACCGTCTCCTGTGCTGTGTGCCAGCACCATCAGCCTGACTTGATTTCATACACTGGCTGGCCCAAGAGTAAATAAGGAGGGTATTTCCTTTTGGAAAGAGAAGCAAAAACAAGACCATGCAAGCTGGCAAAATGAGTGCCCTAGGTCACAGGCTGTTTGGGCAGTGCCCACCAGCGTAACCGTCCTGTGTTTTATAGACTTCTAAGTAGCTGCTGAAAGCACTATCCAGTTTACAAATGAGGAAGGAGCCTGAAACACAAGCATTCTGGCCCCTGACTCTGTCTACGCTGGTTGCTCTCTAAGAGCTGCCAGGGACCTGCAGAGTTTATCTGTGCCTCCACCACCAGAAAGGAATCAGCATTCCTGGGGTTGTGGCTTAATGAAAATTAACGACTGGGCGCGTCCTGGGGACTCCCTACCCTTGAAGTCCTAACACCCAGGGCGGGATTTCTAGGTTGGGGGAATGCCCTACCTCCTGGCCTTGGTCAAGACTGGGATTTCTTAGAAGGTTGGGGGGCCAATCAGTGGCCATAAATCTTGGGAGAACCTTCGCGGTTTTACAAGGGAGTTTGCGGGGGCTGCTCTTCTCCCTCTCGCCCGCTATTTACAACGCCAAAATCTCCGTGTTAATGGACCTGGGATAATGGTGTTTACTTTACCGCGATAAAGCGCTCGGCTCCCTGGGGGAGCGGCTGTAAAATGTCCTGGAGGTAGAGGGGAAGGGGGGCGCCGTAAAAGCGCGCGCTGGAAGGGGCGAGGCACCGGCTTCTCTTCCAGGCGGGCTCTGCCCCTGCACCCGCTAGGCCCGCCTGAGCAGCCCGGGCCTCGCGGGTGAGGAAGGTTCCCACATAAATCACCAGCGCCAGAGTCTCGGGAAAAGGCGCATTTTTCATTGCTGGCTGCAGGGCAACTCCCGACAGCGAACGAGAAACAGAAGTTCTCTTTAGATAAACCGTTTACCGGAGCAAGCGCCCTGGCAGCGCGGCCCACAGAGCATAGGGCAACGTTGGGTCCTGGCGCTGCGCCCCCGCCAGCGGACTACCTTGCATAGGCCCCCAAGAAAACCCAGATCCTCCAAGGGCTGGCCGCACGTCTTCCCAGAGGGGGAGAGAACGTGAGAGCCAAGAAGGAAGAAAAAGGAGAACTTCGGGGTCTGGGGAGACTGGAGAAGTGGTGCACCCGAAGACCTGAGAGGTCAACTGCGAGTTTACCAGCTGTATGATCTTGAGCAAATGACTTTACTTCTCCGCACTCCAGAATCCTGCGTTATACAACGGATATAAGAAGTACTACCTTCCTAGTCTATGTCCAGAATTAAGAAATTATATCAAAAGCGATTTGTATAACTTGTAAAACCAAAATGGTTAAATGTCCATGAGTGAGCCTCGGGGGTTCCGAGAAGCCCCCCTGGAATTGTTGACAGAGAGCTGCATATGGCCATGTGCATTCTTGTGAGAAGGGGAATCCACAGCTTACCTCAGGTCCCAAACAGGTGCTCCAAACCCAAAAGGCGAAGGACTAGCTCACCAGTCCTGGCGTGTACCGCACGTTAGGGTTCTAGTTCCACGCTGGCTGTGAGCCCTTGCCCAAATTACCTGAACCTCCTGTTTCCTCCTCTGTCAAATGGGATAATAGTTCCTAGGATCGTCGGGAAGATACAAATGCTTGGCATGGTGTCTGGCACATAGTAAATGCTGATTAAATGTTAGATATTTTTACCCATCCACCCTGGCCCTGTAGTAAAGAGGTTTGGCTCTGAAGCCGGGAATCCCAGGCCTGCTCTGTTCAAGCTGAGGGCTACCAGAGCTTCAAAACCTTCCCCGGTCCTGAGTGCCAGCGAGCGTGCCACTTGCCGACTCTCGGACCGCGGCCCTTGCGCGGCGCGGGGTGGGGGCGCAGGCCGTGTTTTGCCCCCGAGTGCTCATTGGTCGTGCGGGTGCGCCCCTGGGGCCCGGTGCGGTGCGGTGGAGCCTCTTGAGTTTGGGGAGCTGTGCGCTTGCTGGGCCGCCCGCTTTGAAGGCGGTTCTAACCCTGCCGGCCGCCAGGCGCCCGGGGCTCAGCCATAATCCGCATTTGGAGGCCGAAGCACTAAGCTGGCCGCCACCGACTGGGGGAATCAAAGCGGCCGCCAGTCCTGGTAGCTCCAAGTCTTGTTTACTTGTTGACGTGTACGCACCCAAGCGGGACGACCTCGAGTTTTGAATCAGCCTTGAGAGGAGAGAGCACCCTCCCCCGCCCCGCTTCCCCCCTGCTCTCCCCCTCCCACACACATACACACCCCGGGAGCAGGCACCTCCAGCCTCCACCCCACCGGAGGCCCAAGCTTCCTATCGCGAGCAGACACGTTTCCTTCCCTCCTAAGGTCAGAGGTCGAGCCCAGGAGGGGCCTGCTCCCTCTCCCCGCGCCGCCCACCCCGCGCTGCCGTGGGCCGGAGCCCCGCTTCCAGCCGCGCCTTCTCCCCCACCCCTTTCCCAGCTCGCCATCCATTAGTGTAATCCGCTGTCCAAACACTGCGGCCCGGACGGCCAGACGTTGGTGTAAACAGAGCCGGGGGGGGACAATTCAAACGATATAAATAAAATAACCATTAATAGCCAAAATTGTTCGATGAGCAGGAGGCCGAGCACCCTCGACTCCGGTCTCGCTCGGGTTTGTGTACACAGCGCGGACACCGCGCATCTGTCAGGTAAACCGGAGGTCCTTGTCCCCGCCGAAATCTAAATCCAGCGCAGGTGAGGTCCCCGCAGGCGCGTCAGTGGCCACCCGGCTCCTGACACGCATAGGCCTCCACACGCACGCGGCTTGGGACAGACGCACACGCCCAGAGCGCAGTGTCGCTGGGGCTCGAGGTAACGTAACCGCCAGAGCCCGGCCCCAAACACAGCGCGACCGGGGTTAACCGGCTCTTCTCCAATAATTCGCGCGCCTAAGTGTCCAGCCAGGGCCCCCAGGCGCCACCCGGCCTCATCCGCGGCCTAGGTGCGTTCGGGGACGCAGAGCTCACACCCAGAAACGGAAAGAGTCAGCCTCCACTAGCCCCGGGGTCAATAATAACAAACTAACATTTATTGGGCTGGGCACCCCGCTAAGTGCTTCACAGAGATAATCTCCTCTAATCCTCAGAGCGACCTACGAGGTAGGTACTTCTAATATTCCCAGTTCTCCAAGTCGGGAAAGCAGAGCTTGGCGTTCAGTTCACCCAGAGACAGAGTGGAGACAGGATTTGAACCCACCACTCTTCTCCCGGAAGCGTCCCGTGCACACCCGAGAGGCACGCATTTGCGCAGATTCCGATGTGCCTGGCTCCAGCGTGCCCCTGGCCCCGCCGGGACGCGGTGATTTTCCAGTGGGAAGTTGCTACTTCTGCAGAGGGCGTGGGCAGAGTAGTCTGAGATGTCGGGACAGAGAAGGAAGGGAGACGCCTGGAAAGCCAGGTAGCCTGTTCTGGGAGCCCAGAAGTTGATGGCTCCAAACTCCCAGAGGACAAGGATGCCTGGGCCAGGCTGGGAGGAACTGCTCCCACACCAGGACCTCCAGGCTAGGGAGTCAGCTCAAGCAGAAGTTCTGCTTGGAGCCAGGAGGCCTCAAAGTCCAGGTTCCTAGAGCTGGGCTGGAGTGGGGCCTTCGCTCCAGCCCACCCAAGCCTTGGAGTCTCGGAATGGCATCTAGCTAACAGGCCTGGCAGGATGGCATCCACCTCTTACCAGCTCTGTGACCTTGGGCGAGTCATTTCATCTTTGTGAACCTCAATTTCCATGGTTCTAAAATGAGAGGGAGAAATAGTAATATCTGCCCTGTGGGGATCTTGTAACAATAGGAAAGAGATCACACACGTGGAATGCTTTGTTCATGTGCAGGAGTTTATCATCATGATTAATATTAACTGCATGCCTGGTGCCTCAGAAGGCAGAGCAGAGGCTCGCTTAGCCCCTCTTCTTTTTGAAAAGAAAGCAAACAAGGATAGGGATGGGGAGAAATGAAGCAGCTCTGAGGGGGTGCTGATAGGGAGAAGAGGAGAGGGGGCTCCACGCAGCTCAGCCCCACCGCCAAGACGTGCTTATCTTCAAGGCAGCTTCCATTCAATCCCAGGGCCTGGGGGCTGGGGATGACTGCTTGGGCCTCAGGAAGATTTGTGCTGGGGGTGGGCGGTCCACTACCCACGGCAGGAATTCACAAAAGCAAAGAGAACAGTGCCTGGGCAAGCAGTCCCTGCCTGGTGCACAGCCTGGTGACGCTGGGGCTGCCCAGGGAAGGGAGAGGAACAAAGAGAGGGAGCTCGGTGTAAAAGGCAAGGAACTTAACCTTAGGCAAGTTAGTCGCCTTACCTCTTAAGAGCCTCAGTTTCCTACACTCCATATATAAAACAGTGACATTAACGGGGCCATAGACAAGACCTGTTGCAAGAAGCAGAAACAATAACCAGGATGGACACTTAGAAGAGTTTACAGGCCTGGTGCCAGTCTCCCCTCTTCATGCCCACGACTCTCCCAGCCCCGCCAAAGCAGCTTGCCCGCAGTCTGACAGTTTATGTGTGAGTATGGAGGCTCTTAATCACTGAGCCTTACTGTGGGCTTGTAGGAAAGCCCTGAACGGTAGCCCATGTTGTCTACAGGACCGCTGCTTATGAGCAGGTTATTGCTGTTACTGTACACAGCAGTATTCTTCTACAGTTACTGCTGCCCCCTCCCAATCCCGAGAGGTAGCAGTCATTAAGTCTTCTGCACAGAGGAGGAAACAGGCTCAGAGAGGATAAGGGACTTGATTGAAGTCACACAGCAGAGTGAAAAGAGTGAAAAGATGAGAAACCAAGCGATTTCCAAGGCCAGATGGTTCTCCCATCCCAAAAGGGAAAAGGAGAGAAGCAGGAGTGCAGGGCATTGGGTTGAAGCCCGGTGGGAGAGGGACGCCCACCCCCCACTGGGGTAGGACCAGGGCAGCTGATTTATTTACATTCCTGTGTGGACACCAATTGGCCAGATCTTTATCTAAACATGATAACAATGACAAGAGTCTTTGGGGATTTGTTTACCGCTGCTAAAAATGATGCATTTGTGGGAGCGGGAAGCTCAGTCTGGGTGTGGGATTTCTTCGCTGCAGCTCTAGAGGGGAAGGAGGGGGAGCGGGGAGGCTAAGAGGAGGCTGTTGCTTCCAAGAGTATATGCTAAAACTCCAGTGATTAAGAGAACTGGTCTCCTTGTTTGGAGACAAACACACACACACACACACACACACACACACACGTACAGACACACAAAATTTGATTGATAGTTTAATAATGCTTCCCTCCCACCCCAAGTAAGAAAAAGGAGTGCCTGGATTTCCAACTCCCTGATCTCTGCTCAGTGGAGAGGTTCAGAGCCTCCCTCCTTGAGTTAACAACCACCCCGTGTGTCACCCTTGGCATTTACATGTGCTCAGAGCTCTCTAAGTGCTTTCCTTCCATCATTTCTTTAATCCTACTGCAGGCCTATAAAGTCCAAACCATTATTACCTCTATTTGTAGGTGAGAAAACAGCTGCTTAGCAAGGTTGAGGGACTGGTTCAAGGTTACAAGACGACGAAATGACAGGACAGGGCTCCAAACTCCAGGGTCACTGCTTTGGCTCAAGACAGACACAGGAGGTGCGATCATGGTTTAGAGAAAACCACGTCTCCCCCCTACACCGCACCCCAAACCCAGCTCTCCCTGCAGAAGACCCGTGTCCTAGGCACCATCTCTTACCCACGCATGCTTATGAGGTTTGCATGCCTCCTATTACAATGGGGGAGGAGCATGTACAGTTTTTAAAAGTCTAAATTACAGAATAATTTCAGTGTGGTTTTATTACTTTCACGAACACACACAGTCATTACAACTCTAGCAATAGAACCTGTGCCCTCTTCTCTGCTGCTGTGGTCCCTGTGGGGCTGCTTAGTACAAGCCTAATTGTAATGATCCCATAAATTGTCTGTATGGAAATAGTGTGTCTCATAGTCATGGAAGCTAGTTTTATTCTTGGACCATATAAACATTTCTCTCCAAACTTCATGTTGCTACTGGCAATCACATTATTGTGGTGGGAAAAAAAGAAGCGAGAGGGAGAGATTCAGAATGAGTGTCAGTCCAGCCCCCCTGTTTTGCCCACATTCTGAAAAAGCAGAGCCCTAATGTGGACTCTACATGGATGGGCACAGTCCTGAAAGCCTCCTTTCCCATGCCCATCCACACGTGCACACACTGATGTGTTCACACAAGAAAGCACGTTCCTTTTCATCTAAGGAGAAACAGAATTCCATCGAAACATACATGTCAGGACTGTGTCCATCTGTTGGAAACCCGTATTTATCAGAGTGATGCAACTATCATCGACCTCAGAAATGTGCTTGCAGATGGAACGGAAGAGGGTAGAGGTGGCCAGCTGTCTCCTACGCAGCTGGGGAGCCTGACTCACAGGGGAGAAGGCCCCATACCCTGTCAGTGGCCCTACTGGCCCCATACCCAGCAGCTAGGAAGAGGGTAAGAGATTATAGGTGGGCTGAGAACCCGCTACAGAGTGTTCAGTCCTTGCTGCTGCTGGCCGGGTTGAGCCAGGATCCCAGGCTCCTCTCCCAGATTTGGCTCCAGCATTTTAAGGCAGTCCCTGAAACACATCCCAGCTGGGGTGATCTCAAGGTGCCTAATCTAAAGTGGGGCTGGCAAGAAAGAAAGAGGAGGAAAGAACAGTTCAGTTGGATAGCGCTCCTGTGTGGTGGTGGGGGGGCGGTTGGAGGGGGCCAGCCCTGATCTGGGAGCCCCGATCTGTGCTCTCAAAGGATGTCTGGGGCCCAGGCCTTACTGTTGCCTTTAGCTCTGCTGTGATCCTCTCCAGACCGCCACAATAGTAGGAAACGGAGGCCTGGCAGGATCTGCCTGGAGCGGGGATTTCCATGGGGAGGGTGGCCCAGCCCTGCCACCTGGAGCCCCACAGACCCTCTGCAGAGGTTGCTCAGGGTTGGGGGGCCAGAGCAGGGTGCAAGGAGTGTTCTTGTCACAAACGCAAAAGTGCTTGGGCATCTTCAGGTGCAGCTCTGAGGTGGAGTGTGAGAGGCAGAGTGGGAGAGGGGAGAGGGCTCTGGGGCTCAGGAAAGAGGCCATGCTCAACTAGTCTGACCCCCATCCTGTGCAGCCCTCAGGTGCACATATCAAACACCTGCTAGGGCCAGGGACAAAAATGCATGAAGTCTTCAGAGTGGAGGGAGGGTGGGGGCGTCATGAGACAAGATAGGGGGAAAGGAAGAGATAGTGAAAAAATAAGAGTGGAAAAGGTAGGGAGGAGTGGACACAGAGTGAGAAAAGAGCCCCAGGATGAGAGGAGGAAGAGGTGAGGGAGAAAGGCGGAGTGAGGAAGGGAAGGGGTAGAGGAATTAGATTTGGGCCAGTGCAAGAGGAAGGAGCCCAAAGGGAAAACGGTTGTCTGCAAGGGGTGAGAGGCAGACTGCTACGGATGTTCTGGGGTCTCAGGCTCCTCCGAGGTGCTGCGGGGTTTCCGGATCTTGGGGTGCCAGGAGCCTCAAGAGGTAAGAAGGTATTTCTCTTCACTTGGCAGGAGTGCAGAGAGTTTGAGAGGAGTCCCAGAACCTACAGGCACTTCCAAAGACAGAGGTGAGACCAAGCCTGCGTCTCCCTTCTCCCGGGGTGCTCCTCTTTAAGGTCCTGGGCTCTTGGCCTGCAGCCAGAGAGAAGTGAACCCGGGGCAAAGCCCAGCACTCTGGGCCCCAACCTGCATGGACAAAGTGCTGGGGCTTGGTGACAGGGCACCCAAGTGGAGTGAGGCCCGACAACCTTACAGGTCCCCACAGGCTTGCTGCTGCTGCTGAACTCTTGACCTCCGACCTGACACACCAGAGTCTGCACAGGGCAAAACTGTGAAATTCAGAGGCCAAGAGTTGTGGACCTGGGCCCGGCTCCTCAGGCAAGTAGTGCTAGTGCCTTGGGTCCCTGTGGCTGTGTGCCCTGATGCACTGCGGCTGCCCGGGGGCCTTGGTCCTTTCCGGGTCAGGTCCTTGGCTGGTTCTGGTTCCGAGCAAGGCCAGCACCTGCCCCCCCAACCCCGCCCTGCAACATTCCTGCAGAGTCAGACAAGCTGGAACTCTCACCAGAGCAGTGGGAATTGTTGGGTAACCCCCCCACCTTCAAGAAACCAAGGGCAAGTGGGCAACTAGGCCAGCAGACCTGGATGCCCACTGATGGGGCAAAGCTTCCCCATGGATCTTGGGAATTGCTCTCCCCAGTGTGGACCAAAGACCCGAAGACCAGGACCTCCAGGTTGGACACACTGAAGATAGGATACGACTTCTCTTAAGCCACAAGAATGTGGCAAATGTTTCTTTCCAAATGAGAAAAATCTTTTTCCTTCTCAAATGATTTTAAGTTATTTACTCTAAGTGACCTCCAGTGAGATCCGTGTAATGATTTCTATGTCCTAGGAAGCCAGAGTCCGTGGCTTTGTGGTTGAGAGCAGACAGGACTGGGAAGATTGCACTGGAAAGAGTTACGAAGAACCTCTGCTTCTTGGAACTTGATAACCACATTCCCCCGCCCATCCACCCTTACTGCTCAGAGATCTGCACAGAGCAAGCAGGCGCTCTGGTTTAAAAAAATTAATCTGCCAAAGACTGCAGCCGCTCTTCTGAAGTCAGATTATATTTTAAAAGGTCTATAGACATTGAAACTTTGCTACAGGAAGTTAAACTCACGCTAAAAATAAATAAAAGTTAAGGAATGCATCTAGAATTCCAGTTTAATCCCCAAGTTAAAACTGTTCCCGCGCACTCCCAAATAGCACACACAGATAGTACAAATAAGTGTCTGCATAGGCATCTTTCATATACGTATTCTTGTTTTTAAAAAATAGTGAATTTTCATTCGACAAAGTTAGGCTTTCTTGTGTGTTTTATCAGCAGAATAGGACTGGTTTTGTTGACAAAGTCTGTATTTACATTGTATTTACATTATCTTGAAATTTTTTTGGAGTGGGGGAGATACACGCAAGATAGATACAGAAGGTCCTCTTCTTGAGAAATTGAAACTCGCTTCCTCAGTAAGGGCCTGCAATTTACAAAGAACTACTTGCATTATTGAACTTGGACTGATTTTCTCCCAGGGAAGGGAAGTGGTGGGTTATTTAGAAAACTCCATTCCAAATACAATCTGGGAGAAATCTAACATTTATACAAACACATGCCAAAAAAAAAAAAAAAAAGCAAAAATGCTCAAAACTCCATTTTAAAATCTCTCTTACAAAATTATCAAAACTTGGAAAAAAATCTTCTCAAGGAATTAGATTATTTTAATGCTTTCTGGGACTGACCTACTTACTTGCCATTTCTTTAAAAGTAGAAAAAGTATTTACCCTTCTCATAAAATACTATTGCCTCTAGATAGCTCAAAAAATTTGGAGAGCTTTCCAATATCCTTCAACTAAAAAGCAAACCAAAACATAGACTTATATACCACCACCATGAACAAGAAAATAACAAGAACCTATTTAGTTCTACTGCCAAAGAAGAAATATGTCTTTTTTTTTTTTTGTAAGATGCCATTGAATGGCATTTCTAGAAGAGCAGTAAAAAAATGGAACATCCAATGAAACAAATTTACTTGCAATGTTCTATAGTTTTGGCTAGCTGTGTTCATTGCGGGATTTTTTCTCTACTTCAATAGACAATTACTTCTGACTGTGGTGCTACATTTAGATTAGAAGCCATGATAACTTACGACTTTTTTTTTTTGTGAGCGTGGTTACACAATTAAATGGTCATTTGAATTGTTGGAGGGTAATAACATAAGCAGTGGCACGTATAACGAAAATGATCTGTATCTGCCTGTATTTCTATGTGTATTAATTAAGCAATTTTTGCGTAGAGAATAGTAACTTATGGGAACACATCATAGTTTTCAAAGAATAATCACATTTTAATTTGATAATGTATTGCAATGGTTAGCACGGGGCTTTTCTCCAAAAAAGATATAATGTTATGTATCGCTTATGCCTCTAGGCAACATCTCCCCCTCATAGAATTTGCCATCATTTTACTATGATCTTTACGGGAGGAGGGGGATTTGCATAAACGTGTACCTCGACAAAATCCTACCTATGGAGGCAGATACACCCGATTAAAATAACATCAAACGCTTCCTTGGAAGCAGCGATATCTACTTTATCTGACAGTAATTAGCTAAACTGACTGGAACGAAAACCTATTATTAGTGGAGCACAACTCCAGGATTTCAAAGATCCTCTTTTCAGACAAGAGAATGCAAATGCCCCAGAACGCGATCGTAACTAGATACACGTCGAGACCAGATTCCACATTCTGATTAGCGGCTCCCGAGAACCCGGCTGCTGCAGAGTCACTAGCGCCGGGCATTGTCCTCCGGGACACCGGAGCGCAGCTGGCCGCGCATACTCTCACGGCCGTCCAGGCTGCGCGCGGCAAAGGCAGGCTGCCTCGGTGCGATTGACCTGGTGGGCATCCTTGGTAAGAAACTCCGGGGCAGCGGAACCAAGACGGACCCTAGGGAACCTGAACAACCAGGAGGAGGGTGGCTGGAGGCGACTAAAGCCCCAGCGCGGGTCACAAGGCCAAGATCAGCTCTAGGTAGTGGGCAGAAGTCTCCTGCCCACTAGATCGGCCCTGAGCAGGGTTAGGGGTGTGAAGAGAAAGGGGGGCCAGGGCACGCTAGGCCCTTGTGCTGCCCACGCTCTGGACCCTCACGGGCCTCCAGCCACTGGGGCCTGAGCTACGTCCCTGTTGGACGGGGGCTGCCAAGGAGCAACCCGGTCAGGAGCTGCAGAAGAGAACCTCTCAAGCCCAGCCAAGGGTACCCGGCAGGGTAGTGGTGGCAGTGGGTTTGGGGGAGAGCGGACAGTGAGGGCCTGGGACTAGGGAGCAGATAGCCTTCTTCGTACTCAGTCTGGAGGCAACCCGTGCGCTCTTGGCAGCAGCGGCGGTTGCGTACTCCCAGCGCCCCTGGCCACGGGTCCTAAGATAAACCCCACTTTAGGGATGGACCTAGAGAAGTCCTAAGAACGAAGTGCTGCAGAGAACCAAGAGAATGTAGCAGAGAGAAACGCAACCTTCTGTTGGAAACTGGGGGAAGGGAGTTTCCGTAGCTTTTGTCCTTTACCATTTTTTTTTCTCTTAAAATCACTCAAAACAACGAACAAAAAGAACACCACCCAAAGAGGTGGAAGAAATTGAGAACCAGAAACATTCTCCAAGATGGTCTAGCCCGGGGGGGGGGGGGGGGGGGGGGGGGATGGGAATAGAGGAGTGGGGCAGGAGCGCAGCTTCCTTCTTTTAGGCTCGCCTGCCAAAGCGACGCACACCCACTAGGACCCCCACCCCACAGGGCCGCGCACTCACCCCCACCTCACTCTGGATCTTTTGCGCCCGAGGGGTTGCGATCCGCTGCAAAACCAGGCGCCGCCTTCTCTCTGCAGCCCCTGGCCTGGTTTAGAGACGTCGGGCCCCGCCTGGGACGTCAATAGTCTCAATGCCGAGAAGACAAGCACCCGGCGCCCCTGCGGCTGAAGAATGGGTGTACCAGCGCAAGGCCCTGCCCACAGAGGGTCTCCCCCACCGCCCGCCGGTCGCCGCCGCCCTAAGTACTCCCGGGTGCACGTGGCCCGCGCCGCATCCTAGCTCCCCGGGCGGCCTCAGAGGCTGACTCCCCGCACCATTTCCGCTCCCTCCTGAACAGCCCCGCCTCTCTCCCCTCCCGCCTTTTTCTCCTTGGCCTTGGGCACCCACAACTCCCAACGGCCGTGGGGCCCGCAGGGCAGTTCTCCACTTGCCCCCACTCCATCCCGTGGGTGCCACGCCCGGAGGCATTGTCCACCAGTCCCTGCACCTTCCACCCTCCCCTGCCAGCTGAGGCCGGTCTCCCCCAGCTCCACCATCCCGGCCGCCAAAAAATGCTTGGGGCGGCCAGGGGCGGATGTCGGGCGCCTCGATTAGGCTGGAACCGGTCTTTGTATTTTTCAAGGCCAGTGTTGCGCCTCGGTCTTTCTGTGGGCCCCACAGTAGTGACCGCTGCTCCTCAGTAGGCGAAGCGTGGTGGCTGGCGAATGTCTACTGTGAGGAAGATGAACCCCAGCAATGCCCAGTTCCCAGAACGTCAGGGGACCCCACAGCTTCGCCCAGAAAACACCTGGGGGCCGCATGAGGGCGCCACGTATGGGCTGGAGAAATGAGAAATACGCCTCAGAGGGTAAAAGCCTAGATCCAGGACCCGGGTCTCAATATGCAGAGAAGGCCTCCACAGCTGGCTCGCCTCCCCTGTGGCAGATACCGCTCTCAAGGCCATACGAGGCCACCTGATGTGTGCAGCACTCCAGCCACTCCATCACCGATGCAGTCACCAAACACTGATGCAGAATGGTGGACTTGCGGTGTACTGAGCACCTAACAAGTGTGGGGCCCGGCGCTAAGCTCCCGGCATGTTTTGTCCTTTATCCCTGGCAACAACCCCTGAAGAAGTATTGGGCTCCTTTTTGTAGACAAAGAAACTGCGGCTCAGAAACACCCCAGGCCACACATCGACTAGGTCAGGATTGGAACCAAGACCTACCAACCAAGGTCAGTAACAACTCCGTCCTCCTGTCTCTCACATACCTGCTTAGTGGGCAGCTGCAAGAGCTACTAGGACAAAGACAACCGGGACTCTGCCCCTCCCCGGGGTGGGGGCATAGTTTACCCCGGGCGACTAGGCCAGCAATATCTAGTACTAGGTGGGAAGTGATAAGTGACACGAATGTCCTTTACTAACATGCGCTGCAAGGTCAGATGCGGGAGAGACGACTTCCGGCTAGACGATCAGGGAGCGCTTCCTTTTGGAGGTGGTACTTGAGCAGAGCCTTGGAGAACAGCTTTCCTCTCATGGAGACAAGGGCAGGGAAGGCATTCCAAGTGGAGGGAAGAGCTTGAACAAAGTCAACAAGTCGGGAACAGACACGTTGCCCATCCATTGGTATACAAAACATTCCGTCTTCTTGGGAATCCAGAGGCCGGTATTTACAGACCAGGACGTTTTCTTGCCCTGCAGCAGCTGGAAAAACCACGCGCCTGGGCCATCCTTCCTGGCAGTTGGCTCGTGGACAAGAAGCCTCCCAGAACTGGCCCTGGCCAGGAAGATACGGCCAGGCGGGGAGGGAATCGGTAGTTCGGGGACCAGGGGCAGTGCAGCCTCGCCCACAACGACTTGGACTTCGCGACTCTATACTAGTCCTTTATTTCTGGTAGCGCCGCAGCACCCCACTCAGTGGATGTGGGGGGCGTGGTCCACATGAGCCGGAACCAATAGGGAGGGAGGCTGAGGCGAGAGGCCCGCCCCCGACGTGACGCACGACCCCCGGACACAGGCTTCGCAGCCCCGGCCCCAGTCCCTGCAGTGGCTGTAACAAAACCCAGACCCCCAGGTCCCGGCCAATGGAGGCGATTTAGACTGGAGCCGGACCGCGTCTGTCAAAAGCCCGACTCGGCAGCAGCGGCAGAGTCCAGAAGGGGAGCTGGAGCCGCAGCGCTGCTTCCCCGCCCCCGCCGGGATTTATTGAGTATTTGGACTGGACAATTAAGTGGCCCTGATGATGTTACCAAGCCCGGTCACCTCCACCCCTTTCTCAGTCAAAGACATTTTGAATCTGGAGCAGCAGCAGCAACAGCACTTCCACGGCGCGCACTTACAGGCGGACTTGGAGCACCACTTTCACTCGGCGCCGTGCATGCTGGCCGCCACCGAGGGGACGCAATTTTCTGACGGAGGAGAGGAAGACGAGGAAGAAGAGGGCGAGAAACTGTCCTATTTGAACTCACTAGCCACAGCCGACGGCCACGGGGGTTCGGGGCTCTGTCCGCAGAGCTATGTCCACACAGTCCTGCGAGACTCGTGTAGCGGGCCTAAGGAACATGAAGAGGAGCCCGAGGTCGTGAGGGACCGGAGCCAAAGTGAGTAGAGGGGGAAAGAGAACGCACCCGCACATCTGGAGCAATGGCGGAGCGCCCGCAAACAGCCCACAAACCTTGCCAGCACTGCTTCCCGCCCCCTTAACCTTTGGCTGGGGTCATGCCTCACCCTGGTCCACGACAGCTCCGCAAAGCACAGGTGCCTGCGAGGGAGCCGGGGCGGAGGGAAAAGGAAGAGGTGACCCCGACAACTACTCCTCCCGGAGAGGAGAGGCGATGCAAGCCCCCAAAAGAAGGGAAAGTAGTCTTGCTGCCCTGACGCTGATAAGCAACACGGGCTCAGCTGCTGGATTCTGACAACTCACAGCATTTTTGTTCCTCCCAAGACTTAGACAAGAGCTCAAATCTCTTCCTCTTTGACCCTAGGGTGAGACGAGGTCTTTGAGGCCAGACAGCCGTCCCCTCTTCTTCAAAAAGATGATCTAGGCAGGTTGTGTTGGCAGGGCGCAGGAACCTTGCTAGAGACAAGCTGGGTGGTTTCCTCACTTCTCTGCTTGGAGTTCAGTGTCCCTGGCACCCACAGCACCGGCAGAGAGGGAGGGGATGGTCGGAGAGTGCGTGGGAACACAGTCCATTAGGCGCGTGCATAGCGTTCACACCCCCGAGGCACTAGCCTTTTTTGAAAATTCATAATGTTATGCTTTGTGTGAAAAACGCGCGGAACCTAGTCCTAGATCCCAGCCGCTCATGGGAGGTGAATTGGGTAGGGAGATCGGACAGCTGAATAAAACCCCTAAGGAAGTGTTTGTTTCTGAGGGGAGAATCGAAGAATCTCTTCCCCAAGAGGAGGCTTGATGTGGCAGCAGCCAAGGCCTAGACTCCCGACACTTCGCCTGGGCCTAAAATCGACACGAAACGGTCTAAATCAATAAAATTTCTTTTTCTCTTTAAGATAATACAGACATCGTCACGCATTTAGCAGGAGGTCTGTTGTCTTTTAAAAGCCAAAAAAAAAAAAAAAAAAAGTTCCTAAGCAATGCAGGAGGGTCACACTCAAGCATTTCCAAAACAGAAAGATTTATTCACGCAATTCACGCATACGGGCCCCCAACTACCAATATGCTTCACACCTTCCGCTATCCGTAACCGAGTGGAAAGCAGAGGAGTTTGCAAACACTCTAGTTACTATGTAGTTGCAAACTTTCATCCCGAGAATCGTCATTAGCACGCCGAGCCCAACATTTACTACTCTCTTTCTCACAGATGCTCAAATTCTAAGCAAACCCGCACTAACTATCCCTCCCCGTGGAACGTGCTTCTGCCCACTAAGGGCGTTCTGAGGGTACTGGGGCTGTCGCAGGGCCCCATGGCGCCAGAAACCACAAACTTTCCAGAAAGCCCAGGCATTTACTACCGCATGCTCCGCGCTGCCACCAAAAGGGCCACAGCGCTCTGGGACAGGAGCCGCGGTAAGGCGGGGAACTGCTAAGGGACGCTGTTGTGCTTCTTCCGCAGAAAGCTGCCAGCTGAAGAAGCCTCTGGAGGCGGCCGGAGACTGTAAGGCGGCGGAGGAGAGCGACAGGCCCAAGCCACGCAGCCGCCGGAAGCCCCGGGTCCTCTTCTCGCAAGCCCAGGTCTTCGAGCTGGAACGCAGGTTCAAGCAGCAGCGGTACCTGTCCGCGCCCGAGCGCGAGCACCTCGCCAGCAGCCTGAAGCTCACGTCCACGCAGGTGAAGATTTGGTTCCAGAATCGCAGGTACAAGTGCAAGAGGCAGCGGCAGGACAAGTCCCTGGAGCTGGGGGCGCACGCGCCCCCGCCGCCGCCGCGCCGCGTGGCGGTGCCGGTGCTGGTGCGGGACGGCAAGCCGTGCGTCACGCCGGGTGCGCAAGCCTACGGCGCGCCCTACAGCGTGGGTGCGGGCGCCTACTCCTACAACAGCTTCCCCGCCTACGGCTATGGGAACTCGGCCGCAGCCGCCGCCGCCGCTGCTGCCGCCGCCGCCGCCGCCGCGGCCTACAGCGGCAGCTACGGCTGTGCGTACCCGGCTGGCGGCGGCGGCGGCGGCAGCGGGGGCGGCGGGGCTACCGCGGCGGCCGCGGCCATGCAGCCCGCCTGCAGCGCGGCCGGAGGCGGCCCCTTTGTGAACGTGAGCAACCTGGGCGGCTTCGCCGGCGGTGGCGGCGCGCAGCCCTTGCACCAGGGTGCCGCGGCCGGGGCTGCGTGCGCGCAGGGCACCTTGCAGGGCATCCGGGCCTGGTAGGGACGCGGCGGCTCACGCGGCGGGCGCCCCACTGCAGCCTGCACCGCGGGACTGAAGCGCGAGAAAGGCTGGAACCCAGGGCCAGGTCCTCTCGTTAAAAAAAAAAACAAACACAACCCCCCTACCCCCCAATACACATGTTTCGCTCCCCAGGGCCCCGGAACCCAGCTCTGGCGAAGCCTGGGGAAGGGGGCTGCGGGACGAGGAGGAGGCCCGGGACCGGTCGCAGAGACTGTCTCAGAGGCAGAAACTCCGGCTGGGTGCCGGGGAGGACAATGGCCCGGACTCTGGCCCCGAAGAGGGTGAGAGAGGCTGGGACTCTGGCTGCCGCTTGCTTCTTCCAGAGCAAGAAGGCCGTCTTTCCCCCTCGGCCTTCCCGCGGCCTCCTCGAAATGTCGACAGAAAGCCCAAGGACAAAAAGAAAAAAGAAAAGAAAAAAAGAAAAGCATGAAGGAGAGAAAAATGGGGTCGGGGCTTGAGAATCCCCAAGCCCCACGGACCCCTCTGCCTCTTTTGCGGCCCGGAGCGCCACACCACAGCCGATTTCTCTTTTCCCTACCGCCTGCCCCCCGCAGCAGATACCTCGGCCTGGATCTCCGGATCGTCAGGGTGTAGAACTCTGCGAGAAAAACCGGCGAAGCAAGATCAAACATGGGGGGGGGGGGTGCTGCGGGAGGGGGAATGAACAAATCTGGGAGCTGGTGGCCCGCGGGAGGTGTTACCAGGTTTCCTTTCTGTTTCATATTCTGTATTCAGCACATATAATATACCTATAACTACCCACACGCCGTGTACACACCCGCTGCCATACACTACAGGAGTCAATAAACAAGGTGCAATATTTCCAAACCATTGGCTACAGACTCTGTTTCCCCCCCACCCCCAGAAGTGGAGAGGGATCCTTTAGACAGGGCGGGTAGGGAAGGAGAAGGTGTGTAAGGGAAAGCAATCTTCCCCGGGCGTTCGCAGGCCTGGCCTCTCCTGGGCCAGCCCCGGGGGCTGCAAGTCTTGCGTCCTCTTGGTTTTGTCCATTAAATTTCTCTTTACTCTTGTGGGAGAACAGACCGGAGACTCGGGGCCTTTTGAGGTCCCCGGCTTTGTAATCCCCCCAAGTTTTACCAGATGCTTTGGCTAGTGTCTTTGGGCCTGCGTTAGACCAAGACTGAGAGACTCTGCCCCACCTCGGAGGTCGCCAGGGAAAAGGAAACCTCGCCCCCCGGGTCAGCCGGAGGCGGCGCGAAGGCGGCTCCTTCAGCTGCCGCGGCCGAGGCCTCCAGCGCGCCCAGGGGCGCTGCGCCCCGCCGCGGCCGAATTCTCCCCCTCGGCCGCCCTCCCTTCTCCCCCGGCGGCCGCGGCTTTATGCGGCTCCTTGTCACTTGCGGAGAATGCCTGTGCGAGGCCTGTGCTGCCACACGGCCGATTGTGAGCGTGCCAAGGCGGGTGAATGGGGAGGCCTCAGAGCGCCGCGCCATTGTGGGGCCGGGCCTAGCTGAAAGGCGGCTCCGGGCCGGGAAGGTGCGGAAAGAATGGCTTTTTATTGGAGTCCCGAACAAAAGGTGTGGTAGGAAGGCGAAGTCCCCTGCGCGAACAAAAACCCCAGCGCGTCGGGATTGACGTCCCCCCCCAGCTCCCCATTGCTTCTCAGAGCGGGGGCTTTGTGTAGCAGTCTGCTCCACAGAGGGACGGAGAAATGCGCGGGGGTTTTGTTCCCCACTTTTTGTGCGCTGGGGGAGGGAGCGGCAAGGGGGGACGGGGGCTGGGCGGGCAGCCGGGACGGGCGCGCTGATTAGGCCGGCCAGCCGCGGCGCGGAGACGTTCAGCGGGAGTCGGCGGCCTGAATGCAGGGTCATTATTGCTACAAGTTTAGCAATTTCGCCCTTTCTAGGAGGGGGCGGGGGCTGCTAGGCTGCGGCGGGGCCGCCGGGCTGGGGATCTGCAGAGACCGGGAGGAGGAGGAGGAAAAAAGGAAGGGAGGAAAGGAGGGAGGCAGGCAAGGGAATCCTCCGAAACCCGCTGACCGCCCAGGATGAGGCTTGGACGGGACCAAAAGGGCCTAGCGGGAGGCTGGAGAGGCGGCGCCTACGGGGCGAAGACCCTCCCTCTCCTCGCCTCTTCCCAGGCAGAAAAACCCTGGAGTTGAGTGTGAGTTATCGTGCACCAGGTTGCCGGTCTCTCAGCTCCTTGCCGCCAGTTCCCTCCTCTGCCTAAGCCTCCCAGGAGCTGGGACAACTCCTCCCACCACCCTTATCACCGCCCTGTCGCCCCAAGTCCCCTTCCTAGCGAGCCCTCTTCTGAAGCTATTATATTCCCGTGAGTTGCTTAGGCTAAGGGCTGGGGAGGGAATTCTCGCTTCCTAAGACGTTTCTCATGGCCTGCAGCCTCAGACCACTGACCCAGCCAGCCAGCCAGCCAGCCAGCCAGCCGTAATTTCCAGAACACCTGCTAATACATGTTCACTGGTACTGTTCTGGATGCTGGGGATAGTGGGGGGGAAAAAAAGGCACCAATGTCCACAGGCTCGTGGAGTTTATTTTAATGAGTGTGCCCAGGGACAGGGAGTTAGACAACAAAGAAGTAAATGTAAAAATAAGCAGATAAATTCTAAAAAGGAAATAGCACTAAGGGCTGAAGGGAGGGTTCTTTTGGAGTAGGTGATCAGAGAAAGCCACGTAAGTTGACACCTAAATGACGAAAGGGAAGCCAGTCCAAACAGGCCTTTGCTGTTGCAACCCCACTCCTCCACACTTGCCCTCCCCACGATACGGAATGCCCTTCCACCCCCATCTTTCTGGTGAACTCTTGCTCCCCCTTCAAGGCCAGGCTTCTTTCCTGAACCACCCAAGTGGAGGTAATCCCTCCCACATATATGCCACCAGAGTCTTAGGTACTTTCCAATACCACAACATCGTGTCATGCAAAGATTTATTTGTTTCTCTCCCTCCTCATGAGGTCCTAATGAGGTCATGGGCGACCAGGTTGACATCTTTTGTCCCCTGGGACAGATAACACAGTAAGTAGGAGATCATGGGACCAGAGTCCTTAAGGACCCTCCCCAGCTCATGCAGTGGCCCTGGTGATGTGAAGCTTCGGCACTGGGTGCTGGCTGCAAGGCATGTGCTGAGCTGGACTCTTAGCCCACCTGGGCGGGGCCAAGGCACCTGAAATCACCTGCAGAAGACACACAGCCCATGCAGATTCCAGAGAAAAGTCCTGCCTTTGGTACCCTGCAATGCTGCTGGGGACACAGCTTTCTGCAAGAGATTGTTACCCCTCTCCCTATAGCTCAAAACATAGGAAAGGAGGCTGAGAACTTGGAGATGACCTGATACCCTGGGCACAAAGTTTAGGGGTTGGGAGGGACACAGAGATAGGGAAAAGAGTGAGAACTCAAGCGGGAGGGGAGAAGAGCTGAGATGTGTATGATAAATCTGGGACCTGTAACGGGGACCCAGTTCCACTTCTCCAAATTTCCCTCGCTGAGGAGTATGGTAGGTGACCAAGAGCCTGCCCTGGCACTCCAGGACTGCTCACTTCCAACACTGGATTCCATCACCTGCGCTCTAGGAACCCAAGACTCTGGGAGCAGATGTCCTTGCTCTGCTGGGGGTTTCCTAAGTAAGCAACTCTTTTCCCCCCAGCCTAATCTGTTTCCGGCGGGCCTTGGCCTCTCGATGCTCCCAGCACCAGATCCCCACCTTCCTTGCCCGGCTTCCTCCCGGCCCGCATTAATCTTCCTCCATTCTGCATCCTCTCCTCTTTCGAAAAGAGGTGTGCGACCGTGATAGAGGAAGCAGACTAGTTCTAGGGATTGGCTTCCACACAGTTCGCGTGTCTTGAGATACTTAAAGCCAGACTGAACCAACTCCCTCCCTGCTCACTACACTTCCCCAGAGCCAGCAGTCTCCGGGTATAAATAGCTCCCATCGCTCGGGCTAAGTTGTCGGCCATCGAAGGGTGAAAACTCTTGACCAACACAGCTACCTCTCTTTGAGCTCCCTCTGCAGGGGAAAAGACACACCCCACCCGCAAGCCCAAATTGCTGGTTCACTGAATAGTTTTGTGAGCCGGGAGGAAGAGTAAAATGCCTTCTAATGATCCGTGAGACTTTGAGCAGGTGAAGTAAGTCACCCCTTTAGCTTCTAGCTTCTGAGCTCTAAGGCAGAGAAGGATAAACCGTATGATTTCAGAAGTCACTTCTGGCTCAAACTCTCCTTACTTCTCTGAATGCATGGATAATCCCTCCCTACCCAGGGACTCTTGCTGGGCTCATGGGTGGGGGGGTACGAGGTGGGGGGGGTCAGTGTTACTGGTGAGAGAGGTTAAGGCCAGCAATTTTTTCCTGCATTAGCCTAAGCTTGAGAGGAGTTAAGAGGTTGGCTCTGGAGCCAGCCTTCCTCCATTCTAACCTTAATGCCACCACAACCAGTAGTAGAGAATTTGAGTAAGTTAGGAGCACTCTGAACCTCAGTTTCCTCCTCTGTAAAATGGGTATAACACTTCTCTCATAGGTGTTTTTTTTTTTCTTTTACCTAAGCAAAGCGCACAAATAGTAAGTGCAATTAAGTGAGTTTTTATATATGTAAACACTTACAGGACTCAAATTAAATGAGGTGATCCTTGTAAAAGCAACTTAGCACAGTGTCTGGTATGTCTTGGGCCTTGCAGCCCTGGCGTTGGCCAGGCCGGCGTTAGCTGCCTTGTATGCAGAGAAGCCCAGGACTCAGTTCTGTCTTTGCAGCGCTCCCAGGTCCGCAGGGGGAGCGCGGCGGGCCCGGGGGATTCGCCACCCCAACACGGCGGGCACGCGTCACCACAGGCAGGCGGAGCTCGGAGAGCTTCGCGGAGGCTTGGACCTTGGAGGCTTCAGGGGAATTCGACTGAAGGAGAAGGTGCAAGGAGGTTCCGGGCGGAGCGGCGACCCTCCTCGGCCTCATCAGTGCAGGAAGAAAGGGTTGGGAGGGGAAACCGAGCCCCTCTCGGGAGAGCTTGCCCGGGGTCCGGCGCCCCGCTGCTCCGGGGCCCAGCCTGCGGGACCTTGGGCCGCGCGCCCCCGCGAAGGTGCGGCGGAAAGGCGGGGGCGCTTCTCCGGAGAACGACGCGTGCGGGGGGCGGGCTGGTTCCGTGCCTCGCTCGCAGCCTCCCGCTCCGGCGTTTACAGCTCTGGGCCGCGGAGCGAACTCCTGGGGCGCCTTCTCCCGAACCGACGGCCCGAGCCCCGGGAGGCCGGCGGACTGTCTGCCCGCGGAGTGCGGTGCTGGGCCGCGGCCGGGCCGGGCGCGAAGGGGGAGGATCCTCGGACCTGCGGCGGGCAGCGCAGGTGCCGCGGGGCCGGACACCGCCTCCCAGACAGGCCTGGCGCGGGAGCACACCCGCAAGCCCCGGGAGAGTTTGGCCTCCCCTCGCGGTGGCCGCCTGAACCTGCGGAGCCGGCCGTCCGGACGACACGACGCGATCCGGGCGCCCAGGTAGGACGCACCGGGGAGGGTGTGGTGAGCCGGGAAGGGCTCGGTGGGGAGTGCGGGGGAGGCCTCTGCGGGAGGGGGCACTGATCCCAAGGCCACATTTGCTTTTTTGAAAGGTCGCGCTCTTTCTCAGCCTAGGCTGTAGGTAACAGCAAAGTTTTCTGACGGGGCGTTTAGAAAATGTAACGAAGTATGAAACGCATGCAGAAGGGACGTCAGTGCACCAACACTGGCTGAATCCTCTAATATTGCCATGAGACCAAATCCCGGTGCAGAAACAGAACATTACTAGCCCCCCCTCCCCCGCCCCCGCAGGCTCCCTTGTGGTCACTGTCCCCACCGTCAAGGATAACCACTGTTTCTACCAGCACAGATTAGT
This sequence comes from Enhydra lutris kenyoni, assembly GCF_002288905.1. NCBI lineage: Eukaryota > Metazoa > Chordata > Mammalia > Carnivora > Mustelidae > Enhydra > Enhydra lutris. The sequence goes on from NW_019154096.1 coordinate 51,993,210, forward strand.
TTTGCCTGGTTTGGAAAGTTAGATACGCGGAAGCCTGTAGTATGCATGCTTCTACGCCTGACTCCTTTCGTTTGTGACATTTATCGACCTTGCAGCGTGCACTTGGCGATAGCTCACTCTCATTACTTAAGAGTATCTCTTTGTATCAATGTGCGGCAGATGATTTACCCGCTGTGCTGCTGATGGGCCTTTGGGCGGTTTCTAGTGTTGGACTGTTGTGAATGGGGCGACCAAAGACATTCTAGAGCAGCATCCAGCAGAACTTTCTGCAGTGATGGAAATGTTCTCGGTCTGTGCTGGCCAATAAGGTAGCGAGCACGTGAGCTTGAAATGTGCTTGGGTGAGGAATTGGATTTTTAATTTTCTTAAATTGTAGTTAATTTAAATAGAAAGTCATGCCTGGGACAGCACAGTTCTAACCCGTCTTTTGAGGACTGTAGTCAATGTTTCTATTCAGTTTACACCTAGGAGTGCAATCATTGTGTCGGGGAAATGAACACCAGCTTCCAGTGTGTACTGAGCGGTTGTCTCAAGTTGGCGCATCTATTTTCACCCCCACCGGCTGTAGCACCACGTGTTGCTCAACTCAATATTTTCATTTCATTTCTTTTTCATTTTAGCAGTTCTGCTGAGCCTGTAGTTAAAATGAGGCTTTTGTTCGCTTTTAAGCAAGATAATGAAAATTGCCACTTATACCATAGTAAAGGTGATGATCATGGTTAGAGGGGTTCTTGGGGACAGAGCATTGTTATAGGGTCTTAAGTTTACCCTCTATACCACCCCACCCCTGCGTCAGGCCTCCCACCCAGTCAACCTTCTCCCCTGGAAACTGGACCTGGGTTAGCAAGGCATTAGGACATTAGGAAGGGGCTGTGTGTTGGGAGGTGATCCATTTCCCTCAGCCCTTGTTACATTATGCGTCCTTCAAATCAACACCCCTCTCCCTTTACTGTTACTTATTGGAATATGCCATCAGAGGGGATGATGAGATTGCCTGGCAGGCTACAGCCATGGCACAAAAGCCAGATTTTGTGCTGGCTTAGTTTTAGTGTACAGCTTGATTCTGCTTTCTTTCTTTCTTTATTTATTTTTATTCTGCTTTCTATAAAATGGCATTAATACCATCTCTGCTGCCTCACTGGTTTGCTGAGAAGCAAAGTAAACCCGAGGAGGCAGCAGTGTGTGTGTGTGTGTGTGTGTGTGTGTGTGTGTGTGTGTCTTTGTAGAAATTCTTTCTAAACCTCCGAATTATCATGTGAATTAGGTATTCCTTCTTTACACATGCAGACACTGAGGCTGTGAGACACGGAACCACTCTCCTCTAGGCCACACAGATAGTTAACAGCAGTAACCCCAAGAGGACTTTCCACCTGTGCCACCGAAAACAGTTCTGACGTTTTTCTTAAATTTCCCTTCCGTGGGTAAACAGAGCCCTGGCTGGTACAGATCTTGAAATCCTGGATCAAATTTGATGTCCTCTGTGAAGACTCCCTTTGGACAGAACCAAAGTGATCATTAACCACTTGTGTGTGGCTAGTTAAGCAGAGGAATTGTTTGTTATGTTGTAATAATAGTGAAATTCACTTGGTGTGATACGTGAGTTCTTGGAAAGCTGTGTGCAAATAGTCTTTTGCTTGTGGGGAGGGAGAAAAATTGAGTACATTTCAATTTCATCTCTGCAATTTGTTGCCTAAAAGTATCCCAATATTAGTTATTTTATAAGTGAAGGATCCTTTTGAAATATGAATAATAACACAATATTTGGGGTACCTGGGTGGCTCAGTCGGTTAAGTGTCTGCTTTCAGGCTCAGGTCATGGTCCTGGATCGTGGGATTGAGCCCCACATCAGGCTCCCTGCTCAGTGGGGACCCTGCTTCTCTTTCTTCCTGCTCATGCTCTTTCTCTTGCTTGCTTTCTCTAAGTATCTTTTTAAAAATGAACACATTTTCTTTGTAAGATTGGGTTTTCAAGTAATAAACAAGAGCAACTCAAAATCATATATAAGATTCATCAACATTTCACATATATTTCCTCTTTTACTGAGAAGGGTTCTCGTGAAAGTTTCACCTGGACCATCTTGACATCTCAAGTTCTTTGGGAGGTCCACAGATAAGTTCTCTATCCAGTTGAGAAATAAGTAAAAACCCAGTGTCCCTAGTGGCTACTGGTGGATTCATTAGCTTGGGTGAGTTTTACAATCCCTGATCATTCGGTGGGCCTCTCAGAGAAGGGGTTCAAGAATCAAATGGGTTTTAGATTAGATGAGCTTCAAAGGTCCCTTTCAGCCATGAGATTCTTTAAATCTGTTATATACCTATAGATCCAGCATAAATTTCAGCTGTGCTGGTGGGAAGCGCCTCAGAAACTGCCAGAGTCCAACTTCTTTCTGATGCTGAATCCTGTGGTGCTACATCCCAGGCAAGTAACAGTCCCATGTCTCCTGGATCAACCATGGGCGAGAACCACTCACCCCTCCACTCCCTAAGTGTGAGAAAGTTCTGCCTTATATTCAGATGAAATCTTCCTCCTGTAGCTTCTATCAGAGGCTCCTCCTTTCATTCATCCTTTTTTTTTTTTTTTTAAGTAGTCTTTACACCCAGTCTGGAGCCCAACATGGACCCAACACGGGGCTTGAATTCGTGATCTTGAGATCAGGAGCTGAGCTGAGATCAAGAGTAGACACTTAAGGAACTGAGCCAGATGTCCCTTTCAGCTGTTCCTCCTTGTGCCACAGATGTCTACTTCTTCTGCATGGCAGTTCTTCAAGTATCTGAAGCCAGCCATTGACTCCCATGATTCTCCGTGCGAAACAGCCTCAGTTTCTTTGACTATTCTCTGCTTCCCAGCCATTCTTCAGTGGATTTTCTCTAGCTCGCCCATTTCTTCTGTGCCTGGAAGGTTCTGATACATTCCCTACAGGTGGTCTCCTCCTCATCAGCCTTTGACTACTTTCATCTTCATCTTCCCATATTCTTCTGAGAAAGCTGAGGTCCACTGGGAGGCTCTCTTGCACAGGTCCCACTCTCCTCAATTTATGTTTTAATTCCTTAGTCTTCAGAGGAATAAGCATCCATTCCCTCTAAAATAACACTACTCCTTAAAGCCTTGATATATTTTCTTTCTTACTTCTAGAAACGGTGCTTCTTATTTTGAGTTCTGAGATCCCCTCACCCTACAATTCAGTATTCTCTGCCTTCCTTTCTTTCACCATGAAACATGTAGCGATCTTGTCATATTATCTTCTCTTAACACTGGTGCCCCTTCCTCAAATATCTTTCCTCCCCATTTTGGGTCAGATTTCTGAATATGTGTCTTCCCCAGCTACTTCCCTTTCCCTCAGTCTACATGATTCTTTCCTCCCAAGTGGTGAGTACTGATCTCACTTAGAAGTGATTTTTGTGGTCAGCTGGTTCAGCTGTTTCCCTGATACCTGGTTCCCTTTTCCAGCACTCCTGAGGAGTTAAACTCCTGCCATTCTCCCTTAATTATCTGAGATTCATTCTACTCAGGCTTGTGCTTTGTTACCTCTCTTCAGTGTTTGGCACAGTGACATTTTTTCCTAGAAAGTCTTATTGTGGTTTTGACACTCTGTACTATCCTGATCAATTTCTTTCTCAATGAGTAGTTATCTTCTTCCTCCAGCCCCACTTAATGGAGCCTCCAAGGCTCTTCTGGACTCTTGCTGTCCTAAAGCTTGTCTGCCCACACAGCATCAACTATCACTTTTATACTAAGGAGCCCTTAATCTACACCTTTATCTTGGTCTCCCTCTGATGTTTTATTTTCAAATGCCAGGGGGTTATTCAACTTGTACCTGTACCTTTGTCGTCTCAAGGTCATCACCACTCCCCCAAACTACTCACATCTCAACTTTTGCCAGTGGCATCATCTTTCCTTGTTCTCTTCCCTTTGGTTGGAATCAATCAACGAATGAGTTCCCTGAATGTCTCTCTTCACTCAGAGCAGAAAGAGTGGGGAAACCTAATACATTTCAGAGACTAGGCTCTGCATATCCTCACCCATTTAATACAATAACCATCCTGAAAAGTAAGTGCCATCATCTATGTCTTATGGGTTAAGAAATCAAAAGTTGAGAATACAAACATCTTGCTCAAGGACTTGCCCAGTTTTTAAGTGACAGATTTCAGGGTATAAATCAAAATCAAGATCTGATTCCAAAGCCTAAATACTTTACTATAATGACCTCCTAATTTGTCAACTTGGCTTGGGCAGATCGCGGATAAAACTCAACCTCACACCAGCACCAGATTCTTTTTCTTCAAATGCTTCTTCATTAAAGGTACCTATGTCTTCTCAACAGTGCTATGGCTCTTCATTGTGGATAGGATCAAATGGACTTTCAAGACCACTGTTGAACCCTCATTACCATGTCTAATCAATGGAATTTCTCATTATTTGTAAATGATCTACACAGTCTTCTCACTGTACCTCTCCCTGACCCATTTATCTGCCATGCTCATTCCTGGGGACCCTCTGAGCTCTCACCCTTCTTAATTCCAAGCCCATTGTCCCCCAACTATGAAAGCTTTTCCAGCTACCATGGCTCACAGTGATCACATGTCCCATTATCTTGACATAGACTTAATAGCCTCTGTTGCATAACTCAGTTTTTGATCCAAGTGGTTTTATTTATTGTCTCATTATCTCCATCCTCAATTATACTATAAGCTTCCTGAGGATAAGGGTCATATTTTATGCTTTTTTTCCCATATTGCCTACAGAGATAAATATAAATGAAATAAACATAAATGAAATCGAGGAGAAAATGCTCAGAAGAGTATTAAGGGTAATGTAAGTTAACTATATTATTCTTAAAAATACTGATGAGATAGACATTGGCAAAATTTATTACCTGATTGATATTGGGCACAGGTTCAAACAACAGTCAGCAGAAATTTGAGGGATTCAAGAAATAGAAGTCAAACTCAGAGTGCGGTTTCTTCCTCATCCTGTTTAACAACTCCTTCATGCCCTCTCATCATGAACGTGTGAAAGGAGAGGCACTTACATTTTCCACTAGATGATTGGCTTCAAGGACAAGGAACACTTGTCTTGCCTGTTCAGTTATTTTTTTCAGCACCTAGTACAATGCCCAGAACATGCTGAATGTTTGATACACATATGACAAAACAATGAACTGGACATATGATTTGGAGCCAATGCCAGCCTTGTCCTCTTCTTGTTTCCCTGTGTGAATTGAGAGAATGTCAGAGTTAGAAGGATATCAGCCCAACCTCCCCATTTCAAGGGTGAGGAAAAGATCCCAGAGAGGAGGGTATCTGACCCTAGGTCACTCCTCCTCTTAGATTCTGTCTAATCCAGTGTTTCCCTAATACTGGATTTCACTAACTCCCTCTTTTTCAATGTTCTGTCCCCACACCTATCCCCAGCCCTTCTTCCTCTCTGGCAAGTTTCCTTTCCCACATCCCCTCTCCTAGCTCTGTACTCTGCATGCCCCCATTTTGTGTTTAATGCTATACAACAGTGTCTCTTGGGAATGTAAACAAAAATACCTCCAAGGTTGTGAGCACACACACTTTAATAACATGTGACTGTTTGGGAGGAACACAGCCTCTACCAGGAAGTTACAGTTCAGAATCTCTTCAAGGGCTCTCTCTAGGGCTCAAATACCCTTTCAGAATTCTGTGAGTCTAGAAACATAGAATTTTTATAATAATATACAATAGTTCAGCTGCCTAAAGTGCCGGCAGTATACTAGACAGCCTAGGAGGCTCTTGGCACCTCTGCAACTCCAAGTCATGGTAGGTCCATTTTACAGATGAGTAAACTGAGGCTCGGAGAGGTTTAGAACAACTTGTTTAAGGTTACTCAGCTAGTATCAGAGCAGGGACTTGAACTGATCTACTTACCTTGTCCAGAAAACTCTTTGGGACACACTGACCAACTGTTGGCTGCCCCACTTGGATACCCGCTTCCTCTACCATGGCTGCTCTTGGTAAGGTTCTCATCTATGAACCATCTCCATGCCCTGGCTCCATCACCCATCCCCTGTGTTTACCCTCTCTGGACCCCAGGAGGCAGGTCCTGTGCCCTCTAGTGGTCGCAAGGAGATGCACAACCCTTTCAGGCGCTCAGGACCTCTTCAGCACCCTCTGGTGCTGGGGACCCAAGGCCATGTGGAGTTAGACTTCAGAGGTGCCTAAGTCTCCCAGGCTTCGCTGGACCGAGGAAAGAGCTGGATTCTCTGAGTCCTCCACTCCTGCTAGTCCTTTAAGAAAGACCCACTCATGTTTGACAATGGCCAAAATTAGATTAAGAGAGGGACTTGGCATCAGCCCCAAATTCCTCTTCAGAGAGTCAGCAAGAGCAGCTGACTCAGAGTCTGTATAATTGATGTCTATTCTTAGTGTCCGCAGTTCTTTGTTCATTGACACCCCTGGGCCTGGTGTGCGAAATCCTCAAACGTACTTACCTTGTGTGCTCTTGAGTAAGTCTCAGTCTTTTTGAGCAACAGCGCCCATCTGGAAATGGGGAACACCTGCCTCATCTGCCTCATAGGGACGTGATGAGGATCAAGCCAGAGAGCGAATGGAAAATGGGGTTGAGGCTTGAGGTGGTCTATCCTCTTCTCCCACTGCCATCTTGGGGACAGTGGAGCCCGTGTGTGTGGATCCAGCCTCCAGAGCTGCTCACAGTCTCTCAGCATTTCTTCAGATAAATAACAGACTTGCTCTGAATGGATCCTGGGTCACACAGAACCACTGGAGCCTTTGGGCAAATTAGAAAAAGCCATTGCTTCCTCCGAGTGGACATGGCTTTGCCTGGTCCTTGGCTTGGAGGGTAGATATGGGTGTCTCTTGGTCTGGGCACCCTTGTTCAGTGAATAACCCACACAACCAAACATGGGGACTTTGGTACCATAGACATCTCCAAATCCCTCTAGTCCCTGAATAACATGCCACTGAATGGACATGCCGAATGCCTTTACAGGTCACCCAAACAATCTTTGTTTCAGGAAAAATTCAGCAATAAATAGGTGGCGTGGCCTCTAAGTGGGGGAGGGAAAGGCCAGCCTTCTGACTGGCTTCGCTGACATCCTCAAGCGCTGGTACACATGCTGCTCCTGTCACTGCCTCTACAACCTAGAGAGCTCCTCCCTTAACTGACTGCACTTCCCACGGTGGATTTAAGCCATAAGTCATTAGAAGCTCCAGGCAAAGACCTGGGTTGTGGACAGGGATGAGTTACAGACTTACCCTTGTGGGCAAGCAAGGACAAATAACCCTGTGGCGAAACAGCCCTGGTGAGCAGCAGGCTTATCACGCTGTTTTCCATTGTTTTCTTCTCCCTCAACTTCTGGCTTCCTCTCCCCTTCTCTCCCCTCCTCTCCCATCTGCCTTCCTCCTCTGTCCTCTGCCTCTTTCTCTCTCAGCCTCTGTGGGCTGCTCAGTCTTCCCTCTCTCCCTTCCTCTTTCTTCCCTCACATCTCCTTTTATCCACTAACAGACTCATGGAATTAAAGAGTGCTCCATAACCTTATATGTTATATTTTTTGTGTTTAAAAATGAGACAACTCTAACCAGTCATAATTCTCTCACAAAAATAGCAACTATGTTAAATTTAGTTCTTATTTGTATACAAACAATATTACTTTTCTGTGCATCAGTGATCTCTGATAAGGAAAAGCCCCCTCCCAACCCCCTGCCACAGACACACATAGTTTCTACAATACTAGGGAGGGAGGAGGGAGGGAAGCCAGCAAGGAGGAGCTCCTATGATTAGCATCAAGGGGAAGTCCTCAGGATACCAACAACAGGGAAGGTTTATGAGAACACCGAAGGAGATCCGAAGGAGTTCCTCTACTCCACATTTCTTGCTTTGTTTCCAGGCTCTCCCCACCCACACACACCCCGAGTTTTCTAAAGAAGACAGAGATCATGTCAGTGCCCCGCAGACAGAAAAGAGAGGGCTAGAGAAATTACCTGATTTCTCCAAAGTCACACAGTCAGTTCATGGCAAAACTCTGAGTAGAACCTATTGGTTGAACACAACAAAGGTAAAAACACAGGGCATGTGATGTGGGGCTGCTGTAGGAGGGACCAGAATTGGAACAGCTTAATAAGACCCAGATGCCCCTTAAATGGAATTATGACCTCCAGGGAGAAGCTAGATCATTTAACCTACATTCATTTACCAGGTGGACAAAATCAGATTCAACCCCAAAGTCTATAGATTACATGTCAAATTCGCTTTCACACACGATAGTTCACTCTAATGGAGGGGCCGGGAATAGGGGCCGTGGACACAGAAGATGATGGGCTCTCCTTTCAGCACTCAGCACATGCCCAGCGCCTCCCTCGCTGACATGTTAGACCGCAGCTCCTGTTTCTCTCTGCCTTCTGCTTCCTCTAAGGACCTCTGCAACAAGCCATGTGACCCCTCGTCCCCACGAGGCTGTGACATGCAATTAGCAGGCAGCCATGCCGACTGGCTTTGAGTTTATTAAGTCCTAAATTCCCAGAGTACTTTGTTCACTTTTTTTTTTTTTTGAATGGCACCAATGGCTTTCTGTATAATCAAAAAAATTTTTTCTATTTTGTTCTAATTAGCCAACAACAAAAAAATGGTATGGAGTGTTTACCATAGCCAAGCGCTATGCTGACCACTAGGAATAGATACAGTACTCCAGGTCCCTTCTCTCCACTTGGTTATAGTGTCATGAGGGTGGGGGTGGTGGGGTGTTCATTTGTAAAGAACACTTCCCTCCCTCTGAGATGGGAAGTGATAACCTGTGGGTTGCACAGTATGTTGTTGGCCCAACATGGAGGGGTTAAGACAGACTTTTGGGAGGAGGTAAGCAAAGTTTTGAGGCATGAATAGGAGTTAGCCAGCATAAGTGAAATAAAGCTGTTTCCATAAAAAGAAAAGTGGGAAGCTGGTGGGAGAGGGGGTTAAAAGATTACTGGGGACAAGTGATGCTCCCTTGTGTCACTATGAATTTTTCCCACATTGAAATCCTCTCTCTGTGCTGTGGGAGAAATAGGTAGATATGCATAGGTTTTGTTTCAACTCTAGGACTTCCTTTGGCTTTAAAGCTTACAGTAAGGGAAGCTCCAGAGGAGACAAGTAAAGGGGAACTGTGTACTATCTGTTCAATTTTTCTGTAAATCTAAAAATGTCCTAAAAACCAAAGTCTTCCAGTTCTTTAAAAACCCTGCGTTGGATTACTTAATAAATTTTGGAGGATGGGAGCAGCCAAAGTCATCTTCATTGTCACCGAGAACATGGACCTCCCTGTTCCATGGAGGTCTGACAAGGAGCCTAGCTTTCTTCCCATCCCCATGTCTCCCCAATCCTTGGTGTCAAGGGCACCACCCCTCCCCTGCTAAGGGCAGCCTGATTCGATCACACTTGGTCCCTTTGTCTCCTTCCCCCCACATCTAGAGGGTCACTGAGTTCTATAGCTAGATTGTACTTTAAGCTCCCTCTGCAGTCCATCCTTGCTATATCTCCTAGTCCTCTTCTCTGGAATGAGCCACGACCACTCTCTTTTTCCCAGCCTGGCTTCTTCAGTGGCCTCTTAAGTGGACATTCCACCTGTAGCAGAGTCTGCTCAGGCCCTAACAAAGTACCACAGGTTGGTGGCTTACATAATACAAATATAGTTTTGCACAATTCTGGAGGCTGGAAGTATACGATCGGGATGTTGGCAGGGGTGGTTTCTTCTGAGGCCTTTCTCCCTGTGTCTTCACATGGTCTTCCCTCCTTGCCTGGGTATCTGTGACCTAATCTCCTCTTCTTATAAGGAGACCAGTCATGGTGAGTTAAGGCTCACCCTAATGAACTCACTTTAATTTAATAACCCACTAAAGTCACAATCTGAGGTATCGGGGATTAGCTCTTCCATATATGAATTTGGCGGGGGTGGGGGAACACAAATCAGCACATAATTCTACTTCTGTTCTTTTGTCCCTTTCACCATTTTTCAGGCAGCCACCAGAGTGATCTTCTGAAAATGTAAGTCAGACCAAGTTACATACTGCTTAAAAGACTTCCGTGGCTTCCCAGTGTGCTAGAGTGAAATCCAGACTCTTCCCCATGGCCTGCAAGGCATGGTCTGAGCCTCATGACCTCCCCAGACTCTCTGTGCCTCTACCCTTTGCTCATCATGGCACAGCCACAGGACCTTCCTCGAGTTTCTAAAACACAGTACATTCTTTTATCCTCTGCCCACTCTTCACCTGACTGCCTTCTACTCAGCCTTCAGCTCTCAGAGATGACTGCCCTGCATGCCTGGTTATCAAGATGGTGCCCACTGTGATTCTCTCTTCTGGCCCTCAGTTCCTGTGCTCGCCAGCTCTTCGAACAGGATAATGTTATTTCATGGTTTTGTTTCTTCTGTTTGTCTCCTCCACCAGTTTGCCAGCTTCCCGAGGACAAAGTCCATTTCTGTTTTGTTCACACCTGTATACTTGTCCTACATAGTGCCCCAGAGAAAGTGTCCATCAACAGCTAAGAGAGTGACAGAGCGCATGGGGAGTTAGACTTTATTTTGTAGGCATGGGAAGCTGCCAAAGGATTTTTCACAGGGAAACAACATGGTCAGACACACTAAACTACAGAGATCACTCTGGCTACAGTGGGGAGGGGGAGGGTTAGGAGGATACCCTGGAGTTGGGGAAACTAGTTGGGGGACAACTGCATTAGTCCAAATGAGAAATGATGAACTAGGATCATGGAAATAGGACAGAAAAGGAGATTGCATTTGTACGAAGTGATGTACAGATGTAAGAGGTGAGGTGGGGAGACTCCAGGGTGACTCCTGGTTCTAAGGCTAGGAGAGAAGGTGAATGGGAGTATCTTTCATGAAAACTGAAAGAGGAGAGGAGAGAGAATAGGTTGACTGAGAGTGTTGGGGTGTAAATTAGGACACTTACCTCCCTACTAAAAGGCTCCCCTTAAAGACAGAAACTGTTGATATTCCCCTTTAAAAACGCCTTGCACATACTAGGCTCTCAGTATGGGGACGCCCCCCACCCCTAGGTGGGGACTTAGGCTGTATGTATGCAGGCTCTTAGTCACATGCACAATGTCAGTTGTGGAGACACTTACACCTGCCCACAAACCCTAACACCCTGGGGATACTGGTTCTCCAAATTCCCATGTCACTCATATCCTCCAGCCCTGCTCAGCCTGTTCCATTCCTGATGGCCACTCACCCTTTGCTTGTTTTCAGCCCTGGTAGAAACAAAGCAAGCCCAAAATACACCAGCCAACTGGCAAGTGATGAGTGATTAGCTGGCTAGCTCTAAAAGGCTGGAAGGAGGCAGCCTTTCAGTGCTAAATGCAGTAACCCTAGCCCTGGGCTGGCTGTAATTCTAGATGGAGGTGGTCTGGGATTGGGTGTGGACAGAGCAGCAAGAACAGACCCTGGAGGTCCTCAGCCGGGCAGCGGGAAGAGAGTGCATCTCTGTGCAGTCCATCGAAAGTATGAAATTAACACTCAAATGGAGATAGAGGAGATGTGCTAGATTATGTGACAGGACGAGTGGTTCTTGTTACTAAGGGAAGGCTCTCTGCCAGGCTGAGCGGACTTTACTTAGTCTTCCTTCATGCTCCTCAGCTAAGATAAGGACCTTATTTACAGGGAGCAAGATTCCTACTTCTTTTTTCTTCACTTTATTTCTGCCATATTCTATAGCTCCCTGACTTGGAAGCTCAGTTTCCTCTTTGATGAAGTGGGAGTCACATCCCACACCTCAAAGGGTTGTGGTGAGAATCTAAATGAGCTAAAGGATTTAAAGGAATGGCTGGCTTATAGGAGGCATTCCACCACCTGGGCAGTTAGCACATACTAAAACAAGTCTCTATTTTAGAAATACTGGGGGCATTGGAGAAATGCAGTCAGCTCTCAGATGTCTGTGGTCTACAATGTGATTAGTATTTATGTGCTCATTTAAACCGTGCTCTAGGGAAGGTCAGTGCCTTAATGGAGAATATACAGGAGTGATTAGTTAGTATTTAATCAAATATTCACTGCTGCTAGGAGGGCCTCAGCCATTAATATCTCCCGTAAGTACCAGAGCATTGTAATTAGCTCAATTGGTGTATTAGGTATTCACTGGGAGAAAAATGCGGCTTGTTAACAATCCCAGTTAGAAAAAAAAAAATAAATAAAATAAAAATAAATAAAATCCCAATTAGTAGTAAGATTTCATCATTAAAATCAGTGGTATATTGGGATGCCTGGGTGGCTCAGTTGGTTAATCATCTGCCTTCAGCTCGGGTCATTTATCTCAGGGTCCTGAGATTGAGCCCCATGTGGGGCTCCCTGCTCAGGGAGCCTGCCTCTCCCTCTCCCTCCCCCTCTGCAGCTCCCCCTGCTTGTGCTCTCTCTCTCGCTTTCTCTGTCTTTCAAATAAATAAATAAAATATTTAAAAAATAAAATAAAATCAGTGGTATGGAAGATCTGCACATTGGCTAAGATAGTTTACAGTCACTCTCCACCCTTGGATGGTAGGAAAAAATAATTTTTTGAGTTCTGTTCATTTCACCTTTCTGGACAGTACCTGAGGCTGCATTCTGACATGGTCCTGTGTCCAGCTGCGATGGCAAAGAATTTGACTGGCTTGAAGCCTTAGGGTTGACTTAATTCTGCTTCTAGGTCATGGAATTTGCTAGAACAAGCCATGCCAGGTCTGGTTAGAGCTCCTGAAAGGATAGAGCTGTGATTAGCTTTCAGGATAGATTTTGTGTCTCCTCACTAATAAAAGTGTGTCTAATGTCCAGGATGTGGTGGGATTGGATCTGAAATTTTCGTGAAGTTGTAGAGGGAGCAGCTGGCTCTCAGTATTCCAGAATGTCTACCATAACAACCGCATAATCTGTGCATAATTAAATTTGTTTAGGTCAGTTTACAACAGCTACTGTAAATATGTATCAGGGCTGAGGATTTCATTTTTTTTAAAAGATTATTTATTTATTTATTTGACCTACAGAGATCACAAGTAGGCAGAGAGGCAGGCAGAGAGAGAGGAGGAAGCAGGCTCCCCACTGAGCAGAGAGCCCGATGCGGGGCTCGATCCCAGGATCGAGCCCCAGGACCCTGAGATCATGACCTGAGCCGAAGGCAGAGGCTTTAACCCCCTGAGCCACCCAGGCGCCCCGAGGGCTGAGGATTTCATTTAAACCTCAGAGCAAAGTCGGGAGATAAGTCCTATGATTATTCCTTTAAAAAAAAAAACCACAAAAAACAGTAAACTCCAGTCCAGAGATCTTAATGTATTGTCCGAGATCACATAGCTAATTAGTAATGGATCAGGATTTGAACTTAGGACCAGCTGAACCCAGAGACCCAGCACGTAGCCACTGCAGGAGACTTTCCAATAGTATTTGAAAGTTTGACTTTGAACAACTTTTCTCCTCAAACAGGGTCAGTCTACTGAAGGCAGCCCAGACTGGGCATTCATGCCATATTCAGATGGCTCCCATCCCTCAGGAGTCTTTCTTCTTATTGACCAGACTGCCTCATCACCCCATCCGCTGGTCCTGACTGCCCACTGGTGTCACTCGGAAGCCCAATCCTTGGGTCTCGACAGCCCTTCACCTATGTTAGGATGGATTCATGTGTCATTAAGTGTGCTTTCTGCGGGAGGACCTAGGGATGTCAGATGCCTTGAGATGTAATGTGGGGTCTTTCCAGATTCTGCAGGTCTCCCCACTGGAAGCTTTGGAACCCAAGAGACTCTGACTTCACAGGAATTTCTTCTGTACTCTGACTAGCTTTCCAGAGTCAAAAAGGAAGATGCAAAACCTCTCTCCCTGTTTACTCTTCTTTTTAATTGAGCTATATTACATAGCTCTTTACATGACTGTTTTGTTTTTAAAAAATTCTTGTTGAAGTACAATTTATATACCATAAAATGTATATATTTTATACATTTTAAATGTACAGTTCAGTGATTTTTAATACATTCACAGAATTAGGCAACCATCCTACTATCTAATTCCAGAACATTTTCATCACCCCAAAAAGAAACCCCACACCCATTTGCAGGGACTCCCATTCCCCTCTGCCCAACCCCGCAACCACTTTCTGTCTGTGGATCTTCCCATTCTGGAAGCTTGAAGGATGTGGTCTTATGTGACCGATTTCCTTCACCTTGCATATAGTTATCAAGGCTCATCCGTGTTGTAGCAGGTGTCAGGATTTCCTTCCTTTTCGTGGCCCAGTGATATTCCTTGCATGGATATACCGCCTTTTGTTCACCCATTCATCAGTTGCTGGACATTTGGGTTGTTTTGAATAACATCGCTGGGGACATTTGGGAACAAACTTATGTGCGCACGTGTTTTCCATCCTCTGGGTCTGTTCCTAGGGGTGGAATTGCTGCTGCACAGCTTTAAGTGTGTGTCCTGAGGTATTTCATGTCAAGTTCTTTTCACACATAGAAGTTTCAGCCTGGGCTTGAGACTGAGGAGAGCAGTCCAGAATCTATCTCACCAACAACAGGGTGGTGGGGTCCAAGTCATCTGGAAAGCCCAGCCAGAATCCAACCAGCAATTCTTTTTCCTCTCTCCCATGCCCCGAGGGGATCAATGATTTCTTTAATTCAAAGATGCCATCTATTTGATATTTCAGAGGGCTAGAGTAGAGGAAGTGGTGGCAGAGAAATTTCTTTGGAAATTGACTGTAAAATACCTCTTGATTTAAAAATGGTAAGTTATGTTTGGAAGGGATTGTTAGACTTGGGGAGATTAATTATAGCCTTAAATTTAAAGGGTACCCTCAGAGTTGAACCCAGCATTTTTACAGAGGAAGAAAAGAAGGGATCGTTCCCCAGTTTAGACGACTGCCATAGGCCAGCCCTTACTGCTGAGGCTGCCGAGGGGGAAGTGTCCCAGACACAGAAGAGGCTGAAGGCCGTCCCTTGAGCTTCTCTGACACAGCCTCTAGGGACACCCAGTGGAAGAAGAGGTTACTCTGAGCTGCATATGACACGAAAGGTTAGGGACCTGCCTGCCCCTTCATCCTCTGTATGTTGGCACAAGGGGGCTCCAGGTCTTTCCATAATGCCACAAGTCACTTCACCTCTCTGGGCCCCAGTGTCCTGCTCTGCATGGTCGGGAAAGTGATCCCTTCCCTGCCTGACTCACTTGGTTGTTATTAGGACCAAACGAAATGAGATAACGAGCAGGTAAGCAGTCTTTAAAATGAAGACTACCAGTGGGGTGATGATTCATCGTGGGCCTGGATTCATTTAAACTCAGGTATCGATTCATGCCACAGATAGGAAGGAGTACCTAGTGATGGTTTAACCTCAGCTGCGTCTTCCAGGAACTGCCACTACATTTTTATTACCCGTTATATGCTTCTGTTTGTCCTAAATCAGCCTATCTAACTTGAAAAGAGGTGCTTTTTTTTTTTTTAAGATTTTATTTATTTATTTGACACAGCGATCACAAGTAGGCAGAGAGGCAGGCAGAGAGAGAGGAGGAAGCAGGCTCCCTGCGGAGCAGAGAGCCCGATGCGGGGCTAGATCCCAGGATACTGGGATCATGACCTGAGCCGAAGGCAGAGGCTTTAACCCACTGAACCACCCAGGTGCCCCTGAAAAGAGGTTCCTTAAGGCTTCCTCCTAATATACTCACTGCCTGCTGCTTCCTGCCTAATACTCACACCTTCCTGGAACTGCCGTTTTCCCGGCAGCCTCCTTCTAAGGACTATTTCAACTCGTGTGTGTTTCACTGAGCTCTCAAGGTCAGAACCTCAAGCCACATGTACCATAGCCTGCTACAGATCAACTAAGCACTCTCCAGTTTGCCTCAACTGCTATTTCCAGCAGGGCCCAGCAGGCACCTTCTAAGATAGGAATCTTTCAGCCTTCAGGAAAGATTTAAGAACTTGAGGCAACTTCCTCCAAACATTCACTTGATGTCTCTTTCCACCACCATACGCCAGGCTTAGAAATGAGGCACATATCACTCCTTGATGTTCGAATGCCTTTGTAATTACCCAAGTGGCAAGAAAAGAAACTTGAAAAGTTAAGGGCACAACCCAAACTGTCCATCAGTGGGTGAATGGATACACAAAATGTGGGGCATACATATGATGGAATTTTATTCTACCTTAAAAGGAATGAAGTACTGATTCATGCTACAACATCGATGAACCATGAAGACATTATGCTGACTGAAATAAGCCAGTCGCACAAACACTGTATGATCTAACTTATGTGAGGTACTGAGAAGAGTCACAGTCACAGAGAACGAAAATAGAATAATGGTTACCAAGGGCTGGGGGGAGGAGAGAGTAGTAAACACTAAATTTTAGATTATGTTTTGTGTGTGTGTGTGTGTGTATGTATATCACAAATTACTTATTCATTTGACTGGTTGATGGACATCTGGCTATTTGGCTTCTTTCCAGTGTTTGACTATTATGAATAAATCCACTAAAAAAAAGTTTAAGGCAGGAACATTTAGAAAAAATATTGTGACCTGGGAATGGGATAAGTTGGGTATCGAAAGCTGCCATGATCTTTCCACCTTTTTCCATGCCACCATAATGGCATCTGTGAACAACTGGGCCCATGCTCTGCTCTCAGAGGCATCAACACTGCTGAGAAGAGAGGCAAACAGCCGGCTCTTATGTGGGCTGTGCTCCAAAGGCATTTCACACTGATGCTGAAGCATGCTTACACTGGTCAATGTGAAACCATTAATTATCATAGAGCTGGTGGAATTGCTGTGAACCTGCACTCAGGTTAAACAAGTGTGGAGTGATTGACCCCAGATTTGGTATACAAGTCAACGATCTACAAAAATGGCAGAACAATTTGCTCTCATCCCATCAGTTTGATTTCACCGTGCTGGTAACTTCAGCTGGCATCAAAGAACAAGAGGAAGCAACACTCAAACACACAGGACAGAAAATCTTGGGATTCCTTTATAGGGATGTAATCCATCCATACAATACAATGCCTCGATGACCAACAACAAAAAAGACTGTTTCTTTACTGCTATAGGTATGCATGGTAAGAAGTCTTAGGTACAAAGAGTGAATAGTTCTGTATGGTGGGATTATGAATAATTTTCTTTTTTTTTTTCAATAATTTTCTTTTTCTTTGTAATTTTATTATTTATGGTACAAAAAGTACCTAAAATTGTTTTCTAGCGTATATCTCTGCTTCCCCCTTGCCATGGTAGAGAACTCAAAGAGATACGGGTTTTTCTTCTAACGATCTTACTGTTTCTTTTCCATTATGTTTTTATGTGGTTACATGTTGAGAGGAGATGTGGCTCAAAAGTGGAGCCCATGGCCTTGGAAAAGTCCCTTAATCTCTCTGAGCTTCTGTTCCTTTACCCTTTCCATGAGAATAGTGATAATAATAACAACAGTAGTAAGACCTACCTTCCGTTGTACAGAGGAGTGCAGTGTGATACGGAAGCACGGGAAATACAACTGATGTCAGTCACTCACTCTCCATCACAGAAGGTACTGACGGCATCATCCAGATTTCCACTGGAGGTGGGGTTGAGGGGAATATTTTCTACATCAGCCCCATTCCAGCCAACTATAATGAATTAATTGAAAACTGTTACCTCCACTGCCTTGCATTCCTCACTTTCTCATGCAAATCTTTCATGACTCAAAGGTCCTAGAGAACAGCCACTAGGGGTCATAATTTCACCACTTGGGAGTATGGGTCCAACCTGTTAACCCTCGCGTTTTTCCATCCAAAATTTATGTATGAATCTAAGTATTAAGGACGCTTTCATGTGGAGGGAAAGTCAAGGTCACAGGCTCACCCTTCTGCCCCTTTATGGGTCTCCTCCCTTGCCTTCTTTTGTCCTCTCATAAATGGCACCGGTTTCCCTCCACACAGTGGCAGGGCCTCACGAACTCAGCCAGACATTGCCAGAAAGGAATTTTTTCCCCGTTAGTGGATGGGGTGGCTAAATGTTATATGTTATTTCCAAGCACTGTTCAAGGCTGCTGTGGAGGACTTTTTGGTTTGAAGGACTTTTTTCTTTGCTTTGGCCCAGCTCAGGGTAGCTATGAAGGTCAGTAAACTCTCTGTTTCTTTTCCACCTACCAACTCCTTAGCTGGTGGTCTAAGACTATTTCTCAAAAAAAAAAAAAAAAAAAATCTTTTTTCATTGGGAGATGGACAAGCTTTTCTAATCAATTATTGATGATGATACTTGTAGACAAATTCCTGCTTTGCTTCTCAGACTTAGAAGGCTCACTGCCCCTTCTCTTTCTGATGCTAAGATTTCTAAAGACTAGCAATTCTCAGACTTGGGTATGATGGAGAATCATGTGGGGGATCGTGTTGAAAGTGCAGATTCCACCACTCCACACCCCTTAGGATAGCTATTATAATACTGAGGAAAAAAACGCAGAAAATGACAAGTGGTGGAGGGTGGAGAACCCTTGTGTCCTGCTGGTGAGAATGGAAAGTGGCAAAGTTGCTGAGGAAAACAGTTATGACAATTCTTTAAAAAAAAACAAAACATAGAATCACCCCTTGGTCCTGCAAGTCTACTTCTGGGTGTACCCCCCATAGAATTGAAAGTGGGATTTTGAAGTGATATTTGCACACCCGTGTTCATAGCAGCATTACTGATGGTAGCCAAAAGGTAGAAGCAACCCAAGTGTCCACCGATGGATGAATGGATACACAAAATGTGGTCTATACCCACAGAGGAATGCTATTCCACCTGAAAAAAGGAATGGAATTACGACACATACTACAACTCGGATGAACCTTGAAGACATTATGCTGAGTGAAATAAGCCAGTCACAAAAGGACAAATATTGTGTGATTCCAATCATATGAAATATCAAGAATAGGTAAATTCATAGAGACAGAAAGTAGCATGGGGGTTACGAGGGACTGCTGGAGGGGCGTTGGGAGTTGTAGAATTGGTACAGAGTTTTAGTTTGGGATGATGAAAACATTTTAGAGATGGATGGTAGAGATAGTTAAGTATATTCACGATAGTCTGAATTCACATTATTGTGAATGTACTCAATGCCACTGAACTATACATGTGGAAACAGTCAAAATGGTAATGTATATGTATATTTTAGCACAATGAGAAAATGTCTTTAATAAAGTTTTAAAGTGCAGGGTTTTGTACTACTGATTCCATAGGTCTGGATTGAAGCTTAGGAATCTGCCTTTTTTTTTTTTTTTTTTTTAAAAAACATGGACTTCCTGCCCAGCATGGAGCGCATTGTAGGGCTTGAACTCATGTCTCTGAGACTAAGACCAGAACTGAGATCAAGAGTCCAACACTCAACCATCGGAGCCATGCAGGCATCCTGCAGTCTGTCTTTTTTAAGTTGCTGGGGGTTTTGATGCAGGTGGCCATGGAGAAACATTGGCATTCGGTGCCCATGGCTGTGTTCATACTTCCGCAAAGCCTGTATGAAGATCAACCACCCGGACTTTAAAGTATAGGCTGCCACTTACCGGGATGTGAGAAGCCACTGGAGCTTTCTGGGCTTCAGATTTTTCATCTTTAAAATGGGACTAATAACCCTACCTACCTAATAGGGTCTTTGTAAAAAAAAGAAACTGAGGAGTTGATATATGCAAAGTGATTTTTTACATGAGTCTAACACTTAATGGCAGGGTCTCCTTTTTACATGACTGTGAATATTCTCAAGGACCCAGGAAGCCATTGCAACTTAGTGAGTTTAATTAATGAAGCAGGGTTAGGAATTAGACGCATCTCTGATTCTGCAAAGGGTTTAGTGGTGAGGATCTTATCCCACCAGAAACAATGACATTCTGTCAGGTGGGGGAGGGGGTCATGAAACATCTGATAGAGTTCTAGTGATTTTATTTTAAATTACTCAGATGCATTTTAAAAAAAAATCTCCTGAAAGAATTCACACTCTGTTAACAGAGGAATAGGATTTGTGGCAGAAGGTAAGGGGGAACTTTCACTTGTCATCCTGTTTGCTTCTGGGTTGTTGTGCTTATTTTATACTGTGAGGCTCTGTATGACTTTTGTACTTGGGGAAAACAGGTTTTTTATTAAGTATGAAAAGTGGCTGCCCTTTCCCATTCAAAACAGAACTGGCAGTAAAAACACAAATACCCATTCAAAATGATATCCCTACTGAATAACACGGCTGATGTTACCTTGTAATTAGCAAATCACAACGCATGTTGACATCCATTGTCTCATTTAATCTGTGGCACAGTTTGGGGAAGTAGGTAATATCTTACCCATTTTACAGCTGAGAAACGAAATGCACGGGAAATACACGTCCCAGCTGCGTTTCACTCCCTCCTTATCCTCTGAGCGTTGCCCTTGTTTCACTTTGCTGTAGTGCTTCGAGCACTTACTCCCGTCCTACAGTAAAATATATTTGGAATTCGCCCACTTGTGGATAACATCCTTCACTGAAATGGCCCAAACTGAAGAGGCTGTTTAGACATGAGATAGACAAACCTTGCCACACTTGCCAGGTAGGAGCTTGTGCTGTTGTGTTCGTTTGCCTCCAGAGGTCGTCATAACAAAATTCCTAAAAGCGAACTATTTCACGCATCTGTGCTTTAACAGAGCCATCGTTTTGTTTCGTCCGCTCAGCAGGCAGAAACCGCATGAGATTTTTACTGTGCAGACCCTTCTTTCACAAAAAGCTGCCATGTCAGGTAGTGTTTGAAGAGCTGTAACTGCGTTTCCAGTTTGGGTAGCGTGAACCCCGTCATCCAAGAGGAGGTATTCCTGCTGACACATGTGTTGCTCTTAGTGATCAGGAAAATCCGGATGGTTTTGTGTGGTTGCACTGCAGCTGCAAAGGTTTATTTGGATATTTATTGTTTAATGATGGGGATTAGTGGCCACAGGAAAACGCAAGTGTCTTTGAGTTGCCTCAGCCTTTGTTATCCAGGGGTCTCTCCAGAACTGGCTAAATAATTCACACAGCCCAGTTACCACGAAGGCAAAGAACTCCTTGCTCAAAAATTATTAAAAATTTCAAGATGGCAACGTCAGAGCATTAAACCAAGTGCAGGATCCTTTGCGAGTGCATCTGTGGTACATCTGTGAAGCCAGGCCTGGGTCTCTCTTATATTTAAAATGTGTTTACGTATTTGTAGATAAGATATTAAAACATTGAAAATTTTACAAGATATTAAAGTAAGCCTCGGGGCACCTGGGTGGCTTAGTGGGTTAAGCTTCTGACTTTGGCTCAAGTCATGATGTCAGGGTCCTGGGATAGAACCTTGCCTCCAGCTCCGCGCTCAGTGGGGAATCTGCTTGTCCCTTTCCCTCTCTGTCTGCCCCTCTCCCGCCACCCCAGATGGCCTTCAGCTCGTGCTCTCTCTCTTTCTCTCAAATAAGTAAATAAAACCTTTAAAGAAATTTAAAAAATAAAACTAAGTCTCTAGAGAAGGGAAATCTCTCTTAGTTGTTTCTTGTATCTTTCCAGAGATTTCCTTTATTTACAAACATACATACAATAGACAGTATATTATCTACCCTCCTTCAAGACACATACATACAAATAGTAGCGTTCTTTACACATTGCTCTGCATTTTTTATTTTCTTAAAAATAGATCTTGCAGATCATTCCTGATAACCACATAATTCTTTTCCATGGCCACATAATATTCCATTCCGTATATGTAACAGTTATTTAACTAGTTCCTTTTGATGGATATATAAGTTGCTTCCAATGCAAAAATGCTGCAACAAAAATCTTTGCAGATCATCTTTTTATATGTGTGAGTGATTTTGTGGACTTGTCAAGTCAAAGGTTATGGTTTGTTTTAAATTTTCATAGATCTTACCAATTACCCTCTAAAAAGACTGTACAAAGATACACCCTCAGCAATACAGATTTTCATCAGATTTTTGGGTCTTTGCCAATCCCATGGGTGGGACCCAGTGCTTCATTGTAGCCTTGATTTTCACCTCTCTTATTATCAGTGAAACTGAGTATCTTTCACTGAATATCTGGGAGTCAGTCCGTTCTGTGATCTGTCTGTCCTCATGATTTCTTTATTGTAATTGCCCATTAGTTTTTTTCTTATGACTTGTACAAATGCTTTATCCATTGAGGACATTTGTTCTTGGTTTGTGAGGCATTGAAAATACTTCCCTTGGTTGGTTTTATCTTTTGAACTTTGTTTTGCCATGCAGAGTATTTTTAAAATGTAGTTGAATTTGTCAGATTTTTTTTAATGGCTTCTAAATTTTGTATCATACTCAGAAAGACCTCCACTCCCATACTTTCTTCAGGCATTTCTTTTATTTCATTCCTTCACATAAACCTCTACTCCATTTGAAATTTAGTTTGGTATGAAGTGGGGAAATGGGGATCCAGCTTTATTTGTTTTCCAGATGGCTACCTAACTGTCCCAGCAATAGTTGTTGAATAATTCAGCTTTTCCAGCACTGATTTGAAGTTCTCTCTTTATCTACCGTAAATTCCTACATGTGTTTGTGTCTATTTCTGAACATTTTATTTCATTTACAAGAATTGTTAAGCATAATGTGTCAAAGAAATTTTTTTTCTTTGGTGTCTGGGTGACTGAGTCAGTTAAGCTTCTGCCTTCAGCTCAGGTCCTGATGTCAGGGCCCTGGGATGGCCTTACTGGGCTCCCTGCTCAGCAGGAAGTCTGTGTCTTCCTCTCCCTCTGCTCGTGCCCCGTCCTTGTGTGCATGCTCTCTCTCTCTCTCAACTAAATAAATAAATCTTTAAAAAAATTTTTTTCTAAACCTTTTTCTAGTTTGAGGAGTGGTCATAGAAAGATGTGGCTTGTCCAGAGCCTCTCAATTCAACACAATAATCCCTGGGCTAATATATGTTTACTTTTGTAAGTATTTGAAGGAAAAAACATTATTATGATGGTTAAGAACATGGATTTGGAAGTCAGATAGATCTGGTTTCAATCTCAGTTCCACACTTACTTAGCTGTGTGACCTTTGGTGAGTTACTTGCCTTAGATTTCCTTGATTACTTGCCTTGATTTCCTCATTTGTAAAACAAATAAATATAGTACCTGTCTCATTGAGGTAGTTGAGAAGTAAATGAATGTCAAGTGCTTAAACCAGTGCCTGATGCATGATAAATTGTTATTGTTGTTGTTTGCCCATGAGGTGATCAACTCATACCTGCTTGCCTGGGGTCCCTTGTTTTATCACTGTAAGTCCCAAATCTTGGAAGATCCCTCAGTCCTGAGAAAACTAGGACGTTTTGTCACCCATAACCCTATTGCTCAGTACGGTGTGTGTTTTTTTTCCTCCATCAAAACCATACTACGCAATACCTACAAGGATTAGCTCGACTTTTATAGATACATCACAAAATGCAATTTTTTTTTTCATACACATAAAATCCATGCTCTTATCTCATTCCAGTTGAGTGTCATCCCCCCTCCCCACCCCTACTGGTCCTGGGGGCTTGTAGACATTCTTTGTCCATCAGAGTCTAATCTGGGATTTCCTCTGGCTTCCACGTGAGCCATGATCAAAGAGTCCCCCTTCCACTGCCAAGAAGGGAAAGGTGTTGGGAGAGAAGTGGGGGGTTGGGGTCAAAATAGGGCTAGACAGAAACACAAGGTACAATAACTCCAGGACACTGGAGTCTGGGAACACTTTGCTTCTAGAATAGAGAAACAGAACAGGATCCCCAGGTTTGACTTGCTAGAATGTAAAAGGACAATTGTCCTCCTCACTGACCATCCTAACTTTAGCACTGTAATAGACTAGTAGGATAGATATCACTGGGAAGGGAGCATGGTATGTGTTTATCAGATCCTGCCACCAACGCCGTGCCTACTCAGAGGAGGTGTCTGGCAGTTTCTGTATCCATCAGGACAAAAGTGTAAGGTGCCTGGCTGGTTGGAGGGAAGAGGAAAGAGGATTGTTTGCATTGAAGAAATCAAGCCTTGGGCTTAATTAGACTAAATTTAACAGTGCAGTGGAGAGAGGTCTGGACCAAAAGTCAAAAAAACTTAAAACGAAGTTCTCATCCCATCTGTTTCTTGACTAACTCTAACCCCAAGGACACGTGACTTTCACAGAAGCCTGTGAATGTGCCCCATTAAGGCTCACAATACACGGATACCCCCACATATCTTCCCATGCCCTCCATTTCTCCCTTTATAAAATGAAGGACTAAATTTGAGTCTTTCATTATTCTGTTGACAGTCTCTCTCTCTCTCTTTTTTTTTAAATATGTTCTACACCCAGTGTGGGGCTTGAACTCACGACCCCAGGATCAAGAGTCACATGCTCCACTGACTGAGCCAGGCAGGTACCCCCAGTTGACAGTCTTTATGGTTCAGTTCTAAGCACCACACTGGGAGAATGGGATCCTGGCACACCAAGTTCCTTCAGTTAAGTGTCGTTTGAGAAAACACCATGTTCTGGGTTTCTTTGACTCCTTCCCTGGAGAGTAAAATGGTAGAAACAAACACGATAACAATGTGGAATCTGTTGTTTCAGCTTCGCCTGCATCCATTAGCCCTTCTTTTGGTGACTGTTCTTTGTTTTGCTTTGGGGAATCACCTTTCCCAATTGGACAAAATCTGGCCAGTGAAGGCACCCCACCCTCTGCTCGCCGGAGAATGAGCAAGTGGCCCAAGTTCCGCCAGTCAGATGCCCTCTCTCTGGAATTTGAATCTTGAGCCAAGTGATGTGAAGATTGAAAACAGAGCAGAAACATGCCGAAAATGTACCTTAAAGCAGGGGTTAGCAGACTATGGTTGTGAACCAAATCCAGCCCTATGGCAATATTGATAAAGTTTTATTGGGACACAGACAAAATCATTTATTTACTTGTTGTCTATGACTTTCATGCTACAATGACAAAATTGAGTAGTTACGTTAGAGACTGTCCCACAAAGTCTAAAATATTCACTATCTGGACCTTTGCGGTAAAAGTTTGCTAATCTCTGCTCTAAAGGATTTCCCATTAATTCCTGCTGCCTAAATCCCAGGAGCTATCCTGGTTCCTGCCCATTTCAAAGCCTGGTTCTTCAGGTTTTCTAGTGAGCTATTCCATATTTTTCTAAGAAATTTCCTTCCCTCCTTCCTTCCTTTTGCTTAAGTTAGAGCGAGTTTGTTTCTGTTGCTTACAACCAAAGAAGCCAAATTTTTTGGCACTTAAATATGTTTTTAGTTTTAAAAATCATTTAAAGAAATAAATATTTTTCTTTTTTTTTTAAAGATTTTATTTATTTATTTGACAGACAGAGATCACATGTAGGCAGAGAGGCAGGCAGAGAGAGAGAGAGAGAGAGAGAGAGGAGGAAGCAGGCTCTCCACTGAGCAGAGAGCCCGATGCGGGGCTCAATCCCAGGACCGTGAGATCATGACCTGAGCCGAAGGCAGAGGCTTTAACCCACTGAGCCACCCAGGTGCCCCAATATTTTTCTTTTTAAAGATGTTATTTATTTATTTGACAGACAGAGATCACAAGTAGGCAGAGAGGCAGGCAGAGAGAGAGGAGGAAGCAATCTCCCTGCCGGGCTGAGAGCCTGATGCAGGGCTCGACCCCAGGACCCTGGGATCATGACCTGAGCCAAAGGCAGAGGCTTTAACCCACTGAACCACCCAGGTGCCTGTAGAGAAATAAATATTTGATTAAATTTTTCTATCTGGCTAAACGTGTCCATTTAATGTAGCACTGATGGGGAGGAACCATATCTCTGTGGAGCAGCACGGGTGTGGCAATGAAAGCAAGTAGTATGAGTATGAACGAGTAGAAAGAGGAGTGGTACTTTAAAAATAAAATAGAGTATTTGTTTTAAAAATTTTCATTGCTTTGGTTTAAGCCACAATATTTTAAGTATTTTAACTTTTCAAATAATGTTATAGAAAAATATGAGATTTTCATGTTTAGCTAAAGAGAACACAAGCTTATTGGTTTTTTTAAAAGATTGATTTGTTTATTAAGGGGGGGCGTGAGTGGGGGGAGAGGCAGAGACAGAGGAGGGGAGAGAATCTCCAGTCGAATCCCCGCTGACCAGGGTCCACAACGTGCTGCTCAATCTCATCGCCCGTGAGATCAAGACCTGAGCTGAAATCAGGAGTTGGACACTTAACCGATGGAGCCACCCAGGCACCCCAAGTTTATTGTTTTATAGCAGAAATAATAATAACTGAATCAAGGAATGAATTTTGGGTTAGGAATTCAGAATTCTGGGGGCACCCGGGTGGCTCAGTGAGTGGTTGGGTGTCTGCCTTCAGCTCAGGTCATGATCCCAGGGACCTGGAATCAAGCCCAGCAACCCGCTCCCTGCTCAGCAGGGAGCCTGCTTCTCCCTCTCCCTCTGCCTGCTGCTCTGCCTACTTGTGTTCTCTCTCTGCCTGTCAAATAAATAAATAAAATCTTAAAAAAAAAATCCAGAATTCTGGGTCCATATTCTGCCTCCGGGAAGATAGCACTCTGTGTGTGAACATCACCTCCACCTAAGGTGACACTCAGTTGCCTTATGTTATAATTATTGGTGGAAGGAAAGGAGAGTACCATCACAGATCATTTCTGTAACCTGGGCCAAGAACCAGAGCCTGGTTGGTGCCGGTGATTTCAGAAATGAGTCCAGGGCTGATGCTTGCGTGAAGGAAGGAGACTGATCCTCTGGATTTGCAGAGCCCTGGAAAATACCTTCGGTGATGAAAAACATCTCGTTGGATTAGGCGGTCTCCAATAAGTAGGCGGATTATCCAGCTTCCTTCGTTCAGAACTGACTGGACTTGTTGGACGACTTCTTAACTGTCAGGAAGGAAGAGGGAGGGATGTGCATGTTAAATCTAGTGCAAATATGAAGCACGCTGAGTTGGAAGACAAGCTTCTTTCTGTGTATGACCAGAGGATGACCAGGGGGTGGGAGGGGTTGGGGTTGGGCTGATGGCTAGAGAGGGGAGAAACCCCCAGATTAATTCTGAATGATCACATAGTCACGGGAGCCGGAGAGGCTGGTGGTTTAGGAAGAAGAGATAGAAAAAAAAAAATGAAAAGGGAAAGAGATTTGGAAATAATTTCTTCCCTTCACCTTTCCCAGGCTCATAAGCATAGAAATTCTGTGAAACAGATGTTTGTTGAGCTAGAAGCCACTGTCCCTTGTAAAATTCAGGAGGTCTGTGAACTTGGTTGGGGGGAAAAAGTGACATCTTTATTTTCCTTAACATAAAATGAAATCTGGTATTTCCTTCAATTACAAAATGTACATCACAGACCAGCTGTATTGGTGAAGCTGAGACCTGTCACTAATAGAAATCATGGATGTTTTCATATTATGTTATTGTGTGCAGATCTCATGAAATATTTGTGTCCATCATTACTTTGGAATTATGATAGAAATTAGACTCACCGTTAGTCTTGTTCTTTAATGTGCAAAGAAGTATGTATTATTACTATATTACACATTTTTATTTTGATAATTGTATTTCAGTGTAATTGACTTCTTTGGTGGTCATATATATCTTATTGTATACATTGGAAAGTACGGTTCTGAGAAGGGGTCCTGAGGTTTCACCAGGCTCTAAGGGCTATGTCCCTGGAGCTCTGCTGTAGGCACTGCCCTGTGTGCCCAGCACCTTCCACAGCCCCCATTCCCTCTACTCCCTGATCCAAGCCTTTGAGAAAGCTCTGTAGAAACACGGACGAATGTTTCAGATAACATGCAAAGGGAGTATTTCAGCATGGCTCTAACCAGGTAAAAATACTTGTTCTAGTTCTTGTATGGGAACAAGAACTGGAAAATAATTAACAAAAATGAAACTAGCTCTGTTCACTTTTAAAGTATTGTTACATTGTCTTTCAGTACTCTTTGTAAAAAAGAGTGTGATCTCTTTTTTACATAAGTAATATATCTTCTTTGTTGAAAAATTATCAAATGTACATGAGTAAAAAGAAAAAATATCCAATCTTCCTTCGCCAGTTTTTAAAAACCATGCTGGGTTCTACAAAGTGTTTTAAAAAATGATACAGAGCTATATATTCTGACATGGCAAGATTTCTATCATATAGTAAGTGAAAAAGAAAAAATAGTACATAAAACAGAATCCTATTTTTTTTAAAAACATATGTGTGAAAATGCCTAGGAGGGCACTGATCCAACAAGCATCGGTGTTTACAATTGGCAATTATGAGCTAATATTAGTCAATACCAGTTTTCTCACAGGAAAGGAAATCCTTCAAAGAGAAGCACAGTGTTGATGCTAGGATTAGCAGCTTCTCGAAGTCCCAGGTATATCCTGTGGCAGCCCGTAGAGCGGCTCCTTGGTCAGATGGCTGGTGTCTGGGGTGGGGGGTGGAGGTCCACCAGGCACCCCCACAGAGACTCCTGGGCCCGGGCCTCAGCTTCACAGTCTGGAAGCCCCAGAAATTCTAAACACTTCCAGCTGCCTCAGTTAAACCCACCATCAAGGTGGGTCTTCCTGAAGTCGCCCTCCCCACCCCACCCTCCAGGTTCCTTTGATTGGATTCTGATGTTCACAAATTTTCTTGGGACTTTTTTCTTAAGGCTTTATTTATTTTTATTTTTATTTTTAAAAAGATTTTTATTTATTTATTTGAGAGAGAGAGGGAGGGAGAATCTGATGCCAACTCTGCACGGAGCCCAGAGCCTGACATGGGGCTCGATCCCACAACTGTGAGATCATGGCCTGAGCTGAAACCAAGAGTCGGATGCTTAACCAACTGAGCCATGGAGGCACCCTTAAGACTTAATTTTTTTAGAGCAGTTTTAAGTTCACAGCAAAATTAAGAGGAAAGTGCAGAGATTTCCCCCATGCTCCCCTGCCCTCACACGTGCAGAGCCTCTCCCCCTTTATCAACATCTTCTACCAGAGTAGCACTTGTTAGCACTGATGGACCCAGATGGACACAACATATTCACCCAGGGTCCACAGTTTACACTAGGGACAAATGTATAAATGACATGTGTCCACCATTAGAGGATCATGCAGATTATTTTCACGGCCCTAAAAATCCTCTGTGCTCCACCCAGTCATACCCCCGCTCCCATCTTGGGACATTTTAAAGATGGCAACTCTAATTCCTAAAAACTGGACCCAGTCCCTTTTCATTGTCAGAGTCGGACTGTCAGCCCATTAAACCGAACACACATCCTGCATACCCCAGGGAACTGAGTCTGGTTGACAAAGGTGCAAATTGATTTCACCTGAGTTTGGCCCCGGAGATGTGGGTGTGTGCTTTTAGGCATAACCACTGTGAGCTTAGTTCTCCCAGGCTCCAGGCAGGGGCTGGATGAGACTGAGGAGATCCCGTCCCTGGACAGCTGCAACCAGGCTCTCTGGCCCTCAGCAGGACCTGACCTTGGACACAGGACTCGATGGAACACAGCTCTCTCGGCAAGTGTGTAGGACGGAGGAGTTGGGCTGACTACGGTCTGGTGCAGGCTTGTTAGGGTTTGAGAAGGCCACAGAAGCTGCTAGTCCTTTCTCTTAGCTGGACTTCTCTACAGGCCCACGAGGTCTTGAGGCTGTGCTGTTTTCATTCCTGGCCATTATTCCAGGACAATGGATTTCTTGTCAGCAACAGTATTTCTTTATTCCTGAAAGACATGCTGCCGACAAGAATGTTTCACGAAATCCTTCCCTTCCACCTCTGACCTTCCACACAAAATATACTGTCCTCCTATTCCCACTGCACCCTTGTGGTGTACCCAGGCCATTGGCATTGCATCAGAAACATCCAAGTCCTGCTTGTCTTATTATTTCCTTAACATTTTCTTTTAAATGTGCTCCCTTTTCTCTCTTTTTTTTAAAAATTTTTTTTAAATTTCTTTTCAGCGTAACAGTATTCATTGTTTTTGCACGACACCCAGTGCTCCATGCAATACGTGCCCTCCCTAATACCCACCACCTGGCTCCCCCAACCTCCCACCCACCGCCCTCCCTTTTCTCTTAAATGAAATAATTTTGTTAGGAACTAGGTCAGAAATATCTGTGGAATTACAGATTTAATGAGCTGCATTTTTCTGAATATATTAAAATAAATACATAAGTATGGAACAGTTAAACATTTTCCTATGGATCCTCTAAAACCACCCTCCCCAGGTGGCTCCCGCCGGTATATTCCAGCCCAGCCACAAGAAACCCTGGCAAGGTCTGTAAACTCTTCAAGAGATGCTTCTGGGTCATCCGTGTCATTACTATTGACTTCGTTCTCTGAAACCACTCAGTCTGCGTCTGTGGGCCAATGTGGCAGGAAGGAGCAGGTCATTTCACTTGAGGTCCCACCCTGGGAGTGGTGAGTTCCGTGGCGAGGTGCCCTCTTCCACTCAAAGTTAGATTTCCTTCATCTCTAGTCATGAGAGACCCATTCTCTTACTGATCAACGATGAAAACAGGGTGAGGATTCTAAGCGGCTTTCCTCCCTGAGGCATGATGACCAGACAAAGCCCTGGAAAAGGGGGCCTCAAAGGCGATAGAAGCTGGGGGCAGCTATGCAGAAAGGATGGGCTTGCCTGACTGTCTAATTGAAGGACAGACGTTTGCTTCTTTTCACAAAGATAACTGCTGGATAACCATTTGCCTCTTGTCCACAGAGAATTTGAGGTGTTGTAGGCTGTGAAAACCTGAGGGCTTTGCGGGTCCTACGTCCATCAGTTACCAGCTGTGCAGCCCCGGGCAAATCCCTTCATCTGCCTGAACCTCAGTTACTCCCAGTAGAACAGGATTGGTGACATTTAGTCACACTTGCCTTATCTGCTGTCCAGGCTGTGGGGAGGATTAAATGAGCAAAGGAAGGAGTGACTGATCTGAATACTGGAAGGCAGGGTTCGCAACACTGGATGCACTCTGGAATTATGGTGGTGGTGGGGAGAGGGGTGATTTAAAAAAAAAAAACAACCACCAAAACCAGTGCTGTAAGACCCAAACCCAGAGACTCCGATTGAACTGGTCTGGAGTGGGTCCTGGGCATCTGTACTTTGAAATGCGCTTCCAGTGAGCCTCATGTGTAGCCAAGGTTGAGAACCACTTCCCTCAACACATGCCATCCAATACAGAAGCCACTTGCCACAGGTGGTTATTTAAATTTAAATTAGTTTGAATTCACTACAACTTAAAATTCAGTTCCTTACACTAGCCACATTTCAAGTACTCAGTGACCACGTGTGGCTACTGGCTTACCATATTGGACAGTGCAGAGATGGACTATTTCTGTCGTCACAGAGAATTCTGTTGCCTCTGAAAGCATTGCCCATGTACCAGCAGAATCAGTGTCACTGGGAGCTTGTTAAGAATGCATACTCTCAGGCCATTGCCCACCCCACTGAATCAGGATCTGGATTTTAATGGAATTGAACAAAATCTTTAGCGTCTTCTTCAAGTCTGTAAAGCACTGCTGTAAAGCATACATTCATTCTTTCAACCAATGTTTATCAAATGCCTGGCATGTGCCTTGTACATGTCAGGTGATGGAGAGCGATTAGGGAAAAAACAGCAGTGTCTGCCATTCCAGCTGGAGGAAACAAATAGTCATTGCACAAGAAAACCAATAGGCAAATGCAGTTCAGAGGGACAAAAGTAATATAGGAGAATTTGCTAGAGAGGAACTCTAGGGGCAGGGCTGCTACTTTCAGTTGGAAGAGAGTGTCAGGGGACATCTCTCTAAGGACCCCTGAGTGGAGCCTGAGTAACAAGGGGCTGGCCAAGGGAAGATGTAGGGGTGGTATGTTCTGGACAGAGACATCAGCAAGTAAAGTGCCTTGAAAGGAGATTGCCAGATATAGCAAATAAAAATATAAAACGTTCACTTAAATTTCTGCTAAACCATGAATAATTTTTAGTTATCTGAAATACTGCATGGGACACAGGTTGTTTTTTTTTTTTTTTTTTATAGAGTGTATTTGTTTATTTGAGAGAGAGAGAAGAGAGTGAGAGAACACAAGCAGAGGGAGCTGCAAAGGGAAAGAGAGAAGCAGGCTCCCTGCTGAGCAGGGATGCCAGGAACCTGGGATCATGACCTGAGCAGAAGGCACACGCTTAATCTACTGAGCCACCCAGGGGCCCCTGCTTGGGACATACTTATACTAAAAAAAGTATGTGTGGTTAACCTGAAATTCGAATTTAACTGGACATCCTATATTTTATGGACACCCTACCTTAAAGAGGACCAAGGAGGGAGCAGAGTTGGAGGGACAAAGGAGGAGCAAGCGACTGGAATAGTCAGGGCAGGGTGCCACGAGGAAGGGCGGGAGGGGTAGCAGGGCCCAAATCTTGGGCTACATAAAGGCAAGTTTTAGAAACCAAATGGTCACCAAAGGACTGTACTGACCACTGCTGTTTCTTTCACTTTGTGTAGTCATTGGCTTTACCTTCCTGCAACCCTATGGTTTCTGGGAAGGGCTTCTTGGAAGATGAACAATTGTCCAGGCTGTCAGGCCTGGGTGGGGCTGGGGGAGACGGCAGACCCCTGGTTGCCCTGCCCAAGCATAGCGTGCAGTATACATTGTTTGGTCTGAGCTTTTAAGTGCTCTTTCCCTGTTTGTTTGTTTAATTCCTGTGCTTTTGTATGTGATCCCCTATAAATCTCCCTCTCCTTAAGGACCATGTTTGACAACTTCATTTCCCCCCAACTGGAGACATTTCCCCTGCTAAGGGTCAAAAAGACTAATTACCCAAAACCGAGTATTGGAGACACCCTCAGGCCACCCATGACCCAGAAGTGCCTGATCCTGGTCATATGAATAGAGGAATTCAGTGAGAGCAGACCTGAGCACAGAAGCAGTGATGTCCTCGAACCCCAACTGTATTCTTATCAGAAAACAAACTCCTGACCCCTTCAACAACAATAAATGTGGAAGAGACCATAAAGGATCTTCCGTTCAGTTTAGTTTACATGTGAGGAAACTGAGGCCCTGGGAGGATCATGATTTGCTGAAGGGTCCCACATAGATGATAGGGCTGGGACGGGAGCTCAGAACTTCCTAAATCTCTGTCCAGTGCTCCCTCCTCCCAAGTTGGGCTTGGTGTGGGGAACTGTGGGAAGGGCAGCAAAACAGCGGCTGACACTCATTGAGTGCTTTAACACTTAGAAAGCACTTCTCTACATTATCTCCTTCAAGGCAGGGACAGTTTCCATTTTGGAAGCAGGGAAGCAGGAGCTCAGAGAGGTTAAGTGACTTGTCCAGGATCACACAGCTGTTAAGTGACAGAACCTGGAGTTAAAATCCAGATGCAGGCTCCTTGGTCTGTTTCCATTATAATGTGGAAAAAAGGAGGAATGAGAGAGCAGCACACTCACCACCAGTATTATCAGAGGTTGAGAGCCGGCAGGTGGGAGGGAAAGGTGGCCTGAGAAATGAGAAAGAAGATTGCTTGCAGGGAGCCTTGGTGGCACATGGCATGCATCATCCCCTTCAACTGTCACATCAGATTTACACTTGAGGAACTGAGGCTTGAAGAGGTTGGCTTGTCGCTCAGCTGGTTAGTAGCAGGGCTGGGACTTTGATCCAGATCTGTCGAATCGAGAGTCTCAGCAGGTCCCTCCTGGGTTTTTTGGGGGCCGGTGAAAGTGCAGGATGAAACAGGACAGCACAGAGAACATGCAAGAAAAAAAGGACCAGGAAGGCTTACAGGGACAATGAATGATCCTTGGGGGGGGCGGGGGAACAGTGTGTGGGGGGTGCGGAGCCTCTTCCTCCCTCTTGCTTTCCCCTCTACTCTGCATGCAAATATTGTCCCAGAAGCATTAGCTAAATCCCCTCTTTTTAAAGTCTGTAGATTTGCTTGGGAGCTGAACTGCAGCTCTACTTGCGTTGCTAGTCGGTTCTGTCCTTGGAACTGCAGTACTCTGGCCCCCTGGCTTCTCTGGCCACAGCTAACAGGGCCTCCTTTCCCCTGAACTGCCCCCCCACCTGCCAGCTTCCAAAGACCACCAGCATTAGGCAGGAAACAGAGCTGGATTGTCTTGTTTTCATGCAAGAACTTGTTCCATCTTCTCCTGTCTCCCTCCCCCCACCTCCAGCTTCTAATTTTGTTTCCAAAATAATTGTGAGGTTTTTCCCCAGCTGAGGGTCCCTGATTGACTAGTAGTAGGGAAATTCCTACCAAGGCTCCCTTATCTTTTCTAGTCAACCATCCTGCTTGTCTGTTGTTGGAGGCTGGCCTCATTAAGTCTTCTCATTTGCCCGGGTACCTAATTCAGTCCTGATGAGGAGTAGGTTCACATTAATCTTTCTGCCCTGAATTGACCATGCAAGGGAGTAAGACGTAGAATTATTCTGTGGGGTTGTCATCACTAATGTTTCCCTTGTTTAGACATCTTTTGTAGCTGGGGAATCTCTCAAGCCTGGCGTCTAGGACATTCCTCAGAAGCCTCCCCATTAGGCGAGTCACTGGATGACCCTCTTGTCCTCTGGGGGAATGCTGGGAGTCGGCACATCTGCTCCCGGGGCTTGGGGTTCACACGTGGTCAGTGAGCCTGCTGCCCACCAGCCAGCTGCCACGTTGCTTCTCATCATCGCCCTTGGACAGTGTCTGTAAGCCTCAAAAAAATGAATGAAAATATAAGTCCAAGGGAATATAAAAATGTCAGAAAATGTAGTTAATATTTACTCTGGGCAGTAAAAGGCCAACATTTGGGGCATGGGGGTGGAGGGTCTATGGGGATTCTTCATATTGTTCTTGCAATATATCTTCTTGATATCTGAAAACATCTGAAAATAAAATGTCTTTTAGATAGATGGACAAAATCCATTTTGCAGCCAGATTGAGTAAGTGAGCAAGAATATGAGGAACAGTGTGGAGCAGAGGCAGGAAGCGAAGTGGTTAAGATGAGGGCCACAGAGTCAGGGCCAATGGCGTTGGTCTGTTGCTTTCCACCCTAAGAGCTGTCATACCTTGAACAGGTTACTTAACCTCTTCAAGTTCCAGTCTTTATCATCTGGAAAATGGGGATGTGAATGTCGACCTCCCTAGAATATCAAATTACGTGAGATAATGCACGTAGGACGATGCCTGAGGCTTAGTAGGGGGGTCACTACATGGTAGGAAGAGGGCAAAAAGAGAAAGTACGAAGTCTTTCCTCATCCAGTCTCAATGATTTCCCAGTCACTGTCTTGTGATCCCCACACCCAATACCAGACACCCACTGCCTGTTGTACTCAGCCCCTGGCTTTGACTGGCTGTTTTCCAGGTGGTGAATTCCCCCAGAATGTTTCCTGACATTTCCAAATGGTCGTCTTAAAGGGCCAGCAGGAAGATGCTTATGGATCCTTCTTAGCTTGTGACCTTGGGGCCATAGTCATTCATTCATTCATTCATTCATTCAACAAATTTCACTGGGTAAGGGTAGTGGGAACTGTGGACCAGCCACTGAAGTTGGCATGGGGATATAGCACAAAACAAAATTGACCTGGTCCTTGACCTCCAGCTGCTTAAATTCTAGGAACTAGCCTTTCCCTATGGTTTTCTCTGGCTCCTCTTCCTGACAACACCCAGTCTTAGTCATTCCAGAACGCAAAACCTCCTTTAGTGCAACATGCAGACAGCTCAGGCTCACAAAGCCACAGGAGGCTGGGCACAATAAGATGTTGGCAGTTACTGGGCCGGATCATTCTTTCGCTGCCCTTGTTGGGAATAATTCGGCCTTGGGAGAAATGCAGGGTAGCCCGTGGTATGAAGCCAAAACTGCCTTCTCTGCCAATACTCAGACACTAATTGGCTGCCTCACCCACCTGACTTCCATGCCCACTGTACTTTTTAAAGCTAGTCTCTGCCCTAGACTCTCCCTTCCTTCTGTCTGTAATCCCTATCAGTCTGAAACCCTTTTTACAAACAGCTTTCCTTTGGTCATCAAATAAGCCTTCCACCCGCCCCCCTACCACCCTGCCCCACCCTCACCCCGCCTCCCCAACCACAGCCCTGCTACCCTTCCAGCGCCACAAGAGTTCATGCTTCCCAGGTCTTGGAGACCAGTTAATCACAAAATCAGCATTAGCAAACCTGCCTAGCCTCTCTATCTGGCGATTTTTCCATCCATTTGTTTTACAGGAAAACTGGAGTAACAGTACAAAACAATACAAACTGAAGGAGAAAGAATTTCATCTCTCTTACGCTCTTCTGCATTCATAACTGTTAGTAAACCTCTTATTTATAAAAACTGTTTACCATCAGTGTTCTCGAGAATGTATTGCTATTGTTTCCCTTTAGAACGTTACTTCAATGATATTTATTGAGGACTGCTTATGTTTGACGACCTATAGAGGAAGTCTTATATATTTTTCACAAATAAGACCTACAATGCCAAAAAAATATAACTAAGCATATACTAAAGGAAGGACTCCAGTGAGTTCTGTTTGCTGAGATTGGAAGACTCAGTCTCTAAAAGGTGAACTGTGTGTGTGTGTGTGTGTGTGTGTGTGTGTGTGTGTGTGGCCAAGCAGGGGGGAAAAAAAAGAGATTTAACAATTACTTTGTGATTTTTTTTTCAATATCATGAAAAATAAGTCTCCATGAAAAAGAAAAAAAAAGGAGCCCACCCAGGTACTGGACTCAGACACAGTCCAGGTCTTATGCTCCTTTCTACCATGTACTTGCCAGTAGAATTGGTATAAAAATGAAAAGAGAGAATAGACATAAATTGATTACCACAGTGCTTCAATAAATGGTAGCACAGACTGTGACCTGTGTGCCCCAAACCTATTCTCTTCTCTTAGTAACGTAACCTTGATTTTCATCTGAGCACATAGACTTCCTTGCAGCTAGGTGCAGCCATGGGACTAGACCAATGAGTTCTGAGCAGAAGCATTGCATGCTACTTCCCAGGAAGTCTCCCTAAAGAGAGAAGACAGTCTTCATCATCCTTCCTCTGCCTATTACTGGTCTGGACTCTGACTGTGATGGCTGGTACCCCAACTGCTATATTGGGGCATGAGGAGGAGGACCACACTCTGAGGGTGCCTGGCATTGCAGAGAGCTAAAGAGTTTGAGTCCTTGATGAGCAGGGATCTGCCATTCCAGTTTTGGACTTCCTGAGGATTTCTTTTCATAAAGCATAAATTACTTTTCTCATATCTAAACCATTATTTTTTTAGGTCTTCATTTCCCTAAGTGAAGCTAATCCTAACTAATATACTATAATTATTATTGTCATCATTATTTTATTAGCACTGGCCCACAATCCTGCTCACTCATAGATTCCTTTTTTAGGCCAGTAGGAACAGCAGTGAACTTTAAAATAGCACAGTGAATTTTGCCTTTGTTCTGGTCTCTGTTGCCAATCTATTCGTGCCTTTAATGTGGGGGCCCCATATCCTCCTGGTCCCCCACTTCTTTCCCTCCTCTGTTTCCCTCTCTTTCTAAATTCCTGACTCTGGGTCTTTCCCCACTTTCTATGGCTTTTCTTGAAGAATTCTCACCTGAAGTACCCTAAAAGCAGAGGAGGGTTTGGATTAGGTAGAAAGGAAAGGAAAGCATTCCAGGTGGGAGAAAACATAAACAAAAGGGAAGAGCAGATGGAGGTAATGGGGGGGTCTAGACAGGAAGTGGCAGTAGGTTTCTGCTGAGGGTGGTAGGAGATGAGATTGAGTTGGGAAAGTTGGAAGGTGGGGAGATGGGACCCTATTATGGAGGGTCCTCAGGGCCCAGTAGAGGAGTCTGGACTTGATCCCAGAGGAAACAGAGAGTCACTACCCGTTACTGAGAGGGGGCAGCGACACGAGGCAAGAGATGTTTCCAAAAGAATGAATCTGGCTGAAGTGTGCAAAACAGATTGAAGGCAGGAAGAGCCTGGAGACAGGGAGACCAGTATAAATCTTCCACCCAGTAATCAGATGGCCAAACATTGTCAACAGACTTTGACAGGGGCCGTATGAAACAGCTACATTAAAGTGTAGTGATTTCTTAAACAGATGAAGAAGCCTTAAACAAAGTCTTTCCCCAGAACTTCTCACATGGAGAAAACAAGCAAGCATCCAAACAGTGAAAATTGGTTCAATCCTTTCGGAAAACAGTTTGGCACTATGGATCAAGAGCCTTAAGAATGTTCACACCCTTTGACCCAGTAATGCTACTTTCTGGGAATGCTAGGGAAATAATCCAAACTGGAGACAGAAAAAAAGAATGCATGGAGATCTTAATCACAGCACACTTAATAATAGCAAATAATTAGAAACAATCTAAATGCTCGGCAGTGGAAGGATGGTTTAAGCACACTGTGGTTCTCAGTTACATGTCACTCAGCCATGAACTCCAAGGAGTAAGAAGACTAGACAAATGACATGGAAATGCTTGTGTCATAACTCAAGGAAAACAGGATACAAAATATACTGAATGTATATCACACAACAAACACCCCAATTGTAGAAAAGTAGTATTCTGAATTTCTCTTGGTTATTTCATTAAAGTGAGAGGACTATAGATTTTGTTTCTTCTCTCTTTAAAAAATGTTTTCTCCCCCCAATACGCTTTTGTTACATCTATACTTTCAATCATAGGGAATGTCAAGGACAAGTCATACTATTCATTCTTCTCTGAATTGTTTGGCTTGATAAGAATAACTATGTATGACTTTTATGTTTTTTTAAAGAAGTGAGTGATTTTTCGAAAACAAAATATATTGATAAATATGGAGAAGCCTTGAGAAATTCTCTTGTCATCGCAGGCATAGACACTTACATTCATCTTCTCTATGATGTGGTTTAAAAAAAAGGTACAGGCTGTCACGTGTGTGTGTGTGTGCCGGCGGGAGGGTCTGAGTTTGAATCCCACCTTAGCTGGACGACCCTGGCTACCTCATCTGTGAAGTAGGGAATGATGCCTTCCACGCGTAATTACTGAGGAAATGAAGGGAAAGAAAGTACAGAGAAAGAAAGTGAGCGAGATCTCCTTAGCACAGTGCTTTGCACTTTGGAGACCCACAGTAATGGTGGCTTCGAAGACTGAGTGCTGTTCTGTTCTCGGTTCTGCTTTCTGTATCTTGCAGGTGCGTAGCTGTCAGTTTAAGGGGTGACTGTCCGTGGAGGGAGACAGAGCTCTGAGCGGTTTCCTCAGCCTCAGTCACCTCATGCCTCTGGGCCACTGCCACCCTGATGTTTTGACCCCCCCCTCCCAGCCCCAGGCAATTTTGCCTCCTTTATCTGCCTTCACAGTGCTTTCCCCTCTGCCAGGACCATGCTTTTGTGACAGTACATAATGACCTGATTGTACAAAAGCAAGTTTATCTTCAAAAGGATGTTTTATCCTCCATATACTCAGCCAGCACATATTTAAGAATGGTTTTATGTCTTCAGTGTTTAAGGCTGGAACATAAAGTGGCCTTTGTGTGCTGAGATCATTCTGCTATACCTCCCTTGACCCCAGCTTTGTGCAAGTCCCAGGGTACAGCCCTGTGCAAAGTGGCATGGGTCTGTGGAAGATGACGTACAGTTCTAAAGGGCCACTGAGATTAGAGAGAGAGAGAGAAGGAAGAAGACAAGGTTGACTAGGAGACCATGTGGGGCAGAGCAAATTAATGGCAAAAATGATTTTGGAGGGTGCTAAACAGCACCCTTAATCTCCCCAACATCCTGCTTATGAAACTTTTATACTCAGCCATCTTTTCTAAGTTTCTCAAGGACTACTTAAGTGTGAGAACCCATTCAAAACTTTATGAAAATCCAGGGAGATGATGTTTATTGGCTCTGCGTGGTCAGCTAAGCCTGTCGGTCTGTCCAGGGATGCCACGGATTGCCTCCCTGGCGTTCCCAGCATGCCAGGCGCTGATGCTCTGGGAGGGCGGAAGTCCCCTTCCTTCCCCACCCTGGATTCTGTTCTCGAGCCGAGGATGTGGCCAATTTGCGAGTAAAAACACCGTATGTGACTCTTGCAGCATACATTCTGCCCCTCCCAAAAGAGGGAAACCGAGAGAGATGGAGCACTGGGTGTTATATGCAACTAAACAAGGGGGCCTGGGTGGCTCAGTCGTTAAGCATCTGCCTTCAGCTCAGGTCATGATCCCAGGGTCCTGGGATCGAACCCCACATCGGGCTCCCCACTTATCGGAAAGCTTGCTTCTCCCTCTCCCACTCCCCCTGCTTGTGTTCCCTCTCTGGTTGACTCTTTCTCTGTCAAATAAATAAAATCTTAAAAAAAAAAAAAAGAATCGTTAAACAATACAACAAAAACTTATGGTGTACTATATATGCTGGCTAACTGAACACAATAAATAAATGAAATAATATAAATTTTAAAACTCTGTACCAAAATTAACAAAAAAGAGAAAGAGAGAGAGAGAGAGAGAGAAAAAAGAGAGAGATGGTCATTTGAGAGAACAAAGGTGGGCTTGGGACCGTCTTCTCTCTGTAGCCCCCCCCACCCCCCAACAGCTGCCCCTGGCCCTTTTTGGCCCAGGGCTTGTTCACTGAGACATCCAGTTTCATTTTTCAGTCAGCAGTGCTGTGTCATGAGCTGACTTAGAAGGAAGGCTGTTGAATTCCCAGCACCAATCACCTACTAGGTGTTTAGTGACATTTGGTGAATAAATGAATGTATTCACACGTGAACTAATGAAACTTTCGCTTATTCCCACACCACTTGTTTTCCTTCTTCCCATGTTCTAGCTCCCACCGGCAGAGG
Organism: Enhydra lutris kenyoni; assembly: GCF_002288905.1. Lineage (NCBI taxonomy): Eukaryota > Metazoa > Chordata > Mammalia > Carnivora > Mustelidae > Enhydra > Enhydra lutris. The sequence continues at coordinate 52,033,762 of NW_019154096.1, forward strand.
AAGAATTATGGTGATTCGTTACAATGCGTCAGGACGTCTTTCCTGGTTACTGACTTTAAATCTTTTTTTTTTTTAAGATTTTATTTATTCATTTGACAGAGGTCACAAGTAGGCAAGAGAGGCAGGCAGGGAGAAAGAGGAGGAAGCAGGCTCTCCGCGGAGCAGAGAGTCCGATGCGGGGCTCAATCCCAGGACCCCGGGATCATGACCTGAGCCGAAAGCAAGAGGCTTTAACCCACTGAGCCACCCAGGTGCCCCTCCTGGTTACTGACTTTAAAAAGAATTATGACTTTTCTTAATCTCACAAAACAAACTGAGGTTGGCCGGGGGGAGGGGGGCAGGGAGAGGGTGGGTGGGTTATGGACACTGGGGACGGTATGTGCTATGGTGAGTGCTGTGAAGTGTGTACACCTGGCCATTCAAAGACCTATACCCCTGGGGCCAATAATACATTATATGTTTATAAAAAAATTAAAAAATTATTTAAAAAATTTAAAAAAAGAATTATGACTTTAAAAGGAAAAAAAACAACCCTAGAACATTATTTAAATACAAACAAGAAATCTGAATTCTATAACCGTGTGGAGCAGCACTGCCCAGTAAATGGGAATCCCAGTGCCAAACTGTATGTGATGAGAAAAGTCTATTTTCTTGGAATAAAAAGAGAAAATAAGGAAGGGAGGAGGGCAAGGAGGGAAGGACGACAGAAAGTAGGAGAAAGAAGCAGAGAAAGATTGAGGAAGAAATGTGAGTTCTGGTCCTTTGGCTCCAGCTTGGCCACTCATGGCTTTGTAACCTTGATCGTCAGTCTTCCCAAATGAGCTGTTAACAGGTCAGTTCTCAGACTTTATGAGCGCATCTCAGTTGTGGTGGTGGTGGTGGTGGGTGGTTTTAAGTCTTTGCCAGGATGGGGGTGAGACAGCTATTAAAAATGCAGATTCCTGAGCCCTGCCCTCAAAGACTTTGACTTTGGCCTGGGACCCTATGAAGCAAGCCATTTGGAGAGCTCACTTTGAGAAAACAGGACCCAGTGGTCTGAGAGAGGATGAGACTCTGACTCCTCAAGGGACTGGGACAGTATTCCTCACCTCCTGGGCCAGCCGCTTCAGGGCATGCTCTAGCTCTGGGGACGACTTGTTGGTTAAGTGCTCGAGGCAAAGGGAATGGCACTTTAGCCTCTTAGAGACAAGCGGACTCAAGGTCGCCTTTGCTCCCTGAGTTGCCAGCACTTGTTAAACGGGACAGGGATGAATTCAAGTGCACGGGCTCCCTGGATGTACTCACGCGTGTTGGGGAGGGGGAGGACAGGAACAGGACCTCCCACAGAGGGGTGCTTTGTGTACCTTCCCCTGCATGCTCTCATCTCACCTTCAGGGCATAGATTTTCACCTTCCTTTAACTGACGGGGAAACTGAGGCACAGAGCCTTCTTGCCAGAGCATACACCGTTCTTCATGGGCACCCTCAGAGGAAGATTTCAGATCTCCTGATTCCTAGTGTAATAATGGTTTCCCCAGTGTACCATGTTGCAGAGAACTAACTGTGTATTTATTAAACGAAAGGACTGAGGAATTATTAGCAATAAGTTTCTAACACTTCTTAGCCAGAACAATGATAAAATTCCAGTGTGGACTGCGATTACTGCTCTAATGAAATTAATGATGAAAATTCCTGGGCGCGCAGCCTGTGCAGTCCAGTCTTGTGGTGAGGGGACGCGGGTGTATATCATATGTATTTGCATACATGGGTTTTTGAAAAGAGATGGCAAGAGATACATGAAATGATAACAGTGATTATGAGTAGTGGAATTACAGGTGATTTTTATTTTCTTTATACTTTTTATGTGTTGATTGTATTGGTTATGTTTCTATAATGAGTCTTTTTTTTTTTTAAGATTTTCTTTATTTATTTGACAGAGAGAGACACAGCGAGAGAGGGAACACAAGCAGAAGGGGTGGGAGAGGGAGAAGCAGGCTTCCCGCAGAGCAGGGAGCCCGATGCGGGGCTTGATCCCAGGACCCTGGGATCATGACCTAAGCAGAAGGCAGATGCTCAACCGACTGAGCCACCCAGGTGCCCCAATATAATGAATCATTTTTAATCAGAAAAAATATACATTTAACACATCTCTGTGTTTATAGATACTTGAGAGTTTCCAAGATGCCTTCACAGATTTCTTAGTGGGTTTTGTACTTACTGCATAAAAGTACTATTATTTAATTATCCCCATTTGCAAAGGAAGTAACTTCCCTTGTGTCACACTGCATAGCTTATCAGAGGTGGGCTGTGACACAAACCCAGATCCGCCAGCTGATTTTCCCATTTCTTTGCTCCCTGAGACCCTGTGTTTGCTCATTTGTTTGAGTGAGCTCTGGACCCCTGCTACCAGTTCATGCACGAGCCTGTGGTCTTGCCCTCACTTCTCCTCCCTCACGTGGCCTCTGCCTCATACAAGGAACCCCAAAGTGTGTCTTTCCCTGCATTTCCACCTTTGCAATGCTGGGAGAAGCCTTGCAGGCAGATGTCCATACATTGGTGAGATGGATTCTTTTACTCCCCCTGGGGCCTGTTGAGACAGGAGGGTGGGTGCCCCGCTGTGGGGCTCCTGGAGGAAGGCCAGGAGGGAGAGAGAGAGGCGAGTGTCCCTTGCAACACTGGGGAGGCTGAGCCACTCTTGCTGTCTGGAGGGTGACCTGAACCTGGCCCACCACGCTGCCCTGGATGCTTGGTGGCAGAGAGAAGGGAGGAGGTGACCCTGAGACCGTGCCGTGCTTCTTGGAGGATGCCACTCCACCTGCCTGGGGTTGGTAAATGGCGCTCCTGGGTGGTGTTGGGTTTCTTTCCTTTCTATAAACAACAAACAGACCCTGGACCACAGAACAATGGACTGAGTCAGGGGAAGAGAAGAGAGCAGTGTGGGGTTGGGAGGGCGGTGTGGGAAGGAGAGGGGCCCGGGCACACATCCAGTCCCAAGGGCAGGCCCTGTGTGACTGGACTGGCCAGATAACTTTTATATGCTTGGTCCCCTTTTTTTTTTTAACTTAAAGATTTTTTTTTTTTAATTTTATTTATTTGACAGAGATCACAAGTAGGCAGAGAGGCAGGCAGAGAGAGAGAGGAAGGGAACCAGGCTCCCTGCTGAGCAGAGAGCCCGATGCGGGGCTCGATTCCAGGACCCCGGGATCATGACCTGAGCTGAAGGTAGAGGCTTTAACCCACTGAGCCACCCCAGGCACCCCAGGTCCCTTATTTTTAAAAATGGCAATGAGGTTCATGTTGTCAAGGATGATTTTTCTTGAAGGATTGTTGTAAGGTTCAAATTGATTCACTTGCTCAACCAATTATTTATTATCTGTTGTGTTCCAGATCCCGTTTTAGGTGCTGCGGGGAGAGCAGTAACCGAAACAGAAGTGGGCCCAGTCTTCATCTGGGGAGAGAGACAACAAACAGGTAAGTGTAAAATCAAACTTCAGACTGCTGAGTTCACTAAGAGACAGAAAGCTAAGTAGAAGGCATAAAGGTGTCGAGGGAGCTATTTTATTTTATTCCATTCCATTTCATTTCAATTTATTATCTTTCAATCTTTGTCATCTCTACCCCCAGCATGGGGCTCAAACTCACAACCCCAACATCAAGAGGTGCGTGCGCTACTAACTGCGCCAGCCAGGCTCCCCAGAAAGCTATTTCAGACAAGGAGTTAGAGGAGGACCTCTCCTGGGAGGGGAGACTGGAGCAGAGGCCAGGAGACGCGAGCGAGCGAGTCGGGGGGTATCTGGGGAAGCACATTCAATGCTGAGGGAACGGCAAGGGCCACAGAGTGGGGTTTAAGCATGACAAGGGATGTGACAGTCCCAGCCTATAAATGGGAATAGATGAACCCTCCAAAGCGGCCATTTCTCGCTGGCCTCTTGACTCTCTGACAATGAACAAAGAGGTGAGCAGTTGCAGAAAGACAAGAATTACACCTGACATTCTACTGGTCCTGGGGTCCTACCCTCACGCACTATCACAGGAATAGGCTAAAAGAAAAAGAGAGTACTTTCTTCATGCTTCCATTAGAGCCAGGAGCATCTTACATTTCATGATCTGTTTATATTCTCTCTTCCCCCAGGGACATGGCTTCCGGGGGCAGGAGTGGCCCTGACTTCTCCGGGATCCTGTGGGGTGGTGGTGAGCCACACAGCCTTGGAAAGCGTGGGTTGGAATCCTGCTTCTGTCACGTACTTGCTGTGTGAGTTCAGGCGTGTTTCTTATCTTTCTGAGCCTTGGTTTCCTCATCTGTGAAGTGGAGGCATTTTTATAGACAACCCATGGGGCTGCCATGAGAATGAATAGGGCCTCGAGTATAGTAAGTGCAAAGTTATACATTGCTCATCGACAGTGCCCACGTTCCAGATGCCCGGCATATAGTAAGTGCTCAATGCATTTTGTGGAATGGGAGCTTTAGCGTAAGAAAATGCTGCACGAAGACTTTCATATTCTTCTACAGCTCTTGCCAGGGGATCTGCGGTGCCCCCAGGAGGGACACAGCCATTGTCTTGGAACACCTACCAGACAGGCCAGCAAGCTAAATCTCCGAATTGAACTCCTTGCTCCAGGGCCTGTTTTAGTCTCATTCTCAGATGGAAAACATGTCCAGCCACTAGCTTGATAAGGACAGATACAGTGCCTGATCTTTGCCTGGAGCTAAAAAGCAGCCCATTTGCTTCCCACCTGGCTCTGGTTGTCTTCCAGCTCCTGCCCATGGGGTATCCCCTCAGCCCTCTCTGGAGCTCCACGTGGGCCTGGTACTCACCCCACCTCGGTGCCATGTTGTAGTCATTTCTGTGACTTGTGGAAAGCAGTCTTAGAATCAGGTGAGCCGGGCAAGTGATAGAGCAGAGATCTGAGGATATGGCCAGATGTAAAACATACCTTATGCTCACCTGTTCCCAAGGTGAGCCCAGCAGCAACCCTCTTGGTTCATAATAACCCGTGTCATTGTGCGGCGTAGAAAAACTGAAACAAGTAGCTCATGGGCCCGGAAAAGAGGATTTGAAGGGAAAGGGGGAGAGCATCTCAAATGGAAGAGTAGGGTGTGCATGTGGCTACAATTGGCTAATGGCAGGAGGCACTGAGAGTGGGGGTAGATTCCGAGGGGCCGGAGGGAACATCTGCAGAACAAGCCCTAGGCAAGTGTCTCCCCAGGGATTTCCTCCTTGCTTGCTCTAGTTCCAAGCAACCGCCAGCATTTTGCTTGCTTTCCTAAGACCCAACCCTGGCATGAAGACATAATGGTGACCTTGAGAGCTTGCCCTCCCTCTGTCTTGTGCAACCTGATGTAATGCAGATGGAATGTGTGTCTTCCCCCACTTTTCTGAGTCAGGAGCAGGGGACTGGAGTGGTTATGTCTTCTAAAAGATGGGGAGGTGACCTCATCTTTTAGGTCACCTTGCCTTCACCTCTACTTCCATTCCTTGGGTTCTTTGTCCAGGCAGGCTAGACTCAGCTGAGTGACCCTTGAGTGAGTCGCATTACTGACCTTTGGTGAACCAATGCCAGGAATTTGGTGTGTTTAGATGAAGTGGGCTGTAGATCTAGGCCAAAGTGACATTTGACCCTGGAGGGCTCTGTTAATACCTTGTACGTGAACCGAGGGAGAAAGTAAGGTGTAGGGATCCCCAAAATAAGAGTCCCGAGTGTTGGCGGATAGCCCTTGGCTGAGTGGCTGCGAGTGAGGGCCTTCACCTTCTCTAGTGTTTGTTTTTTCTACTATAAAGTGGGGATAATTCCTGATGCACCGAACAGACAGGGTTCTTATGAGATTCACATTTGAGCAAATTTACAGCATGTGATATTGAGTGGTAGAAAGTACGTGGTTTCCCTCATGCGGTGGTTGTGAGACTCAGCCAAGCAGTTAACTCAATGACCAGCACATAATAGCTGCTCAGTAAAGCATTATAAATAATTCTCAGTGTTGCTCATAGAATTCTATATGGGCACATGTGATCTTAGTCCACAGAGCCATATAAAATGTGAGTGGTGATTTTCATTTTTATTATCTGTGTATATGTATCTGTGTTTACACTGCCACCTGTTCCGGCCCAGGCAGATACTTCCCATCCCGGTGATCTTAGTAACACCCCTGCTGTTCTCCTTGCATTTGCAACTCCCCAGTTCAGCCCCACACAGTCTCTCCCTCAAACATCATAACCATCACATTATTCCTCTTGAGGAGCAGTGTCTTTTATGGGCATGTGACCTCAGCACCCTCCAGATCGGTCTTTGATGCAAACCCCCTTCTCTGCTGGAGGATCAACCATCTCTGCCCCAAACCTCTGCTTATTGTTGAGCTGTCACTGCCAAGTGGAACACCCTCGTCTCTTCTCTTATCTTTCCTCAGTTTCAGCCCTTTCACAGCGTGTATCAGCTCTTTCCTTTAGGAGACTTCCCCTGGTTTACCCACCCCACAGATCACTCAGCGTGTATGGGCTCAGTTTGTGTTCTATGATTTTGCTGTGGCCTGCCCATGACTTTCTAGACAAGCTTTGAGCCACGTGGCACAGACTAGGTTTATGGTTTCTTCTGGATTCCTGGCTGGCCCTTAGTGGGTTGTCCTTGACACATCTGAGGAGGTTGTCCTTGACCATGAGGCTTGCACCTCATTATCTCCATTCTAGACCGCTCTTTTTTTTTTTTAAAGATTTTATTTATTCATTTGAGAAAGAGAGTGAGAGACAGAGAGAGCACAAACAGGGGAAGAGGCAGAGGTAGAGGGAGAAGCAGACTCTCCGCTAAGCAGCGAGCCTGATGCAGGGCCCTATCACAGGACCCTGAGATCATGATCTGAGCCAAAGGCAGACACATAACCATCTGAGCCACCCAGGCGCCCCTCCCCCCTTTATTTTTTAAGATTTTATTTATTCATTTGGGGAGAGAGAGGGAGCAAGGAAGAGAGAGAGCGAGAGAAGGTCCCTCTTTAGCAGCAGAAGTTCCTTGAGGAGCAATGCCACCCTTATATGAAACATCTATGTCAGATGCCAAGGAGAGTTCCTGCCTCCCACCACACCCAGGGAAAGCTTTCAACTCATGCCTGCAAATGGTAAACCCTGCCTGACTCACTGCTATCCTACACAGGTATAATTGCTCTTGTTCTCTAATTTAGCAGGGACCTTGAAACCACCTTGAAACCACCCATGGACCTTGAAACCACCTATGCAAGGAGTGTGTCAGAGCCTTGGGTCAATGTCTCTTCAGCATGCTGAGAATTTTCTCCTGGTTTAGTTTTCTGTGTATACCTATAGATAAATGCTCATGCTAGGTTCCCCTTCCTCCAACCTACCTCTCTGTACTCTGGTTTGGTTCTAGGCCTTCTTGGCAAAGAGCAGTTGTGAGCTCCATGTGCAGGTTTGCTCCCAAATTTCTCTTCCCTCCTTTGGTGTCTCTTCACTTGGCATTTGTGTGTGTCCTTGGCACTTGGCGTAGATACAAGATAAATAGAAACTTGTCTTCTTTGGAGAATCTTATAAGCTGGTGAAACTTTCTCCCCCACTGGTAAGAGACTTCTAAAGAGGGCCTGCCCCTGGATTTCTGCTCTCTTCTCCTGCTCCCTAAACATTTTAGGTTAAAGTTCACTTTAAGAATATTTTGAAAGCTGTGGATTTTCTCCCCAGGAAAGGTACACACATATCTAATAGTTTGCATTAAATTGCAGGGGGTTTACCGACCCCATCAAATCCATCCACAAACCCACAGGCCCTAGGTAAGGAATACTTCTCCTCTTAAAAAATAATGAACAAGGATGAGGAGAAGGGAAAAAAAACCCTCAAAACCACCTAAAAATGGGACATAAATAGAAGTGAATGAACCTAACTCTATTTCAGATAAATAATACTACCACACTGAAGGGAGAGTAAACAAACAAACAAAAACCAATGAATATTGAATTGTAGTTGAAGGACTTTTTCCTATAGTGGTATGGGTTAGCAATCCTAAAAGTTTTTAGTGTGCTATGGAATTGAGCAATTGAATAAATATATTGAGGTTAATGGGAGCCTATTCTTTCTGTTGGAGAAGAGAGTTACAAAGATAAAGAGAAGGAACACTAAAATCAATCTTATGGTAATGAATTAGAATGGGAGATATCTATATGAGTTCATGGTTGTATGTGTGTACAGATATAGTAATAAGATATCAATATCAACTCATATTTCTTAGTTCTGTCTGCTAAAAGTCTTAGAAGTAGACACTCAGTAGCACTGAGCACACCTGGCAGCTAGCTCTTGGTTTCTAAATACCTTTCATCAGTAAAAGGAACCAGGACTCCTTGGAGAAATGGCTGGTTTCAGGGCTCAGAGAGAGAACATACAAGATGAACCTAGATATCATGTTGTTCCAGAAATTAAGGAGGTGCTAAAAAGATAGTAGCAAGATGTCAAAAGGACAGAGGAATCAGAAGAGGATCCCACTGGTCAAATCTGGGGCAATCTGAACATTAAATAACAGTAGTTACATTCCCATAGTACATTCTTTGAATAAAATAAGAATCTAGGAACTCATAGCATCCAGAATATATAAAGAACTAACACAACTCAACACCCCAAAAATAAATAATCCAATTTAAAATGGGCAGAAGACACAAATTTCCTCCAAAGAAGACATACAGATCAACAGACACATGAAAAGATGCTCAACGTTACTCATCATCAGGGAAATCAAAACTGCAATGAGATATCGCCTCATGCCTGTCAGGATGGCTAGAATCAACAACATAAGAAGTAACAAGTGTTGGTGAGGATGTGGAGAAAAAGAAGCATTTGTGCACTAGTTGTGGGAATGTAACTGGTTCAGCCAGTATAGAAAATAGTACGGAGGTTCCTCAAAAAGCTAAAAATAGCGGGGCGCCTGGGTGGCTCAGTGGGTTAAAGCCTCTGCCTTCAGCTCGGGTCATGATCTCAGAGTCCTGGGATCGAGCCCTACATCGGGCTCTCTGCTCAGCAGAGGGCCTGCTTCCTCCTCTCTCTCTGCCTGCCTCTCTGCCTACTTGTAATCTCTGTCTGTCAAATAAATAAATAATATCTTTAAAAAAAAAAAGCTAAAAATAGAACTCCCATATGATTCAGTAATCATGCTAGTGGGTAATTACCCCCCAAAATACAAAAACAGTAATTCAAATGGATACATGCACCCTTATGTTTACTGCAGCATTATTTACAATAGCCAAATTTTGGAAGCAGCCCAAGTATCCATCAATAGATGAAGATAAAGAAGCTCTCTCTCTCTCTCTCTCTCTCTCATACACACACACACACACACACACACACACACACACACACACACAGAGGAATATTATTCAGCCATAAAAAGACTGAAAATTTATCATTTGCAACAACATAGGTGGAGCTAGAGAATATAATGCCAAGCAAAATAAATCAGAGAAAGACAAATACCATATGATTGTACTCATATGTGCAATTCAAGAAACAAAGCTAACAAAGGAAAAGAAAAGTAAGAGTGAGTGAGAGAGAGAGAGAGAGACAAACCAAGAAACTCAACTATAGACTCAACTGTAGAGTCTGATGGCTACTGGAGGGGAGGAGGGAGGAATGGGGGAATGGGTGGAGAAGACTAAGAGCACACTTATTGTGATGACCACTGAGTAATGTCTAGAATTGTTGAATCACTATATTGTACACCTGAAACTAATATAACACTGTATGTTAACAATACTTGAATTAAAAATTTTTAAAAAAGAATGTATGAGCTCATACTAATGTAAATAATAAATAAATAAGGGAGAACTCTCTCTCATAGAAGAATATTAACGAGTAAATATAGAAGGAATAATGGAGTTAGAATATCATCCTTGTGCAACCATTAATAATAACCGGCAGAGACAAGAATCATCAGTGGATGCTACAATTTGGAAGTTTGATGAAAAACAGGATATTTACATGAGCGGAAAGCACCTCTCTACAAATTGCTTCCTAGCTACAAAGGGAAAATGATTAATTCTACAGTGGGTTAACCTGGTGAACACAACAGTAAACACTGGGTCAGTTAACAAGACCAGTCAAGAGACAAACTGACCTTATGTGCCTCCTGATATGATGCCCTGAGAAGGAGTTGGTGTCATTTCTATGGTGTATCTGCCAAAACTCCATAGCCTCGATCTAATTGTGAGGACCCATCACACAAATCAAATGCAAGGCCATTCGGCAGAATAACTGGCCTGTAATCTAAATTTGAAAAAAAAATCGAGTTCATGAGATTAATAAAAAGCTGAGGACCTGATCTCGATTAGAGAAGACTCAAAGAGATATGAACATGTGGTAAGTGATCCTGGATTGGATGCCAGATCAGGGGTAAGAAATAGCTATGAAGTAGGACGTTGTTGGAACAGTTGGTGAAATTTACATATGAACTGTGGGACAGATAATAATTTTGTCTCAGTGTTACAGATACACACATATGCACATCTACGTGCCTGTGTACATACGTATTTCTGCACACACGTTCTCTTGGGCACAGGCTGAAGCTGCATTCACAGCTGGAATTTCTTCTTCAGGCAAACTTCAGTTCTGCTCTTAAGACCTTTCAACTGATTGAATGAGGCCCGCCCAGATTATCTAGGATAATCTTACTTACTTTAAAAAAAAAAAAAAAACACAACGAAAAACTGATGATATCCACAAATACCTTCACAGCAATGTCTAGATCAGTATTTGACTGAAATACTGGAGACGATGGCCTTGCCGCCTTGTCACCAAAAAACTGCCCATCCCATAGGCCCAGCATCTGCCCTGGGACCCCTCCCTGCTCTGTACAGGTTTGTGAAGTGAAATGGTCATTCCTAATGCCAACACCATTTTCCCAGGCAAACCTCAGTGTCTGACCACAACAGTACCTGCATCCCCCTGTCAGCAGGTGGTTTTCAAGCACAGTGCAGGGGATGGTACAAAAGAGGCATGATTCTACAGGTTCCCCAGTCTGGGGAGACGAAACACAGCCAGAGGAGTGCAAGACAACCTACAGGTTCATTCCCATACCAGTGTCTGAACCACCAAGTCCCCTTCATCTTCTTGTAACTACCTTTCCTAGGTTCCTCTTTTCTAGATGATGACAGCTCCTTGGCCAGAGCTCCCGTGTCTAGCTGGCTCCCCGTCCAGGTCGCCCTAGGCCTGGGCTGCTGGTGGAGTTGTCCTCAGACATGACTTCAGTCATCTCCCTCCCCGCTTAAGAACCGCCAGCGCTCCTCATTAGCTGCCAAGTCAAGTCTGGACACCTCTGCCTGGCTTTCGGGCTTCCCCAGTCTGACCCTCCCTGAGTGCATGACAGCTGTCTGCAGAGTTGTGAAAGGCCGTCAGAGAGAATATGAATTAGTCTGATTCCGTGCTGCTCCAGCAGGCGGAAGGTGATCCTAGGTGCAAACTACGGGGAGACCTGGGTGCCTCAATAGAGAGAATTATTCTCCTTTGTTTTTGGTGTGTGTGGATGTGGGCTGGGGGGATGGGGGGTGAGGCGGTGTGTGGGAGGCTCTGATGACGGGTGAAATATTGTGCACAGCACCCACGGGACTTCTCTATTTACCAGGCTCACGGGGCAGGAAGTCACAAAATACTGCACGTCCGGTCTAAACACCAATCGTGTGACGTTTCTGATGGTCTAGACAGACTATTGTTCAACAGGCCTCCTAAATCAATGAGTGGAGACAACAGGAGGAATATTTTAGATTCTCAAGAAAATACGTATTTGTTCTGATTGCATTGTGTTTGTGTGGTACACTGGGGTTCGAGAGATCAGCTGGAGCCCAGTGATGGAAACCCCTGTTGGCCATGGTGAGGAATTTGGCAACTGAAGCAGGCCAGCGATGTGATCCTAGAATGGAAGCAGGAGACCATGAAGAATGAGCTTTCTAACAGCAGTGAACTTGGCAGTGATGTCATGGATGGCCTTGAGTGGCAATGAGTTCCCAGACACAGGAATGGGGAGTGGGGAACCCCCTCTCAGGGATGCTGCAAAGAGAAGTGGAGCTCCAGGAGGGATGGTGAGTAAGATGACTTCTGAGAACCCTCCCACCTCTGACAGTCTCCCGGGCCTCCCGCCCTCCCCTCCAACCCCACATCTCCAGCCAGGATCTCTTCAGCGGCACCACCAAATGGACTCCCCTCCTCAGAACCCTCTCTGTAAGCCAGCCTGCTCCCTTTCTGTCATTCAGATTCTACCTACCCACAGCAGTGCTCTTGACAATAAATTATTACGAGGGCGCAACAAGTGATTGACAGAATAAGCCATTGTACAACGGAATGTTGGGTGGCTATTTATATTGAAGTGTTGGAAGATTTAATAATGTGGAAAGATGGGCACCATATACTATCACGAGAAAGAAGCTGGTTACAGTGTGACTTGAATTTTGAGTGTTAACCAAAAAAACAAACAAAAAAACCAACATAGAAAAAATACTGGACAATGAGTACATCAAATTATTGTCATATTCTCTGGGTAATGGGATTGGAGGTATTTTCTCTTTATCTATTTTTAGAAATTGTATAAAATTAGCATGATTTGACTTTTATTGGCTTTTACAAAATTATTTTTTAATTCTATTCATCAAAGCCACGTCTTTCCCAATAACTCTGACCTACACTTACCTATTTTGTCTCTAAATCTTCTTGTTGGTTCTGCATAATCCATTACATGGCTGTATTCTGTCTTGTGTTATTACAAGACTGTTTCATTCATGTTAGTCTTGTCTCCACAATTAAGAAAAGTTTTCTCTGGCTAACCTGTGACTTCTTTTCTTGCTTTAGCATAGAGGTGGGCTTTGGCACGACTTCTTGCATGGCATGGCATTGTGCAGGAACTGATCTTGGTCCTGGATCCTCAAGGTGCCACATGACCTACATGGCTTTCCAGAGAAGGCCCTGGACCTGAGAATAACCCAAAGGCCCACAGCTCTCAAGGGAGTGGAGGCAAAGCTTGGCTTCTGACCCAGGCATTCAGGAACCAAGATCGTTCAACCCTCTCACACTACGCTGTCTCTATCCGCTCTAGTGACTGGACGAAGAGACCTGCAGAAACTAAGGCCCTGTCCAAATTCCAAACCAATGGTCCTCCAACAGCTAGGGCACAGCTGGAGATTGGAAGGTGACTTTTGTGTTCTTTTCTCATTGTTTGTGAATGACACTAGAGCTGAGAGAATCTTCAGTGACTGTCGTTCTTTCAAAAAGTTACCCCGTATTCTATTCTTAGAAAATGGTCATATTGACACAGTGCCTACTGTGGTCTGCATACCATGCCGATAGCAGCTCTATCCGGCCAGCTGAAGAGACGAGGTCTGGAGAGGCATGCCTTTGTTCTCACATTCCATGTGTGCTGGGAGGCAGTGACTCTTACATTTTTACTAGAAAACCCTGTGAAACGGCCTCTGCAATGATTTCATCGTGCCCGTTTCGCTCCGTAGTCGATTCAAACTCCAGTGGCCACCAGCCAGCCGTTAATGTCTCTCTTTTCCATCACTACAGCAGAAGGGCAGCATCGCTTACTTAAATAAGGCTTAGAACAGGAGACCCTGCTGTTTCCTTGACAGTTTTTCTTCAAGTGTATTCAGACACGATTCTCCACAGATACTTGTCGGGCTGTCAGGTGGAAGAAGGGTAAGATTTATTCTGTAACAGATTTCTATTGCTTCTATAACCCTAACATCACGCCAGTCTGGCACCTGCTGTCTCCCTTGCCCCAGTCCTGGTGCAGACCACCGTGCAGCCTCCCATCAGGTCTGCCGGCCTGTCCAGTCTTGCTCCTCTAATCCTTTCTCAGAGAGCCTAAGTGATCTGTTTAAATTGTAAATCTGATCACACCACACCTCTGCTTAAAACCCTGTAATGCCTCTGTATTGCCTTCAGGATAAACTCTCAACTCCTTAGCATTGCCTTTAAGACTCAGCCAGGTGCATGCCTTGCCCAGGTTGTCAGCCCTCCCAAGTCCTTTGCACACTGAACCCTCAACACTTGTTATCCTCTCTTACCTCTCTTTTCTAGGTCTTTTCCTAGAACATTTCCCCTCCTCTCTTCACCTAGTAGGCTAATTTGCCTTCCAGAAGTCACCTCAGAGATCACTTCCTCCAGAAGCCACCCTTAGTCACCCAAGGCCAAGGCTGGGTGATCTTACACGTTTCTTGTCATTTTATGTTGTAGGTACCTGTTTACATTTGCCTTCCTCTCCAGACAATAAGCTCGTTGATGGCTGGGATGGTTTTATTTATCACCATAACCCCAACATCAGTGTCTGACACAGGGACACTCAACAGTTACTGAATGAATGAATGAATGAATGAATGACAGATGACATAACAAGGATGGCAGATGGGTATTTTTGGAGGTAGATTTCCATTCTGTGTACTGAAGAACTTATTAACTGGGGATATCCAAACGAAGAAACCGACCAACCCATGAAGCACAGTGAAAGCCCCACCCCCGAAAGTCTCCACACAGAGCCCAAGTGGCCATCCGGGGAGAGCTTCTTCAGGAGACGGGTTGCAGTACGTGCCCTCCGCTCATTTCCTGTCTGGAGGAAGGCACGATTAGGTCCACTTCCGGGAGCAAAAGATCTGGGCTGGGGTTTCAGTTCTGTACTTGCTGTGAGAACTTGAGCAAGGGATGGCCTCTCTGAGCTTTTCTTACCTGTAAAATAGAGGCGATGCTCGGACTGCCTACTTCACAGATTTTGTGAGAACCAGATGAAGTCACATACAGTACTCTGTAAAAGCCTTCAGGCCAAATGGAAAGTATTATTATTTGCCACATAATCTTTTTTAGGTATTGCAGCTTCACTGAGTAACTCTTGTTCTGCAACGACATCAGAAAACAAAGTGCCATGTGGGGAGTTGGACTTTGGCAGGCAGAGCTGAGACAGCAGAGAAAGCTACCTCTTCTGTGCCCGGCCACTGTCCCAGGGAAAAGTGGGAGTCAAGAGTGCCTGTTTAGCCAGGATCTGTCAAAAGCCATTGTTCCTGCCCTCAGAGAGATTCCTTGAAGCCTATTACTAAAACAAAGGGAGTAGGGCTCCGAAGTCATAAGTCACTGTGTAAATCAGCAGAAACCCAAACTACGGACAGACATACGTGATAAATCTTCCCTTTGGGCCCCTTGATTTATGCTTAAAGTCAAGAGCAGTTGATAGCATTTCACTTCCCCTTTGGCAAAACAAACCCAATGAAACCATTTAATTTAAAGGCTTTTTATTAGGAACCACGGGAATGAGCTGCTTATCCCTCTGTAACAGTCTAGAGCAGGTCGTCAGGCCCAGGAGGGAGAGAGGTTATCAGAGGTGCTGTGGTGTGCTTTGCTGCATTGCTTAGGGCCCGGAAGGAAAGGTGGCGGCAACAGAGGTCAGCAGGAACTGGTGTTAGCCAAAACACCAATAGCCCGGGGAGAACCCTCTCCCTTCCTTCCAACTCCACGCAAGGCTGGAGCAGGCCAGGAGACGGAGAACGTGGCTGCCTTTTCTGCTGCTTCACTTCACTTGCTGGCCCTCCACTCTTGTTGCCGTTTGGTGATTAGGTATTTGAAGAACTCATACACAGACCACGCGATGGCTGTGGAGGGGATCTGGTAAATTACTCTGGCCTGCACCCCTCGGAAGTAGGCGGTCACCCCGCCTACTTGATACACCGTCCTGAAGGCACTTGCCATGCCTGTGATATGTCCCGTGATGTTTGAGTTCAAGGCCAGGGACTCCTGGGTGTTGAGCAGTGTTTTGCAAACGTCCAGTGGGGTTGTGGCGGCGGCAGCGACGGCTCCTGCACAGGCTCCGGAGAGGACGTGGGAGCTGGGGCTGTACCGTCTTTGGGGGTTAAAGTGCTCCTGCAGGAATTCATAGGTCATGAAGTGAATGGCTTGGAAGGGAACATTCATGGTTAGCTGCGTGGTGTAGCTACGATAGAAGGCGCCGGCCCCTTCATTTTGCCACACTGCCCGCACACAGTCTGTCACCCGGTGGTATGGTGAATTGTACATCTGCATCCTCTGCTTGACCACTGAGGGTGCCACCAACAAGAAGGAAGGAAACGATGCCAGCCGTCAACGGGGGAGCGAGGGTATCCAGATTCAGAGTCCCAAGTCGGCGGGTCGGCCATCGGAGCAGAGGGAGGGAAAAAAATATGAGTGAGCTGTCAATAATACGTTAATGCATTCTTATCTAATACGTTCAGGTTTCCCTTTTTTGAGAGGGGATAGGATAAGACTGGTAAAGAGCCAAAATATAACAGACCCACTTCTATTAGGTTTTCTTTAAAACCAACCAGTGAGGGGTGCCTGGGTGGCTCAGTTGGTTGGGCGTCTGGTGGTCTGCCTTTAGTTTAGGTCAGGACGCCAGGGTTGGGATGGAGGCCTGCACTGGGCTTGCTGCTCAGCAGGGAGTCTGCTTCTCCCTCTGCCTCTGCCCTTTCCCCGTTCACCCTCTCTCACGCTCCCAAATTAAACAAAATATTTTTTAAAAAAGCAACAATAAACACACAGAATATATGTATGATTTAGAGACTCCAGAGGGTTTCCTTGAAGTAAGTACCTACTACTATTATCTTACCCTTTCATAAAACTCAAGACAAGAAATGACTCAGTGGTAGTGAACATAATAATGAACGGATAGCCCTAATCTGCATCCTCAGGTATGCAGAGCACCCAACTCTTATGACACGAGGATGGTTAATCCTTCTACAGGCGAAGGGCTACCAAAAAGAAAACAAAATTCTTAACCAAGAAGGACTGTGGCTTTAGTTTCCAAACATCTGCTCCCTCAAGTGGGTAACATGATGTGAACTCTGGATCTCTAGCTTAGGTTTGGCCCTTGTCACACCATGGCCTTGCCCAGACAAGTAAAGAACTAGAACTTAAAGAACATGGCAACCATGCTACCCCTTCATATTTGAGTATCTCACCCTCCACCTGGAAAGCTGAGATCCAAGTAGCCATGTATGAACTGAGCTCTACAATGTACCCTTTCATTCCTATTTCATCTGTCTTCATTTCAACAAGAAAGGCTGGATTTTTAAAGGTTTTAAAATCATCCATCTTCACCTCTTTGAAGAAAAGTGAAATAATCTTAAATTTTCAGATGAGATCAAATCCCCTACAGAGGAGACTTCCAGGAAGGCCCAGGAATAGGCCTTCTTTTTTGAGAAAAGCCCCAAAGCCGATGAACTCTCAAGGAGTTTCCTAAGGGGCGCCTCCTCAGTACCCACAACATGGAGGGGAGCGCCCTCTACCGGTAAGACGCAGTAGCACAGCAGGATTTCCCACCCAAACCAACCACGTGCTCCCTGGCTTTCTTCTGCAAACCAGAAATAAAGGAAAAGCCCGGAGATGCAGATGCAGCTGCCCACAGAGGGAATGGAGGCAGAATCATTACCTTCTGCTGGATTCATGGCTGCATCATGCAGTAATGTTGCTACACACCCAGCTGCACCTGCAAAGGAGAAAACAACTGCCACATATAAGGCCAGGAGAGGTCAGGTGATTCACTGAGGCCTGGCGGGGGGTGGGGGGACAGCTAAGCCAGAGTAGGGACAGGGAACGTAGGAGCCAGTTCAAAAGATGGGACCCCACTACTCCTAAACCCCCGTTCAGAGAAATGAAGATACTTGTTCCCACAAGCTTATTTAAGGTCACCAATCTCCATTCCATAGGCATAATAGGAAGGCCCAGAAGAGCCTAGGAAAACAGCCCAGATTTTACAGCCAGTTCTGAGAATAAACACAGTTTATGCCCCAGATAGGAACCAGATCCACTGCGGCCAAGGGATGCCAGCGTCAGCTGCCTCCAGTGGAGGGAGAACATGAGGGGCGGCAGGGTGGTCAAATTTGCACCACAGCATCTCACCTCCCAGCCTGACACCCCTGTGTTGCCCAGTCCATCTCCACAGATTCTAGTATCTCTACGACTAGACCTTTCCTTCGGGTCCTGAACTGCCATATCCCTCACCACTCCCGTTCGCTCTCAATTTGGTGCTCAGTCCTCAAACACCCGGCTGCTGTCCCTTCCGTTCCTTCCACATAACCTCCAACCCTCTGGTTTCTCTGTGCAGAAGTCCCTTGGCTCCAGCCCAATTCACATGTTGAGGCCTGGTCATGTCCTCAGCAACTCAAACTGCCTCTGGTCAGTTAGGGTCCTGAAAAGGTGAGGCAAAGAGCTGGGGCTCCATTAATGTCTTCCTTGGGTGACTGGGTCACCTCTGATCCTGCCCCGAAGAGCAGGACATCACCTATCAGGAAATACACAATGGCGGGGGTAGTCCGGTGTGTCTCCACATTACTGGGGCATTAGAAGTTGGTGCAGGGAGATGAGTCGAGCTGGTAGGTAAGGGAAGATACTGTTAACACTTTGTTGAGGAGGTCAAGGAGGGGTGGGGTTGCAGGAGCCCCTTGTCTGAGAACTTCAGGTTTGGAAGTCCCTCCCCTATAATCTGGCCTACCCCAGCCCAGAGCTTCAGCTCCAAACCATGCTGAGACGGGAAAGCACGGACAGCAGCAAAGCCCAGAGAGTTGAGAAAGTGGGGGAACCAGCACAGGAAGGCTCAATACCGTTGGCAATATGGCTATTGCCCCCAGGGTGGATTACATCACTCAATGTCTTTTTTAACTTTTCATAGCAGGCAAAATAGAGGGCATGGGCAGGCCCCGCGCCCGTCGCTGTGACGTTCAGCCCCCGCATAGGCCTCCACAGCCCCTCCGTTCTTATAATCCTCCAGAGCGCCTCCAACACATTGCGGTAGCGGGCGGCTGGGTCCGGCTGTAGGCTCTGCATCCGGGTCTGAAATTACAGAAAGAAGCGCAGGGTCAGTGATGCCAACTCCCCATTCAGCTTCCCGACTTCCGACACTGAGACTGTGGGCACTTCTATGTGGAATCGTGCCAAGGGGCAGGAGTGCCGTCTGGCTTCCAGGTTTACTTCCTTCCAGATCTGCATCCAATCTTTCCAAGACCTGGACCTTTTTTTTTGCTAGTCATCTATGAGGGGAACACCGCTGTTGTCTCTGAGGACATCACTGCTTGGGACGTGGCCTTGGACTCTGAAATGATTCAGAGCCTCAGCAACAAATACCAAGCCCGTGTTTCAGAAGAAGTTGCTTTTGTGCCTTAATAATCTCGGGCCGAGTTCTTTCCCAATGTATTTTGAAGTCAACTATTTTCTGTCTACAACATAGTTTATGCATTATTTCTGAAGATTGATCCTGGGCCTGCTTGTTCACCACATACTACACTAATGAGGATAACTCACCCTTTGTTAGATCCTTGATAATTATCTGAGTTTCTCAGATTACTTGGCATTGGCACCTGGGCCTGTAGGTTAAACTCTTGGCAAAGGCAGCATCTGTAATTGATACTGCTCTAATTTCATGGGAAAGAGCATTTAACCTGAAACTATGAAAGGTGGAAACCAACTTAGTCTCTAAAACTGAAGGGATTTCCAGATCTCTAATCCAAACTGAATGAATCCCGAAATTGGTATCCAATAATATCAGCCTTCGTGAAACATAATCCATGGAATTTCCAGAGGATTCAATGACTGAGACAAAAATACATGGTAGACACTTTGTATAATGCTGGACAAAGTTGGACTGAAATATAGGAAATGTATCTTTTCAAAACATTCCCCAAATCACAGACCCTCAGGGGAAAGGTGTGTCTCCTAATGAAAATCTCTTGTCTGTTGATCCACTTCAAGATTAAGGTAGCATTGTGGGATGCCTGGGTGGCTCAGTTGGTTAAGCAGCTGCCTTCGGCTCAGGTCATGATCCCAGCGTCCTGGGATCGAGTCCCACATCGGGCTCCTTGCTCATCGGGGAGCCTGCTTCTCCCTCTGCCTCTGCCTGCCATTCTGTCTGCCTGTGCTTGCTCTCTCTCCCTCTCTCTCTCTCTGACAAATAAATAAATAAAATCTTTAAAAAAAAAAAAAAGATTAAGGTAGCATGGAGATGAACAATATAAAATCAATGTCCAGAGCCTGGAACAGAGTAAGCACTCAAGATATGTTTGTTGAATGAATGAATGAACGGATGAATGAAAGAACAAATGAATCTTAGCTGTCTGCACCAGTTCACAAAGTAAGAAGTGGGCTATTAGTGAGTCAGTAGGGGCAACTAATGCCCAAATGCAGTTTAAATTCCTACTTCATTCCAGTTATTGATTCAATTTGAACCTTCCTTTTGGCCATCTGGAATCCAAGAGCACTGCCGCTTCTCAAGAGCATAGGGGAAAACAATTAACCAGATTAACAGGTCCTAGTTAGCTGTAAGCAATCCACATTCCTCTAAAGTTATTTTCTCCTGCTCGCTACCGACAAAGAACTGGAAGCTTAAAAGGTTAATACGAAGTTCAATCATAAATACAGTATCATTTATTACAACTTGACTCATTCTACTTCTCAAAAAATTAATAAATAAATAAAACACCATAAATTTCCAATAAAGGATATGCTTACGACAAATCTTTCACATCACGCTGAGGTACAGAATCCATTAGAGGAGTTATTCGTGACTACAGGTCTTTGCTGGCTACAGCTGCTAATAAAGATAAACTGGGCCTGGTGGCTTAACAATTGTGTTTCCATAGGTTTGTTTGAAACTGCTCTGTACAGGGACAATGTTCAGAAATTGCATGGCTCTGCTGAAGTCAGTGGCATTACCAGCCTTGAAAGGTCTGGCCTCAGAGACTTAGAACCTTTCACCCTCAAGAGAAACCTGGACTGAAAGTTACTTTGAACATTTTATACACACCTTTACATCTAACACAATTCTACTTACACCCTTATAGAAAGGACCCAGGCATAAGCTAGGCCAAATATAAAAATCAATATGGCTCCCCAAAGGAGTGAACCAATAAATCTTTCTTTGGGAGAAAAATGAAATCTCTACAAGTTTATGAATAGCCTTTAATTATTTAGAAAAACACTGGCTTTGAAGAAAATCCAAATGAACTAATAGGGAGATAAGTGGTTTGGTAAAAGAACAAGCCACATTTGAGTCAATTGAGTATGAGCCTGAGTATGAGCCCCTGCTTTGCTAGATGTGTGGTCTTGGATAGATCACTTAGCCAGAGTTTCAATGTTGTCATCTAAAACATGAGACTAAGAATGGGTCACGGGGCTGTTGTGCAGATTCCAAGGGGACATGTAAAAGCCACTGGTAATTTATGAAGCACTAGAAATATAAGGCTTTTTATTTTTTTTTATTCAAACACGATTCTTGGGCATATTTGTTCATACCATAGAATTTATAGATGATGGCACTGTTGTCTCTTGTATACATTTCACAAATGTGCATGGGCAACTAACTGGTGCTTAGCCACCAGTAAATTAGGTTTAATTTTGTATTTTTTTGTTTTTACTTTAAAGTTTCTCTGTGGCTATAATGATTTTTATGTCCAACTATTAATCTGGAGGTCATGTTTAGGGATGAGCACTATTATGAAACTCTGTGCCTTGCTTGGATCTGTAGATCTACTTCTGGGAAGGATGTATGGAAGGCCTGAGAGTCAGATTGGGTTCAAATCATGACGGTGCCACTTAGCTTGCTTCCTTTTCTTCATCTGTAAAATAATGAAAATGGTGTATACTTTGTGAAATTGCTTCAAGGATTAAATGAATAATTTTATGTAAGGCACATCAATTAGTGCTTGGCAAACAAGAACAATTGCCCTTTATTCAATAATAAGTATTAGATACAAGAAAGTCAAATAAGCCAATGTTTCTACTTCCTAACTTTTCACTGGTGCATGTGTATAGATAACCATTTGCATCTGGAGTTTGGAAAAGATTTCCCTTGCTCTTTCTCTCTTTAACTTATTATGTAAGTAGATTATTTGTGATCCCAATACAGAGCCAAAAAGTAGCACCTTGGAGGCAGGTGGGTGCTTAGCCAGATGATTTTGAGATGATTCTGACTACTTTGGTTCCAGAGCCTGTCCCTATAGATAAAGTCTGGTGTTTGCCTCTGAGGCTCAGAAAAGGAAAACTGGAATATATTTGGACTCCCAAACCTCCCTATTACGACTATGTAAATAGTTGGCTGAGTAACTGTGGCCTAGCGGGTTATGGTACGTTCCTCCCAAGGATATTTTAAATCAACTTGACCCTGATAAGTAGCTGGGGTGCACAGGCTTGCATGCCAAGAGGCAATGCCAACTTTCATTTGAAAACACTGTGGCTGCTGTTTAGGCTCCAACACAGTTACCTGCCTCTAGTCTTAGGGACGGTTGGGCTGCTCTTCTTCTCCACCACCATTTATGGTAAAAGAGGAACTGGGAAGCCCTGGGACAAGTGAACTGGGAAGTCCTTTCTGAAGGAAGAGATTGAATTTTACTTTCATGTTTGCACAACAATGTCTAACATCCTACTGACATTAAATCCTACCAGTCTCACCTAGCTGTTCCCTCTAGTTATTTAAATCTCAGTATTAATGGCAAATGCAAATGATTCTTCTAAAATATGCTTTTGTATCTTTGAAGACTCTTGAGCATTTTTTTGCCTCTGAATCAAATAATTATTTAATACAGGACTTTGAGGCATGACTATAATGTCATATGACTAATTTTTTAAAAACAAACACTTAAAAGTTTGTGTAAATGAATAAGAACTGTTCTTCAAAACAGTTACCTTGGAAGGCTAGAAGTAACTTATTCTAGCAATGCCGTGATTATGCAAAATATTTCTGGAACTCCTCTTTCAGAAGAGTTCCCTCAGTGGGTTTATCAGCCTCAAGAATAAATCAGTCTCCTTGCTTTCTGGTGCTACCTTCTCTTTGTTTTCAATCAATATTACCCATTTTGATCTTCTGCCTTATTTATCATTTTTTATTCCGAATGGTCTGTTACTAAAAAAACAAAAAACAAAAAACAAAAAAACCCAAAATCCATTTTGTCACACAGCAAAGATTTGCCCTCTTTCATATTTACCCAAATATTCTGCAAGCATTCCTAACAGAGGAATCTATAAAATATTTATAGCAACATTATGCAAAGATATTGAATAAGGAGACAGCCTCCCAAGGTAATGGAACAACACTTAAGTTGATAAGTTATAGTAATATTTCTCAGTCACATTATTACGTTGTATTTTTCAAGTCATTAAATAATTTTCACTGCTTTCTTTGATCTAGTTTTCATTTGATACCCATCCTGAAACATAGCACCCTAAACCCTGCTCTCTACTCACAGTCTAAGTATAGTGAAGTTACTTTACTTTGCAGTTAGGTCATTTTAATTTTTGGATATATAGCATTAACAACTCACAGTCATTCAACCTAGACTTTACTACATAAATGTCAGAATCTTTACTGGTACTTATCCACTTTATATTTTAATACTGTTAGAGCATTAACCATCCTCTTACTTCTCTCGCATGGATTTTACTATTTATTTCTATTCCTCTCAACTGACAAGGGTATTTAAAACTCTAGTATCCATTTTAACCAAGTGCAATCTACCAGTTTCAATAGGTATGGCCCTTGGTAGGAGTTGCCTTGCAACTTGCTAGAAAACTATCAACTCAGAGTCATTCAAAAGCTTAATGAGTACTTTCCCTATTTCTTCATCCACACTACCAATGAAAACATGTGAGAGTGCCAGAACCAGGAAGAAGCAGAAAAGATAGACTTCATATTTCCCAACTCAATACTCTCTCCTTTTGAATATGTAACATTTTCCTAATTTGAGGGAAAAAACACACTTCAAAGAGCTGTGAGGATACTGTTTGACTATAACCCCAACATTTTAAAGGAGGCATCAGTCTGTCGATACATTTATTTCAACAGCCCCCTTGAATTTACTTTTCACTCAATCTAGTTCTCACTTTCAGAGATTGGTACCTTTGCTAATGCACAAGAATAAGAACTGTAAAGAAAAATCAGCTCCTCTCTTCACCTAGCTTTCTTCCGAAGCACTTGACTTCTTTACCCACTTATCAGTCTGCTTGGTTGTGGCTGCAGTTAGTTCTTACTTTCACAGGAATCATGCCGTCATGTTGATCCCAGTTCATTTTCAATATTATCATGCTTTCCTTCTAGGCAACTTTTCCCTTTTGTCAACTTCAGCTGGCTAAAGAAATACACTGTCAGGTCCATCTCTTGTTTGAGGGCTGCACATACAAAAATCCTAATCCCAGTTTAGTTTTCATGTTCAGGAAATAGGTGGGGTATCATGCCTGATGCAGAGAAACCGAAACCTCTTCCTGAACGTGGTCTTTCCCAAATTACTTCCAGTCTAGAACTATGAATTCTCACTGCACAAATGATTTCCAGTCACTCGTGGTTTAAGATTTAATAAGTAAATGCTCTATCTAGCTGAGAGATTTCAGATTTCGGTTCTGCCCCCTCACTTTTAAGGGAAGACACAGCAAGAAGCTTGTAAAAGCACCTGCCACAGAACATCTCAAGCCTTTAAGATTCTATTCAGGGTCTGATTCACCCCAGTTGGCTTCACCTTAATCAAGTTAGTAGCACTTACCTGTTCCATCCCATCCCACCCTATTCCTGTTTAGTCCCAGCTAGGATCCGGGGCCTTGGCTGACAGATTTTCTTTCCACAGTCCCGATTCAGATCTCACTGACGGTTAGAAATGGGTCCTGGTTCCTGGCTGGGTTCAATCCCCAGCCGGGACCTTGCTTGTACGGAGTATCGGTCGAATCGTGCGGCGATGGCAGGGGCCAGGAAGAAACCCATGTCGGCTCCGGCTCTCGGCCGGGATCCTGGCTCTGGACAGGACCCAGGGGTCGGGTCTGCCTCAGGTCGGATTCGGAGCCGGTCCACGTCTCACCTTGACGCAGTCGATGGGATACATCACGCAGTGCTCCAGGATCCCTGCCACGGCGCCCGCCACCATGTGCGTGGTGACAGTGGCTCCAGCCGGCAGCGCCTCGTAGTCCGGGCCGGTGTCCGGATCCTGCCGTACCGGGGGCCTGCAGGCCCCGGCCTCCCCGCCGCCGGCCCCCCGGCCCACGCCCCGCTGCAGCCACCCGTCCAGCAGCGCCGACTCCCCGGGGCTCCGCCCCGGCCCAGCCGCCGGCCCCCCCGCCACACCGCCAGCACCCCGCCCCTCCAACTCCATCCACCCGGGCCAGCTGCGGCGCCCACCCTCGCCGCCGCTGCCGCTGCCGCCACCGTCCCCCAGCCCCGTCGTGTCCGCCTCAGGCGCGGCCCAGAGAGCCCGGGGCCTCCGGCTCCCGCTCGGCCCATGAACACGCCCCCCAGCCAGCCATTGGTGCGGCCGTCAAGGCAGCCCCGCCCCTTTGCTTACGTCGGAAAAAGATGTCTGTGGTATTAGAGAAGTTGCCTGTCATTCCTCCGCCCTGCGGCGTTGCTACGGTTTAGATCCCACCCCTTCCCCTTTGATCTTGGGAAGCTTCTTGTTTATTGGCCATTGATTGGCCAACATGCAAGAACAGCCCGCCCACCGACTTTTCTGGAGGGCGGAGGGAAACTTAAGGCTGAACTTCGATAGGCTCAACCACTCTTGATACTTTGACTGCGGCCATTGGCCATCACCACGTCGGGATTCGATTGGCTACGGGAAGAGAGCGAAGAGCCCAGCGGGTAGAGGGACGGGATTTGGGCCACAGACTGGCGGCTGGGGAGCTGCGGGCGCTGCATGCCGGATGGTCTCGGGAGGGGGTGGGGTGGTGCCAGGCCTTCAGGGTCAAACCGTTGCAGTCAGCCGTTAGAACTGCGTTCGAGCGCGGGCCCCAAATCCCGGGACACGCGGGTCACGGGCGGGCGGCGCTGGCCCCAGAGCTCTGTTCCCGCGGGATCTCGGGCTGGCGTGAGGTGGAGCCAGCTTGGGCCGGGTATTCCCTGGCGCGGCCAGCGGGCCTGTACGGGAAGCTGTTGCGACATGCGGGCGGAGGCCCCTTACACTCCGGTTGGATCTGGCGTGCTGTCCCCCGCCCCATGCCGCGCGCGAGCCGGCTCCTGAGGGCTCGGTGCTCCTCAAGCCCCGGCATGCCGCCCTGGGCTTGCACGCGAAGTCGCCCGGTATATCCCGCGGGTGCTGAATGAATGAGTTCTCCGGAGCCCGCTGTCGCTGGGTCCTGTTCCAGGCCGAGAGCTGGAGGCAGGAAAGAGATGTCGAAATGGGGCGGGATGATTCAGAGATGACAGGTGGAGAGGCCGGTCTGGAGGCAGCTGCCAAACAGCACAGAAAGTACGGCGACTGTGGAGAAGCTCGGACAGAACAGCTTTTCCCTGCACTTACGCGCGGATGACCACCACTGCCTGGGGGAGATTGCCTTTTGAGATAAGACCGCTGTTCTTCACAGGAGGGGCGGCCTGAGTCTGAGAGCTGCACTCACTGGTTAATGCCGGCTATTTCCAGCCGGGAGCACCACCTCCTGGGCGGTGACGTTGCGCGGGAGCTACACGAGGGCTGCTGGCTCCGTTGAGGAACGCAGATCTCTCCTCTCCTCCGTCGTCCGTGCTTCAGTATCCGTTCTCCGGAGTGTGTTTACCCAAGCCTCCCCCGTTTCCAGCTCTGTTCTTACTACCTATTTTACCGAGATGACGATGCAGTTGTCAACTTTTCCATCTCGTTATAGCTTTTAAGAAAGAGGCTTTCTTTTTTCTTTAAAGCTTAGCCCTTCTCCGAGCCTCGGGGCTTGGGGGGGGGGGGTGGTGGGTTTGTTTGGTTTTAACTGTTTTATTCATCTATTCTCTTCCTCCTCAGCAGTGGTTAATAACCTTTGGGCCCGGACCTTTGCGAAAGTAACGAAACTACAGACGCTCTTCCCTCCACTTCCCACCTGCCATGCACACACCTAGGGGGCCATAAACTTTAGGTTAAAAACCCTTCTCTACATCTTCTCTCTTCTCTAGCTCGTTTCCCTTGAGAAATGAATAGATCTCCCCAAAAGATAAACCACTCAACCCTGCTAGAGTACTAATTCCCTCTACTGCCAAACTACTGCAGTAATGAGCTATACCTGCTGTATCCTTTCTCTCCTTAATCCCCACATTTAAATTTTTTTAAAAATTTTTATTTATTTACTTGAGAGAGAGCGTGAGCAAGGGAAAGAACACGAGCAGGGGCAGAGGGAGAAGCACACTCCCCATTAAGCAAGGAGCCCCTTGGGGGGCTCCATCCCAGGACCTGACATCACGACCTGGTCAGAAGGCAGAAACTTAACAGACCGGGCCACTCAGGTGCCCAGCCCCAACATTTTCACTCATTTATCCAGTGACCACAGATGACCTTTCCAAATGTAATGGTATTTTTCTTATTCCCTCCTGCCCCCACTGACTTATCCCTCACTGAAATACTTTCCTCCCTAGGAACCACTCTATTCTACATTTTAGACTTCTCAATCTCCTACATTTCTCTAAACACCAAGGGAAAGCATTACTAACGTTTTAATGCTTTTTGTCATCTTCAATACCTTAGAGAAACTTACCATTCCAAATCTGTTTTCCCCATTGGGCCTGTATTTCCCTCCTCACATACTCACTACTACTATTACTACACTACTACACTACTACTGTTACTACTGCTACTGTATTTCCCTCCTCACATACTACTTTTGCTACTACTACACTACTACTACTACTGCTGCTGCTGCTGCTTCTTTTTAACTTAAACTTCAGTGGACATACAATGCAATATTGGTTTCTGGAGTAGAATTCAGTGATTGATTACTTATAACACCCAGTGCTCATCGCCCGCCTAGCCCACACCCACCCACATCCCTCCATCAACCATCAATTTCTCTATTTAAGAGTGTCTTATAGCTTGTTTCCCTCCTTTTTTTCTTTTCACCTTTCCCATATGTTCATCTGTTTTCTTAAAATTCCACACATGCATGAGATCATACGGCATTTGTCTTTCTCTGACTTATTTCACTTAGCATATTACACTCTGGCTCCATCCATGTCATTGCAAATGGCAAGATTTCATTCTTTTCCATGATGAGTAATACTCCATTGTATATACAAACCATGTCTTTTTTATCCATTCATCAGTCAATGGACACTTGAGCTGTCTTCATAGTTTGGCTATTGTTAACATGCTGCTATAAACATCCAGGGGCATGTGTCCCAGCGAATCTGTATTTTGTGTCCTTCAGGTAAATACTTAGTAGTGCAATTGCTGAATTGTAAGTAGTTCTATTTTTTTTAAAGATTTTATTTATTTATTTGAGAGAGAGACAGTGAGAGAGAGCATGAGCGAGGAGAAGGTCAGAGAGAGAAGCAGACTCCCCGCGGAGCTGGGAGCCCGAGGCGGGACTCGATCCGGGGACTCCAGGATCATGACCTGAGCCAAAGGCAGTCGTCCAACCAACTGAGCCACCCAGGCGTCCCAGGTAGTTCTATTTTTAACTTTTTGAGGAACCTCCATACTGTTCTCCAGAGTGGCTGCACCAGTTTGCATTCCTACCAGGAGTGCAAGAGGGTTCCCCTTTCTCTGCATCCTCACCAACACCTGTTGTTTCTTGTTAATTTTAGCCATGCTGACAGGTGTGAGATGGTATCTCATTTTGGCTTTGATTAGATTTCGCTGATGATGAGTGATGTTGAACATCTCTTGTTAGCCGTCTGGATGTCTTTTTTGGAAATCTGTCTATTCATGTCTTCTGCCCATTTCATAACTGGGTTTTTTGTTTTCTGGGGTTCATTACATACTTCTTTTTTTTTTTAGATTTTTTAAAATTTATTTGACAGAGAGATCATAAGCAGGCAGCGAGGCAGGCAGAGAGAGAGGGGGAAGCAGGCTCCCTGCTGAGCAGAGAGCCCATTGCGGGGCTGAATCCCAGGACCCCGAGATCATGACCTGAGCCGAAGACAGTGGCTTAACCCACTGAGCCACCCGTGCGCCCCTCATTACATACTTCTTAACTGAAGTTTCCATGTGAACATTCAGTAAATATTTATTGAGGACCAGCTCTGTGCCTGGTACTGTACTTGAAGTGGGTGACACAGGACACAGTCCATGGAGCTCTCATGGAGCTTACTTTTTAATGAGGGGAGGGGAATAGACAAAGATACCAGCTAGCTCTAGGTACTATTCTGATAACTGAAATAGGGATATGTGATAAAGTGTGACTAGGTGGCTACATTTTTTGGGCCAGGGAAAGCCTTTCTGAGAAAATGACACTAAATGATAGGCAGGAGCCATGATGAACCCAGAGAAGAGCATTCCAGAAGAAACAGTAGGTACAACAACCTAAGATGAGAACAAGGTTGGTGTATGAAGGAACAGAAAGCCAGTGTGGCTGGAACATAGCAAGAGAAAGGGGAAGTGACATGGGATGAGACTGGGTGAACATCTACCTTAATTTCTGGCATGACTCAGCATGTTCATTCCAAACTTCACCTTTGAACTTCCCACCCCAACCAATTCCTCCAAAATTTTTCTTTTATACCCAACCAAACTCTAAAGCTGTGAGTCTTCTGGAGCTACCCTTTAGAAATATTCTGAAATGTTTCTTTGGTTTGTGCTTTCCTTTTCCTTCCTATTGATATACTTTCCCAGTATCTGTTCCCTTCACATGTATATTGTAATAACCTTTGAATGTCCTCGTTACCTCTGGGATCCCCTGGCTTCATCAGTATTTTGATTCCCACTCTTTCAGGTACATGGTAGGATTGTTCTTCCCACCTCCTTAAAGATAGGCATGGCTCTGGATTTGCTTTTTTTTTTTTTTTAAGATTTTATTTATTTATTTGACAGAGATCACAAGTAGGCAGAGAGAGAGAGAGGAGGAAGCAGGCTTCTTGCCGAGCAGAGAGCTCGGTTCTGGGACTCAATCCCAGAACCCCACGACCATAACCTGAGCCAAAGGCAGAGGCTTAACCCACTGAGCCACCCAGGCATCCCTTAAAGTTGTTTTTTGTTTTGCTTTGTTTTTTGTCAGAGAGAGAGAGAGAGCACAGGCAGGCAGAGGCAAGGGAAGAAGCAGGCTCCCTGCCAAGCAAGGAGCCTCATGTGGGACTCGGTCCCAAGACAATGGGATCATGACCTGAGATGATGGATTTGCTTTAACTGATGAAATGTGAGAGAAGCATGAGAGCCACGCACCGACTGGTGATGTTTAGAAGGAACATCAGCCTGGGGCCTGGTAAAGATGAGGGAGCTGAGTCTTCTGCTCACCATCCCTTTCCTCCCAGATGGACGTTCACCATGAGTAAGAAAGAATCTTTGTTTTTAAAACAGATTTTAGGGGACGCCTGGGTGGCTCGGTTGGACGACTGCCTTCGGCTCGGGTCATGGTCCTGGGGTCCCGGGATCGAGTCCCACATCGGGCTCCCAGCTCCATGGGGAGTCTGCTTCTCCCTCTGACCTTCTCCTCCCTCATGCTCTCTCTCACTGTCTCGCTCTCAAATAAATGAATAAAATCTTTAAAAAAATAAATAAAACAGATTTTAGGATTATTCCGTAGCATAGCAAAATATAGCCCGCTCCCGCTCAGACCTAATGTGATATTAAAGTCACCTGAAGAATTTGTTAAAATGCAGATTGTTATTCTGTAGTGGGGCCTGAGAGTCTGCATTTCTTGTAAGTCCCCAGGTGGTGCTGATGCTGTTAGACCCTGGACCACACTTGGAATAGCAAGAACCCATCCCGACTACATGATATACCACTCTCAACCCAACTACGCACACTACCCTACATCTCACCAGCACTTACACTTTCCTAAACCAATTAGCAAGCAAAGAAGTTTCTTGGAGATATTTTTTATAAGCCCTCAGTATCTCCCATACATGCAGCTCCTCAGTTGGGCTTGGCAGAATCTTATTTTCTTATATTCCTAGGGTAATCGTTTCCATATTTTCCCTTCTGTACTGTCTTTCTTGTTTTCTACCTCGACCTATGAGACTATTCACTGTCTCACTACTGAGTCTCATTTATTTTCCCTAGTAATAGAAACCCCAAGTTTTAGCTTGGAGCTAAAAGTCCAGCTGAAGTCCATTTTCCCCCAGCTTCCCCTACAGCTAGTGTTAGCTACGTGACTAAGTCCTAGCTAATGAGATGTGAGTGTAAGTGGTGTGAAATATCTGGGTTCTACCTTTAAAAGGAAAGGTTTGGGGACACCTGGGTGGCTCAGTCATTTAAGCGTCTGACTTCAGCTTGGGTCGTGATCTCAGTCAGAGTCCTGGGATTGAGCCGCACATTGGGCTTCTCACTTAGTAGGAATCTGCTTGTCCCTCTACCCTTCCCCCAGCTCATACTCTCTCACTCTCTCAGATAAATAAATTCTTTAAAAATAAATAAATAAATGGAAAGATGGTGTTCTGAGTATTTTTTCCCATGTTCTCTCTTCTTGTCATTTAGAAGACAGACCCAGAAGATGTCAATCATTTTTGGGCCATGAGACAAGGCCCATTCTTGAGGTGGCAGAGCAGAAGGTAGAAGAAACGTACTGCCTTTTGGGCAGTAACAGTATCTTTGGACTACTCATGTTCTGGTACATGAGAGAACTTGTTTAAACAGTTGCTGTTGGTCTGAATCGTTGTTACAGCATCAGATTTATATCCTAACGGACATATCTTCATCCCTAAAATGCATTTTCCCCTTTGTTCTTATGAAAATTCTCATTCTTGAAGGTCCAAAACAAGTCCCCCTACTCCTTCCAGCTTACCTGACCATCACCCTCTTCCCCTGAACTGCCATCCCATGTGACCATATGAGGTACATGTATCATACAGAAGGAGATTGATTCCAGCAGCCACACATGAAAATAAGACTGACTTCTTTACAGTCACTTAAAGCAAAATTGGTTCCTACATTATGAAGAGTAGACCCTAAAAGCTGTAGGAATTCAGAGATGGGCAGTCAGTGAGGACAGAAGGGAGAAGACATAATGCGTTTGAGCAGTTCACGGCAGGAGAATGTGCACAGGAAGGTGCTCCAAGGAGGGTGTGGGGACAGGTTCAAGGGAATCAATTTGTTATTCCTTGTCTTCGGCATCTTTGCTAAAATTAATCTGAGAAAGCATTTGAGGCATCTCTCCTTTCCTTCCTCTTGTTTCTTTGTCTGTCTTCCCACCTTATGAAAGAAGTGTGCCTTTGCCTAGCCAGCTTGTTACAGTTCATTGCCCTGGGACATAAATTTCCAGGTAGCTGAGCGGTCCTGGTGCTAGCAAGGCTCCCTTCAACCAAGACACAACTAACTGTAGATTTCAGGTCTTTCTCCAACTTACATATATTTTGATTAGGGCAAAAAATGGCTTTAGAAATGGATATTTTCATCCTTGTGGGATATCTGGTGTACATATATATCGTACAATGGAGTAATGGGTTTTTAACCACGTCACCTATTCCAACCCCTATTATCAAAGAATACATTGTTTTTGAGGGAGACTCCCCTTAGAATAAAGCAAAAAAGAGTATAATTAAATGTTAAAGGTTGTAGCACCTTATTTCATTCAGCTGACACACTCCTGGTAAGGTCCCGTGTCTTATCTATTTCTCTTGGGACAAGGATATTCAAGACTTATAAAAATGTATGCTGGGAAGAACTAACATGCTACAAAGTGCAAGTCTCCCTCTCTAGTCAGAAACAAGAAAGCTGAATGATGCTCTTCATTTGCTCATGTCTCAAATTTGGTCTCAATTTTATATCTTGCATAATTTCTAGAAGTATAGGGAAAGTACTGTTTAATTTTCACAGATCGGCATCTTGCCTTCAAGTAGAAGGAAATAGGTCAAAAGTAAATTCATATTTTGTTTTATCGTGAACATTTTATTCAGGCTTGTACTAAAAACATATTCATTTTCTTTTGTCAATAGACTATTGGCTAAACCATTTTATACCCAATGGGATGGCTATAATCAAAAATACAAACAGTATGTGTGGATGAGAATATGGAAAAATTAGAATCCTCAGATGTTGCTGCTGGCACTGTAAAATGGTTCAGCCACCGTGGGAAATAGTTTAGCCGTTCCTCAAAAAGTTAAACATGGAGTTACCACGTGACCAGCAATTCTGCTCCTCAGTATATTGAAAAGAAGTGCTATAAACAAGCATATACATGTGTTTGTTTAAGTACTTCTTTTCAATACTTCACTTTTCACAGAGGCGAAAGGTGGAAACAGTCAAAGTGTTCATCAAGACAAGAACTGATAAACAAATTGTGTACATACACAAGATGAATACAATTCAGCTGCAGAAAAGAATGGAGGAGGGATATATACTGCCATGGGAATGAACCTTGAAGATATGTCAAGTGATAGAAGACACAAGAGATATCCCGAATATTTTGCTCTATAGAGACAGAATGCAGACTGGTGGTTACCAAGGCCGGCAGTGGGGGTCGGGGGGTCATGAGATAGGAGAAGGTGCTTAATGGATACAGCGCACAACACCTTTTGGGGATGATGAAATGATTTGGAATGAATAAAGGTGTTGGTTGCACACCACCATAAATACACTAAATGCCACTGAATTGTTCACTTTAAGGTGGTTTAATTTCATGTTACATGACTTATGCCTCCATTGTAAAAAGGGAAGATTGGCTAGCACCCCACAGATGAGCTGAATAAACTAGGACTTCATTATCCTCTCAAATGCTTGTGCCTCTGTAACTCCAAACAGCAGCTCTACACAGTCATTAGATAATTCCTAGGTTGCCTCACACCAACTTGAAGAAAATCTACCTTGGACAAAAGTGAAAGATCTGGGCAGCATTGTTAATGGATACAAAGTTTCTTTTTGGTTGATGAAAATGCTTTCAATTTATACTGTGATGGTTGCACAACCCTGTGATTATACTAAAACCCACTGAACTGGGTGAATTTTATGGTATATAAATTACATCTCAATAAAGCTGTTCTTAACACACCACAATGTCTAATCAAGATACGTTGAAGAGTATCTTCTTCTGGAACTCCAGTTTCATCATTCTTTAAGCAATAAACTGTAACCCTTTGCACATCTATTTTTTGAGGGGGTAGTTACTGCAACCACACCATTCTTGTCTCTTAAAGTTTCTCCTAAAGGATTTTGTTTGTGAAAGAAAAAAAATCCAAAACAAGAAAAATTACTAACTTTGGTCCAAGAAACAAACATAATCTCACCTCTGACTCGCAGAAATTCAGAAAAATTACTTTGCTTCACTGTTTCTTGTCTAATAGAAAGTTTCTGTTCAATTCATACTCAAATTGAGTTGAAACAGACACAGGAAAAAAATATTATAGTCACTCTTATCTGGGCACCAGTCTCCTTATTGCCACTCATTTTCATTCACATTTCTACATTTCTATCATACCCTTATTACTTTGACAGGAATGTAAATTCTGGAAATAATGCCGCCAAACAATTATTTTTACACCTTTTTGTAAGCCCTGCACCTACCCGTCATATAATACCTTCTCTTCTTTTTTTATTTGTTTATTTCCACAAAGTAAAACTGCACTCTCTTTTTTAAAAGATTTTATTTATTTATTTGAGAGAGAGAAAGGGGGGGGCATGAGCAGGGGGAGGAGCAGAGGGAGAGAAAATCTCGAGCAGATGTGGGGCTCTATCTTATGACCCTGAGTTCATGACACTGAGTTCATGACCTGAGCTGCAATCGATATTCAGATGCTTAACCAACTGAGCCACCCAGGCACCCCTAAAACTGTCCTCTGAAAAGCATCTACTTATGTCCCTGGTAAGACAAAGTGTACCCCCAAAATAATTTAAGATATAATGTCCTGAACTTGAGGGAACTGCTTCATTTAATTAGAATGTCTCCTTCTCAGATAGTGACATGTTCTTTTAATTCTGTCAAATGTATAATTTAAAACTGTTTAAATCTTGAAAATACAAACCCATATATAATATTTTTACTAAGCCAATTTCTACCCATCTGTAATGTCTCCTTAAGGTACTTTAATATGACCTAAATAAAGAAAAAGAAAGAGAATCTTTGTTCACAATCAACAAGAAAAGTTATGAAACACAATTTTGTGGGGTTTTGGCTCCAAAACCAGAATAGCTTTAAGCAAGAGAGAAGAACAACTAATAGTCACTTGACTTTGGTGTCACTTCCAGAGACTGAAAAAATGATTTCTCAAATAAGTAACACATCCTTTTGCAATGAAATGGTTCCTAATCCTTTGACAAAATTTAAGAAGATGGAAAAATTGTGACAAAGATTTGGCAAAACTCCATTCATTATCTGTTTTTGTTTTGTTTTGTATTCACTTATTTGTGTAAAAAGGTTACTTGGTACCTACCTATAGCAACAACAACAAAAAAAGGGACAAGAATTGGTGATGCCGTCCATCCCACTCTATCAAAAGTTAACAGTCATCTAATGATGGATGGTGTAATCTAAAGTGTTCTAAAAGCCCCCATCCACCTATTAAGAAGTACAGTCCAATAAAATTTTACTTTCTTTTTAAAGTAGGTTCCCACCCAGCATGGGGCCTAACGCGGAGCCCAAACTCATGACCCCAAGACCAAGACCCGAGTCAGATGCTTAACCAAATGAGCTACCAAGACACTCCTTACTTTTTATGCAGGTAATTATTCATTCAATCCAATTCAATCATTATTTCCCTGATGCCCCCAGACTGATCAGTTTCCCCATCACATGCCTCAGGTCCTCTACTTTGTAGACGCTAGTTATAATTTTGCATAGTTTTATAAAATTATTTCATTAATGTCTGTATTACTAATAGATGGTAATCCCCATCAGGGCAGGAAACATCTTTTTACTTTCTTTTTTCCCCTGCACTTCAAGCATTGTACTTCAAGCTCTGTAAGTACTTGGTAACATTTATTTGAGTAATAGACGTTGACGGATCTTGGTCCTGAGCTACTATGTCTCCCCTTGAGTGGTGGCAATGACTCATCCAGTGAGTTCCAGTTCTTTCGCTGGCTCCCTCCAACCCAAGGCCTAACCCTTGCTGGTGTCCTGGCAGTTTTGATCAGGGATACCACCCAACAGGGTGCTAGCAAAACTCATTGCAGTCCTAATCTTGGCATTAATTTTGGGAAGCACTCACGGAAGAGACAGGCCCTAAGGTGAGTTCACAAGCCAGGACTGGAAAAAACTCATGTCACTGCTTTGTAAGAGTTTATTAAAAGGTCACATTTGAAATAAGATCTTAAAGATATGGATAGTTAATTAAGCTAAGTCAGATGGGGGTGGTAAAAAGGCATAAAGGAGGTAAAACCTTCTGGACCAGGAGAACACCATATTGCCAAAGTCCCTAATGAGAGGATTGGGAGAGTGATACAGGGCTGGGGGAAGCATAGTTTTGAGATAAGCCTGGGAGTAAGTAGGGGCCACACCCTGAGAAGTTCTAGAGTCATGTTAAGGGAATCAGTTTATATCTTAAGAAAAATGGGATCCCATTGTGGAATTTTAAGTTGAAGTGAGATAACCTGGGCAATTTTGTGTTCTGCAAAGAACACTTTGTCTGCAAAGAAAGAGTGAGGGCAGCAACCCTGGAAGTTGAGCCATTATTCTTATTTTATGGATAAGAAAATGAGTGTAAATGAATATAACTTCTTCAAGGCCACATAGTAAGTGATGAAACCAAGCTTCAAACACTGGTCTGAAAACTTAACCACAGCCTGCTGCCTTTCTAGAGAAAGGTAATAAACCACCAAAATAGAGTTAGTTAAAATGATTTTTTAAAAAAGTTATAAACAAGAACCTTATTCTCTGACTCCTCCTGACTTTACCTTGATCACGACTGTCAGAAAATGAGGAGGAGCTGAAGTTCCATGACTTGACCTAAGGTTCAGGGACCTCATTTGTAAAATGGTAATAATGTGTATTTTACCGGATTGTCTCAGGATTCTATCAGAAAAAGAATAAAGTTCTTTACTCTAATATCAGTCATATAGTTAGAACTTGACAAAGGTTGATCACTATTGCTATCATTATAATTATTATTAACCGTTTTTCCTTTTTGACTGTCCATCCAGCTATCATAGAAATCGCTGGCAACCTGTTACCTACCTGCTGACGAAGAGACCATGACTAGTCATTGTCCTTTGCTAGACTAGAGCACCAAATGTGGGATATCTCACAAATAAGCCTGCTTTTCTCCAAACAATAATATCCTTACTTCAGGCCCATGTCATGTGTGTCCTCAATTAGTGTATGAACTTCATACCATAAAGAGTTGATTTAATTATCTTTAATTCCTTAAGTAAAATGGATGAATTACAAAACTTCCCTTGAATATTATCAAAGAATGTAATGGCCTATTGTCCATGACATACAAAGAAGATAAGCTATCAGCAGGGGATGAGGTTTGGGTTATTTATCTAAGTAGATACGATGTATTTTTAATGCTCTGTGGTGTTGAATCCTTTATAAATATGGCATATATTCTCAAAGTAACTAGCCACGGTTATGGAGGCAACAAACATTATTTTTTTTATATAAAGATTTTATTT
This sequence comes from Enhydra lutris kenyoni, assembly GCF_002288905.1. Lineage (NCBI taxonomy): Eukaryota > Metazoa > Chordata > Mammalia > Carnivora > Mustelidae > Enhydra > Enhydra lutris. The sequence continues at coordinate 52,071,115 of NW_019154096.1, forward strand.
ATTCATTTGACAGACAGAGATCACAAGTAAGCAGAGAGGCAGGCAGAGAGAGAGGAGGAAGCAGGCTTCCCGCTGAGCAGAGAGCCTGATGTGGGGCTCGATCCCAGAACCCTGGGATCATGACCTGAGCCGAAGGCAGAGGCTTTAACCCACTGAGCCACCCAGGCACCCCAACAAACATTATTGACAATAGAAACAACATAATTACCAACAAACAATAAATTATGGCAGCAGATGTGGGTCTCCAACCAATGAACCTTGAGGCCCTGATTTATCAGTGTGATTTTCCTTGTTGTCCTCTGGGTCCAATTCCCATTTTTTATTCTTTTTTATACAGGCACATCCCTGACCCTCTTACCTGGTCTTCTGCCTTGTCTGATGCTTGTTTCTTCATTATCTCCTTTTAATTAATCAAATCTTTTCTCTTTACCCCTTAGACTTCCTTGCCTTTACAGCTTACTCATTCCAAAATAACATATAAAAGCCCAGGCATTTACATTAACTGTAACAAAGGGGTTAAACTAATATTTCAGGTGGTGAAAATTATCCTTATAGTGACAAAGATAAAACTATTTCACTTTTGGATTTCCTTATCTCCCTTTGAGTTACTTACTGGGCTTCTGCTGTATGTCTGCCCGGCACTGTGCTGGGGGACTAAGAAGGATGAGGAGAGATGGAGAGTGGGGAAAAAAAAAAAAAAAAAAGGAATGAACTGAAGTTCTCCTTTGCAAGAAACTTGCACTTGCTAGTGAAAAAAAACCCATGTATGCATTATAACAGCCAACATTTATGACGGGCCTACTATGTGCCAGCCAATGTATCTATTCTTTCTTTCTTTTTTTTTTTTTAAAGATTTTATTTATTTATTTGACAGAGATCACAAGTAGGCAGAGAGGCAGGCAGAGAGAGAGGAAGGGAAGCAGGCTCCCTGCTGAGCAGAGAGCCCGATGCGGGGCTCGATCCCTGGACCCTGGGATAATGACCTGAGCTGAATGCAGAGGCTTTAACCCACTGAGCCACCCGGGTGCCCCATCTATTATTTTTTTTTATCCTATGTGGTTGTAAATTAGTTATGTGCTACTCTGTGACAAATTACTATAAAGCAAAGTGGCTTAGAGCAGCAACAAACATTTATTACCAGTTTCTGCTGGTGAGGTATAGGACAGTGGTTTAGATGAGAGGTTAGGGCTGGGCATAGGAAGCGCAAGTCAAGACATCAGCAGGATATGCAGTTACATGAAGGCTTGACTGGGGCTGGAGAATCCACTTCCACAGTGACTCACTCACACAGCTGTCAAGTTGATACTGCCGGTTGGCAGAAGGCCTCGGTTCCTCTCCACATGGGCCTTTCCAGAGAGCTGCTAAGGGTCCTCATGACATTGCAGCACACAGTACCACATTCTTGGCAAATTATTCTCTTAGCTTATAGCCATTCTAGTGGGTACGTGGTAGCATTTCCTTATAGTTTTAATCTGCATGTCCTTCATCACTAATAATGTTTAACACCTCATAGGTTTATTCGTTATCTGTATATCTTTTTTGGATAAGTGTGTAATCTTCCACTTACAGGGTTGTTTATTTGTTTGCTCTTTTTTTTTTTTCTTACCATATATTATTTTTGGTGTCCAGTGTTTATAATACGAGAGCCAGAGCTTTCTCCCCAACTCAAGTGGGAGATTTTCGATTGACTTGTGAGGCCAATAGGGGTCTTTCTTCTTGTCTGATTTGGCTTCTGGGAAGACTTCATTCAGGTCCTCAGTGGTCATCTGATCAAATGAAATTACGTTCTTCATCTTCTCCAGCTCTTTTTTCATATCCCTCAATCCTGGCCTTTGAGAGAGATGAAAACTCAGCATAGCTTTTCATATCTTCTTTTTCTTCAGCATCCACCTGAACGGTATATTTCTCCTCTGGCACAAGAAACTTCAGGGTATTAAATTTCTTCTCAAAGCCATCTACCAAGCCAGTTATAGGTTTTCAGACTTTTACTGAAGGTTTAGGGGTTGTGGAGAGAATTATAATATAGCACAGAACTCAAAACCCAACCCTAGAAGTCAATACTATTATCTAAACCTCCTGGACTACTCCACCGTAGGGACTGTGGTGATTTAAAAATAAGTCTGGGGGCACCTGGGTGGCTCAGTGGGTTAAAGCCTCTACCTTCGGCTCAGGTCATGATCCCAGGGTCCTGGGATCGAGCCCCATGTCGGGCTCTCTGCTCAGCGGGGAGCCTGCTTCCTCCTCTCTCTCTCTGCCTGCCTCTCTGCCTACTTGTGATCTCTGTCTGTCAAATAAATAAACAAAATATTAAAAAAATAATTTTAAAAATAAGTCTGCAGGGGCACCTGGGTGGCTCAGTGGGTTGGGCCTCTGCCTTTGGCTCCGGTCATGATCCCAGGTCCTGGGATTGAGTCCCACATAGGGCTCCCTGCTCAGGGGAGAGCCTGCTTCTCCTTCTCCCTCTGCCTGCCAACTCTGCCTAATTATGCTATCTCTCTGTTAAATAAATAAATGAAATATTAAAAAAAATAAATTAAAAAAAAATAAGTTTCCAAATTGATACTTCTCCCTTCAAAATATGGAGCCTAATTGCCCTCTCCTTGAAAGTGGGCTGGGAGTTAGTGACTGGTTCTTTATTTTTATTTTTTTATTGTTATTTTTTAAAGATTTTATTTATTTATTTGACACAGAGAGAGAGAGAGAGAGAGAGATCACAAGCAGACAGAGAGGCAGGCAGAGAGAGAAGGGGAAGCAGGCTCCCTGCTGAGCAGAGAGCCCAATGAGGGGCTTGATCCCAAGACCCTAAGACCATGACCTGAGCCAAAGCTAGAGGGTTAACCCACTGAGCCACTCAGGTACCCCTAGTGACTGGTTTTCAACAAATAATATGTGATTGAAGTGAAGACATGTGACCTCTGAGGCTAGATAATAATTGTATTCCCTCTCTTGCTGTCTCTCTCTCTGTCAAATAAATAAAATCTTTAAAAATTGTCATTGTTCTCTTTAGTCTTGTCTTCTAGCACCTTCCACAGGTCCCTCTTTTCCTTCATGTCTTTTTCATGTTGTCTTACCAGGGCTTCCCAAACCTAGTCTCTAGTGGGAATGCTAAAAATCCCGCATTTTATTAGGCAGAGCCATCAGTCTTGTTGGTCTAAACCTCTTCTGCCTAGGCTAAGCCCAGGGATCCCACTTTTGTGGACCAAACATACAGATTAAAGTTCATAAACCTAGCTACTCTGTCTTCCCACCAGGCCAACTAGTGACAGGTCCACTCACAAAGCTGCCAGGTTTTCAAACAAGTATTCTTGCTGTCACAGAAGCATACATGAGCAAAGTGCTACAAGAGCAGAGAAAAAGAAGCACCCAGGCAGACTGGGGGAGCTCACAGGTGACATGTAGGTTAGCTTCTGAAGGAAAAGCAGGAATTCATTTCGTAAAGAAGTGAAAGAAAGTCATTTATGCGGAAGTAATAGCCAGTACCAAGGCTCAGAGGTAAGAGAAGGCATAATTCTGAGAACTGCAAATATGTCAGGGTGTGGGTGAGAATACCTACTGGGGAGCCAGAGGATGTTGGGGCTAGATCTTATCAGGTACTGGAAGCCACATGTATCATTTAGGAGAGTACAGGTGACAGAACTACCTGATTCAATGGGCTTAAAAATGAGAGCAGTAATGAATTTAGTATCTCTAATAAGTCCATAGGTAGAGCTTCTCCTGTGTTCATTAAGTTAGCAACAATGTTAATGATGTTATCTGTACTTCTATTCTGTTATTTCTAGGCTTCCCCCCACCCCCACCCCCTGAGTCTCCCACCCTATGGTTCTAAGATGGCTACAGAGGCTCCAGGCCTTAAGATTACTTCTGGAGGCAGAAAAGGGACTTTCTCTTCTTACTCTCATTATGTAAACTTTTTATACTCTTTATAAGTTGGATAAAACCTCTCCCAGAAATGTTTCCCCTCTTCCTCTCGTTCCTCCCAAAAGCTGGCTTCCCTTTGGTATCATTGGCTAGGATTGCATCATATTCCCAGGCTCAATATTTGGTTAGGGAGTGGGACACCATGATCTACTTAGACCAATCACAGTTTACTCCCTGGGGCTGCTGTTGGAGCCTGGCACTCTTTAAGCATATGGCCAAGCATAGCAGTGTGGTTATAAGAATAAAACTGGGATTCTGTTAAGAATTGAGAATTAAGAATTAAGAAAAGAGGTTGTTGGCTTTTTGGGTGGCAGTCAGCAGAATCTGCCACACCATACCAAGGAATCTGGACTGTATCCAGTTGGGATGGGGAACCACAAAGATGTTAAAACAGGAATTAGCATGATTGTATTTCACTATATCGGAATGGAGGGGTACTAAGGAGGGACATGAGTCTGGAGGTAGGGTCACCAGCTAGAAGGCTTCATCAGAAGATTTTGGAAAGGATTTTAGAAACTTGAATTAGGAACGGCTAGTCATTAACTGGATGAAATAGGTGTTGGGGAGGAAAATATTTTCTATTTCCCTCAAGATTCTCTTGGCAGACCTAAGAATTAAATTGACATGAGACAGATAAACAGGAGAAAATAAAATTTAATTACATATAGATGGGGCTTCCACGAGACTAAGGGGCCTACAGGTAGTCAGGCAATTGAGGCTGATATGCCATTCTGAGCTGGGACTTCAAAGGGAAGGAGGACAATTCACAGGAAGATGAAAAAGAATAAATGTTTGTAAACAAAAGTTTGTTGAGCCATATAGAAAAGATGGGACACAGAGAGGAATCTTAATAAAACAACTTTGCTAAGTTCCTCCCTCTGTGTCACACCTAGTTCCATATTATACTGTAGTTACTTGTGGTGCTAGCTCCCTTCCTGGAGCAGGTCCTCTATCCAAATTCTTGTAGGCAGGTTGGGGGGGGTGGTTTGAAAGGCTCTTCTTGAGCCTTCTGTTTGTTAAAAATAATCAGCCTAAAATAATGCACATGCAAAAGAGTCCCCTTTGGGGGTGGCAAATTTTGCTCCCCTACAGCAGAAAAGAAGTAGAAGGAAGAGATTCTAAAATGACTTGCAAATTTCTACTTGGGTGGATCACAGAGTAGTTCATTAAAGTTGGGCATATAAATGGAGGAGGTTTGGGTGGATAAAGTAAGAGTGGCAAGACAATGAGTTTTGTCATGGGCAAGGAGGTGCCTACAAGGCACACGAAGAGAAGACAGTAAACTTGGAAAGGAGAGTGAAGATGACAGTACTTCAACTCCTTTAGAGATTAAGGCAGGATGGTGGTGGAATGAAGGAGAAAGGAGGGGAAATAAAGTGATACAGACCACTGATACCAAGTGTGGGGCTGGTATGGCTGATTTTGCTCAGAGCTGGGTAGAGTCAAGGACTTCTTGAGAAAATTGTAAATGTAACTGAAGGCAAGGCTTTGAAAAGCAGTTAAAGACCAGTTTTGAAATATGGATTTCTATAATTTGTTTCAACATGTTGAGAGTTACAGCAAATGAGATGGGGAAATGATCTCAACCTACTTCTTTTGGCCTCCTGACTGGAAACCTCAGAACTCAGCCCTGTGAGCTGTTAATCAGATAAGCACTGCAGGCTTTTGTAAAGAATCATGTTTTACAAATTCCTGGATGCATATGGACTTACTGAAGGAAGTATTATCCAAGTGCAATGGACAAAGAAAGTATAATGAAGTATTGGGATTAAAATATGGATTTCTTTTCTGTTCTATAACAGTAGTTATTAAACATAAGTTAGAAGATGTTTCAATGCACCTTAGCTCTAAGTTAATATAGATCATAAATCACATGGATTAAGTACTATTTAAAACATAAATAGGAATTCTGTTCCCATGCAAAAACACCCATTTATTGAACCACTGGATTTTGAAATATACATAAGTTAGACAGAATGGCGCAGTTGGCAGGCAACCTCAAGAATTAAATATATATATATTCCAAAACATTTGTTGAGTTTTTCCCATGACTACCCGAGCTGAGCTCTGGAATAATATAAACACCTGATATTTGTATAATTTTGGAGTTAATCCTAACTTTATGCAACTATTCTACCCAATGTGACTTTTGGAGGCCCAGATAAAATATAACACCTGAAGCAGAGTAGGGAATTAAAGGACAAAGAAGAATAGAACACTGAGAATCAATGGAAAAAGTTAAGTTAGGAACCGAATCCAGGCTGGGAGGGAAATGGAGGGAAGAGCCTGAACATATAAACTGGACAATGTCAGACCACATATCATCAGAATTGTGACCCATGACCTCTACAGCAATCAACCTAGAGCTCTCACTACTGCTCACTATCGGCTTCCCTGCCTTCTCACTTAGGATCAATCAAAGAAAGCGGAATATGCTCCCCACAATCACATGAGATGCCCTTCTCCTAGTAAGCCCACCCCCAGCTTCCCTATGCTAATACTCTCAAATCAGAGCCTACATGAAGCCTTCCCCCCCCCCCGCCCCCCGCCCCCTGCCCCCTGCGCTCCAGTTTAAGCTTTCCCATTTCCCTGACAGTCTTTTTTTTTTTTTTTTAAGATTTTATTTATTTATTTGTCAGAGAGAGAGAGAGAGAGAGAGAGAGAGAAAGCACAGGCAGACAGAGTGGCAGGCAGAGGAGAAGCAGGCTCCCTGCAGAGCAAGGAGCCCGATGTGGGACTCGATCCCAGGATGCCAGGATCATGACCTGAGCCGAAGGCAGCCGCTTAACCAACTAAGCCACCCAGGCGTCCCTCCCTGACAGTCTTAAGGTCTCTGTCATATATAAGTGTTGATGGTTGGCTGCCTTTTTATAGTAGGTATAGGACAAATAGCCTCTTTTTGATCCCAGTGGGGTGGTCTTCATTTATTTCTACATTCATTCCCTTATTTGTTATACATTAGGTGTATTGTATGCGCCTGACAATACCCAGCCTTGCTGTGGAAGCAGATAATCCCTGCCCTCAAGCATATTCTGTCGACTGGGACAGAAAGACACATAAATTGTAATTCAATATGGTAAGTGAAACAACACGCATATATTACGGGGTTGTAAGTCAAGGAAGGTTTTTAGGGGAGGTGACCCCTAAACTAAGTGGTAAGGAATGAGTATGATTGGCTTGGCTAAGTGGCCGGGAAGGATATTCAAGGCGGATGGAAGGGTGGAGAAGGCAGAATGAACAAAGCCTAAGAGGGCAGAAGCCACGGATGTGCGTTGTTGAAGCACAGGAAAGAAGGTGAGCAGCCGCATAAGAGGCTGCATGGGCGGGTCCTGGATCGCCATGTGTATGCCACGTTTGTAAGGGCTTGGACTTTATCCTGTCCAAAGGGCTCCCTCCTGGAAATGAGAGAAACGGTTGGTGTCAGCTAGGAAGAAGAACATTAAGGAAACATTCATTACCTCTCTATGTATTACTGTCAGGTCCGAGAAGGCAGGGGCACAGGGGCTCACGTCTGGCACACAGTAGACATTCAATGAATGTTGAAGGAATTCGGTGTAAACGATATTGTCCCCTATTTCTGTTTCTCTAACAGGACAAAACAAGGAAGCGAGGGCATAAGTCTGGGAGGCTATAGGGAAGGTTTGATTCTGGCGATCACGGTTGCTGGACAAAATACCTCTGATAGGTTGTGGACAAGGGATGCATTTCTCTCGCCGCCTCTGCAAGACTCACCGGCCGGCGCCGCTCAGTCCTGGAAGCGGCAGCGCAGCACGAAGCCGGCAGAGAAATCGCGCCGCCAGGAGGGCAGAGGGCGCAAGGCACCCCTGCACCGCTTCGCTCCGCTCACGCGAGCGCCTACCCGGCCCGTCAGGGCGGAGCTACGGCACGACGCCTTTCCGGATTGGGCGCGCGCTAAATCCCGGGGCGGGCATTAGAAGCCGAACGCTCTTGGGGACTGGCCACTCTGGCGAATGGACGTGCGGCCGGCGCAGCTAGATCACACGCGGCCCCGGCTGGGTGGAGGCTGGGACCCTCTCCGCGGGTCTGCCGTCAGTCATTGGTTCCCTGCGGTTTCCTTGGGGACGTGGCGCCGCCGCTCGCCCAGGCCTCTTTCCGGCTGGGCGAAAGGCCGCGGGGAAGCGCTCTGGACCGGGCGGAACGTTGCCGAGGGAGCCTGCGGGCCGCTCGACCTGTGAGCGCGAGCGGGGGAGGGCCGCGGAGCTGGGAGAGGCGGGGAGGGCGAGGAGGGGAAGTGGGCACCCCCACTTCGCCTCCTGGGAAGCGCCGCTGCCTCGAGAACGCCCGGCTCCCGGGGAGTCGGCTTAGCGTCAGCTGGGCCCCGGGAAAAAGAGCGGACGCATATGGGGTGGGTGGGCGCCTTGGCCTTCCTTCGGAGGTCTAGTCCTGTGGGCACTGCTGGAGGTAAGCCTGAAACCCCACGAACTCTTAACAGGCTGCAGACTTAGGAGATGCCTGAGATAAGGAGACCAATTTCTCAGGGCAAAAAGAAAAGGAGGTGACAGGCACTGAGACCACTGAAGGGATCCCATGGCTAGGTAAGGCTGCACATTTTCTCCTCAGCTTGGGGCTCAGTTGGGGGTGGCAGGTAGGTGGAGGGGCCCTGGGATGTTTTTACAAGTGAGGTTTTCCCTAGTGCTGCATCTGGACTTGGCTGCTTGGTCGGATGGATGCAAAGAAGATCAAAGTGATTTTTTTTTTTTTTTTTTTTTTTTTTGAAGGCAGACACAACTGTAGTTTCTGGCTCATAACCCCAGGGTGATGGAGTGAGTGCTTGCTGACATGTGAAAAGTGCTAAAATGTAATGTTCTTTCAGATTTCCGTTTGAGTGAGGCTACATGCTTTCTGAGGAGGTTAAACAATGTTTTTTGTTTTTTTAATGAACTTTGAAAATAGGCTGAGATCCTTTTGAACAATATGGAAAGTGAACTTCATATCATAGTTGAGTATGTGTATCCATACATTGTGATGCTCTGAAACTTTCAGAAAAGATTAATGTGGATCAAAATACCAGATGGAACAATTGTCAAATAGAGTAAGTGGGGAGGGATGCAGAACAGTAGTAGGTACAGTGTAAAATCAGAGGAATCGAGATTCACACATGTATATTGTCATACATGATACACATTTATGCTTGTGTAAACATGGAGTATCCCTGGAAAAATATATAGAAAACGGTACCAGTGGTTGCCTTTGAGTGGGAAATGATTGGTTAAGGCCAAAGGCTCATCTTCCACTATATGTCCTTTCAAACTTGTGTTTTTTTTCTTACCATGTATTTTATTTATTAAAATATTTTTTAAAAAATTAGTTGGAAAAATATTCTGACTGTCCGTTTTTTTGGACATCATTCTTGATGGGAATGCTGTAGTTGCTTTCACTCCGCAGTGTTAAAGATTGACCAGGGAGACTGGTGATCTTTCCATAAACATGAGAGTAATTCTTTGAATTACACCCCAAAGAGCAGACATTGGGAAAGGAGCAGATAAGGCTTTTCTGATTTATAGAAGCACTATGAACTATGTAGGTTCTTTTCTAAAGTTTGAGACTAAGAGAACATTGATAGACTTCTGGTGGCATAAATTTTTGCCTTTATTAGGAAGGGCTTTAGTCCAGTTTAAAAACCATTTTTGAGCACTCAACCGTAGAGACTTTCCTTACTTACTAATAATGTTTGTCTCATTTCAGGATCAGTTTTTCCTACCTCTGCCCAGCCTCCTGGTACTTTACTGTGCCCACAGTGAGTCCATTTCCACGTCAGCGGGTGGCATTCCTAGGACTCTTCTTCATATCCTGTCTCCTTTTACTTATGTTAATCATGGACTTTCGACATTGGGGTGCTTCATTACCACGAGATAGGCAATATGAAAGGTGAGTCAGCTTTAGATCTCTTTGATCAGACCTGGCATTGAAGTCATAAATATTTTGTCATTTAACATACTACTACCTTTGACCCTTTTGGGGAATACTGCACTTTTATTAGTAAAAGTGCATGCCACTTATTACATAAAGATCTTAAGTCCCGTTTTGGTAATGTTCATTTTTCATTCAGGAATGCTGATGGTGCGTTTTAATCATGAAAGGCATCTTTCTGTATTCTTGTTTTGGTGGGCTAACTTATTGGATGCATAAATGATTAGGATTGTTATGTATTCTTGATGAATGAACCCTTTTATCATTATTAAATGACTTTTTAAAAAATCATTGATTATATTTTTTGCTCTGAAATCTTGTCTGGTATTAATATAATTACTCCAGCTTTCTTTTAATTAGTGTTATCATTATAGATGTTTTCCCATCTTTTTTGTTTTAGCCTTTATGTCATTATATTTTATTTCTACCCAGTTTTTTTTATAAGTAACTGCTTTTTATTCAGTCTGACAATGTCTGCCTTTTATTTGAAGTGTTTAGGTCATTTGCATTTTATGTGATTATTGATTATGCTTAGGCTTAAATCTGTCTTGCTATTTGTTTTCTGCTTGTCACATCTGTTCTTTGTTTGATTTTCCTCCCTTTTGAATTGAGTACATTTTTAATATTCCATTTTATCTCTTTTGTTGGCTGAGTAGATATAACTGGGTTTTTTAATTTTTCAAAATTTTTTTTTAGTGGTTGCTTTAGAGCTTAGGATTTATAGTATATGTTTTTAACTTATCATAGACTACCTTCAAGTAATATAATTCCTCTTCCCGCATACCTCTTTATCTCTTCCCCTGGGCCTTTGTGCTATTGTTACACATTTTTTTTCTACATATGTTATAAACACCATATATTGTTATTATTTTTGCTTTAAATATTTAATTGTCTTTTAAAGAGATTTCAGAAATAAAAAACAGCTGGTATATTTCTCATTTCTGGGCCTTTTCATTCCTTTGTACTATAGTTCATATTTCCATCTGGTATTTGTTCGTTTTGCCTAAAGGACTTCCTTTAACATTTCTGGTAGTGTGAGTTTGTAATTGGAGAGTTCTTTCAACTTTTATGACCAAAAAGTCATTTAGCTTTCCTTTGAAAATATTTGTGGGGTATGGAGTTCTAGATTGATCTTTTTTTTTTTCTTTCATTACTTTAGAAATGATTCTTCACAGGGCACCTGGGTGGCTCAGTTGGTTAAGCACCTTCTTTTGGCTCAGGTCATGATCCGAGGGTCCTGGGATCGAGCCCCGTGGCTCACCAGGGAGCCTGCTTCTCCCTCTCCCTCTGCCTACTTGTGCTCGCTCTCTCTCTGTCCAATAAATAAATAAAATTAAAAAGAAAAAAAGAAATGATGCTTCACTGTCTTCTGCATTGCATTCTTTCTGAGGAGAAGTCTGCTGTAATTCTTAAATCTTGTTCTCTGTACATCACGTGTCTTTCCTCTAGCTTTTTACGTTTATCACTGGTTTTGAGCAATTTGATTATGATGTGCCTTGGTGTAGTTTTCTTTATGATCCTTATACTTGTGATTTGTTGATTCTTGCATCTATGGATTTATACTTTTTAATCAAATTCAGAAAAATTTTGACCATTATTTCTTCAAATATTTTTTCCCGACCTCCTCCACTTCTCCTTTGGTATCTTCAGTCACATACATATTGAACCGTGTGAAGTTTTCTCACAACCCACTCATTTTTTTTTCCAGTCTTTTTTCTCTCTGTATTTCTTTCTGGATATTTTATATTGCTGTGTCTTCCAGTTCACTAGTATTTTCTTTTATAAAGTCTAATCTACTGTTAGTTCCATCCAGTGAGTGCTAAATACCTTTTTTCTTTCCGGAAAATACATCTGAATTATTTGATATAGTTTTAATGCCTTACCAGTTACATAGAAGATCTGTATCTTTTATAACAATGATTTGGTTTTTGTTTTTTTTTTTTAATTTTTTTTTTTATTTGACAGAGAGAGAGATCACAAGCAGGCAGAGAGGCAGGCAGAGAGAGAGGGGAGGAAGCAAGCTCCCCGCGGAGCAGAGAGCCCGACGCGGGGCTCGATCCCAGGACCCTGGGACCATGACCTGAGCCGAAGGCAGAGGCTTTAACCCACTGAGCCGCCCAGGCGCCCCATATAACAATGATTTGTTTTGCTCTTGTTTTTGTTAGTTTCTGATTAGGCTACAAAGTGAAATGATGATGTGTTGTGTTCATCATCAATATGACTTTCTCTTTGTTGTTTCTCAGTATCAGGAGACTTTGGGCTGCAAGTGACAGCCAAACTGACTTAAATAAAAAGAAAGCTTATTGGCTCACACAACTAGAAGTCCAGGAGCAAAGGGACCATCAGTGCAACATTGACTGTCAGGTTGAGAATCTCTGTCTCCGTTTTCCACAGTGTCAACTTGTTGAATGGTTGTAAGATCGCAGCTAGTAGCCACTAGGGCTACATACATTCACATTCATGTCCTACAGGAGGGAAACAGGTCTTCAGTGCCCTTGTGTGAGAATGAGGAGAGCTCTTCCTGGAAACCTCCGTCAGCCCTTTTTTTCAGTCTTTTCTGGTCAGAATTGGGACATGTGACCACTCCCCTTAATATTTCTGGGTTGTTCTGTCCCCATAATTTCTCATTTCCACTTCACTTTGGTCATTCATCCATTCGTTCATTCAGCAAGCATTTATTGAGCAACCACTGTGTGCTGGGTGATGACAGGTACCAGGACATGGAGACTTTGGTACCTTTTTTCAAGAAGTTTATGTTTCCAACCTTTCCTCCCTCAACAGCACTATTCATTTGTATTTTTCATTCTGTCTTTCTGAAGAAGGAATATTTGTTTAGAGGACTATAGTTGTCAATAATCAGCCTGAAGCAGTCTGTTAGCTTCAAAGAACTAAATCCATAGTTTGAGTGTTTTTTAATGCTTATTGAGATTTTCTTGACACACCTGAGGACAGTTTTCCACTGGAAGACAGCGTGGTCTAATTATGGAATTCTATGTGGGTTAATACGGCTAGGGTAAAGACTGTTAGGGAATGAGTGGTGAGCTGTGTGGCTGGAGAGGTAAATCAGGTCGAACCTGTTAAGTCGTTTGAGGGGGTTTAGACATTATTTTCAGGGCAGAGGGAAGGCTTTGAAAGGCTTCAAAGAGTAATATGATTGGTGGGGGTGCCTGGGTGGCTCAGTGGGTTAAAGCCTCTGCCTTCGGCTCCGGTCGTGATCTCAGGGTCCTGGGATCGAGCCCCGCATCGGGCTCTCTGCTCAGCGGGGAGCCTGCTTCCTCCTCTCTCTCTGCCTGCCTCTCTGCCTGCTTGTGATCTCTGTCTGTCAAATAAATAAAAATCTTTAAAAAAAAAAAAAAGAGTAATATGATTGGAATTTCTTTTTAAAGAAAGCTCACTTTCGTGGCATTGTGGCGAATGGATTGGAGGGGAATAAACATGAAAGGAGGGAGATGAACTGGAATACTCCAGTAGAGATGATGGTCGCCTGAACTTGGGTGGAAGCAGGGATAATGGAGAGAAAGAAGTAAATGAATTTGAGGGATATGTGGGAGGTAGAGTGATCTGATATTCTTGTCTACCTCTCTACCGCAAGTGGCAAGATCTGATAAATACTGAAGTTGAATTAATTGCAACAAGTTAGCTGCAGAGCTAAGGGACACACTGTGCCTGTGTGTTTATCTTACCAAAGTCCTGACCCCTGTAATGCTCTAGTTGAGCAGCCAGCAGCCATATAGCCTAGAGCTCCTGTTCTTTATTGAAAGGTTATGTGCATATTGCCACAAATTACTGTATATCATTACATTTCATTCATGGCAGCCCCTGTGAGCTATTTTGGAAGCAAACATTCATTGAGAGTTTGCTGTGTGCTTGCTGCTGTTGTAGATGTTAAGGTACAAAGATGAATAAAACATGGCTCCTGAACTCATGGAGTTCATAATCTAGTTAGGGAGGCAGACGTGAAGGAAGAATTATTTCCCAAAGAGATAATAGTTTATATATATATATCTGTGTAGAATCAGGAACTGTACACAGTCAAGAATCAGGAACAAAGAATCAGAAATTAATCAGCAGAGGCTTATGAGTAACTAAAGTCGATATCCTTAAACTCACGCACTTTACTGATAAGATAGTCTTTCCCATAGACCCTGTTTGCTTTTATTTTACACACTGTGTTAATTAGCTTCGATTTGTCTTGTCTCAGAACATAGCACATAAACAGCAAACTAGATCGTGGTAGTAGGAAGGGTATGCTGACCATTAAATGTGGGCACACTGATGACAATTGTCAATAAATAATATGCTGGCATCTTGACAGTGAGGCAGGAGAGAGTTTTTTATTTGAAATAATCTTGATTTTTCTGTTCTCTAATTCCATTTTCTGCCCTATAGATATACACTGAAGATAATGGGCAGCATTATCTGCATTTAAAATATTCCTTCCAGAATTTTTTTCTTCCTGGTTGCTGCTATTGCTAAAACATTGGTGAGCACTAGCTGATAATAAGATGGTTAAGCAAATGATTAGGAATTGATGGAAATACTTCAATTCAACAGCTTATTAAAAAATCAGACAAGTGGTTATTGAGATTTTTATATTATATACTTATAATATAGTCATATTTTTTCCAACTTAAATTGTTCCACTTCTCATTATGAAATTATATCAGTAGTTTGTATTGAAAAAAATAATTTGAATTTTTTATAGCCATTGGTGGAACTTAGCATATTTCTTCTGAGGCAACGTGACCCAGGATTTTAGAAGCCTGCATGAGGGTTTTCCTTCTGTAGTTTCAAAACTGAAGAGTTGTTGTATTTGTTTGTTTGTTTATTATGAACATGTACCCATATTGCTTCAGGAAGGAGAAATCAGGAGGTTTGCATCAGAACTAGAATTTCAGAAAAGATAAATTTAGACAGTGATGGGGGTATCAGTAAGGCTAGAATCCAGAGCTGTTTTTAACAGACTTTATTTTTTAGAGCAGTTTTAGGTTCACAGCTAAGTTTATCAGAAGTACAGAGGTTTCCCAGGTACCCTCTACCCCAACATGCATAGCAAAGCGATTTTTTTTTTTTAAGATTTTATTTATTTATTTGACAGACAGAGATCACAGGTACACAGGCAGGCAGAGAGAGAGAGAGAGAGGAGGAAGCAGGCTCCCTGCTGAGCAGAGAGCCCGATGTGGGCCTCGATCCCAGGACCCTGAGATCATGACCTGAGCCAAAGGCAGAGCCTTTAACCCACTGAGCCACCCAGGAACCCTAGCAAAGCGATTTTTAAGAGTATTTTTCTTAGATACGTGTTTTAATCAACTCTTTGTCTGGCATGTGCTCTATAAATAGTGCTCTGACAACTTCATCAGACTTAGTACACATATTTTACTGCTTATTTATTCATTCATCTTTTCACTTATTCAGCAAATACTATTGTCTATACTGTGGCATCCAATAGGGTACCCACTTGGCACAGTGGCTATTTAAGTTTAAATTAATTAAAATAAAATAAATTCAATTCCTCACTTGCCCTAGCCACATTTCAGCAGCTCACTGGCCACATGTGGCTAGTGGCTATCCTCTTGGACAGATGGGGAATATTTCGATCACAGCAGAGAGTTCTGTTGGAAAATTTTAGCCCTAGGTAAATTGTTAATAATTTTTAGAAATAAGGGGCACTTTTAGCATGTATACATATATAGAGTACAAGACAAATGATAAACTGCCCTTACTTGAATGTTCTGTATATTCAATGAATTTCTTCTAAACCTTAATGTTTAGTATTATTCACTTTTTTGTAGCCTCACTACTGTCTTCATTAGAGAGGAAATTTTTGTCTGGTTTATTGTTCTGAACAATGTCTTTGGTACCTTTTAAAAGGTGGTGCCAGGGCTCCTGTGTGGCTCAGTCAGTTAAGCATCCAGCTCTTGATTTCGGCTCAGGTATTATCTCAGGGTCATGAGATGGAGCCCTGCATCAGGCTCTGCACTGGGCGTGAAGCCTGCTTACGATTCTCTTCCTCTCCTGCTGCTCCTCCTCCTAGAAGAAGGGAGGTAGGTGCCTTCATGTTCCTTTGTCATCTAGGTATAACTGTGAATGAGAGGTTCTGCATCGGCAGTGGGCTCAGTACTGGCCTTCCTTAGGAATTTCAATTCTGTTTAAAGCAAGTTGAAAAGAAACATTACTTTTGGTTAGGATAAAATGATAAACTTTGAGATATGCGGATGAAGTTAAGGCTTCTTATGTATAATAGAAAAATTCAGAGATTTTTCCTAGTGAAATTGAAGGCATTTCCCTGCATTCTTTGGCATTTATTCATTTATTCACTTACTTGTTCTTTAATGGTTTTTATAGTATTTATAAGCAGAGCTTTAAATTATAAATGCTCCTGACTGCTCTGATTAATCTTGTTAGGAGATCAGCAATAACCTTTAAGATGCTTTCCTGCACATTTATTACTATCATCAGTCATGCACAGCTACTTTCCGTATAATGTCATTATATTTGGTTCTGAGCCTTGAACGGAGTTGAAAGAGTATGATGACATTCAGCAAAAAGCTGGTAGCTCCATACTGATGGGGGTTGCTTTAATGGACTTTTGGCATGTTGCTGAGTTTTGTTTGAACTCTAGAAGTGGTATAATTAGTGTTGGTTGTAAGCTAGGTAATGGTTTGGTCAGTTACCACCCCAATGCTGTTAATGTTTTCAGGGTAATGGCAGTGAAAGCCACTGTCTTCCAGTTTTACCTTGGGTGATGTATATGTGAGTAATTCCCTTTTCATTGATTGAGCAGTGATTAGAGGGAAATCAGGTTTCTCAAATAGAAACAGTATGTGTATGTGTGTAGGGGGGTTAAATATGTGGGATAATGAATCAGATCTGTCCTGGGAAAGCAGATATGAGGGATTCCAGAGCTTTTGGAACTTTTCTCATGGACTTTACGTCCTCTTTAGGGATTAATTTAGTGTAATGTCAGCAAAGCAGGAGAGTCCAGCAATGCAAGTAATTGACCCTGATGGCTAAGGCCAGGACTGAAAATCACAAATGAAAACATCCAGGAAAGGACCATTGATCCATTCATGTCAGGAGCTTGGACAGAGGAAGACCCCCAGGTGTTTGAAAACTGTAAGAAGCCTGGTTAGATCATTAGACATCCAAGTTTTAGGAAGAGGCGATGCTATTACTTCCCAAAGGGGAAAATTGTTCTTCAGTAACTCATTTGTTTGCATGATGAGAAAGATGGAGGCTTCCTGGTGACTGCAGCCATTAAGCAAAGACTCAAGTGGGAAGTGTAACATAAATGCTGTCTGGTTCTAGCTTTCACCCTTGTGTTCAAAGGTCAGCTGACATTTGTGACTAATGCACACAGGGAGACTTCTAAGAGATGAGAAAGCAAAGTTGACTTGGACCCAACTTAGAGTTGCTTATCTTGACAGGAACCCAGGAGCATGACAGGATGCTTTAAAAAGCCATTGAAATTTTCTGAGGAGACCAATTGATTTTGAATATGTATAGCTAGACAGCTAACAAAGACATAGAGGAGTTAACAAATGCACAGCTCTATATTGTGAGCTCTGGACCAAACCAGCCAGTGTTGGTTGGTACATGTCAGAGAAACGTGAAGAATACCGTGACAGTTCGGATATACTGCGGGTTAAGGTTTTTGCGCTTGAGAAATGCAAAGGTGAAACAAAGAAATACGAAAGAAGTCTTAGGGGCTCATACTGGAATATAAACAAACTGCTTAAAGGGAATAATGACACTCCACATTTTAAAACAGAAGAAGGAGGCCTTTCCAAATCATTGTGAGTATTACAAGTGTCAGCATTGTTGAGTGGAGGCTTCTTAAGAACTGGGAAGCCATGTCAAAGAAGGAAAGGGGGAGAGATAGGTGGAGAAGCAGATGGATGTTCCAGAGAAAAAGAAGGTTAGAGCAGCGGTTGTCAAAGTGTTTACTGACCCTTGGGAGTTCCTGAGACCCTTTCATGGTGTCTGTGAGTTCAAAATTCGGCCAAAACTGTTTTTGTAATACCTACTAAGATGTTATTTTCTCTTTTTTTAATTGCTAAGAAACACATAACATAAAATTACCATCTCAACCACTTTTAATATACAGTTCAGTAGTGTTAACTATATTCACATTGTCATTCAACCAAACTCCAGAACTTGTTCATCTTGCAATTCTGAATTCTCTGCCCATTGAACAACATCTCCCCTTTTTTCCTTCCCCACGCCAACTCCTGGTAGCCACTATTCTGTTTTCTGTTTTGATGAATATGGCTGCTTTACTCTTATATAAGTGGAACCATTAGGTATTTGTCTTTTGTGACTGGCTCGTTTTATGTAGCACGATAACCTCAAGATTCACCCATATCGTAGCATAAGACGAAGTTTCCTTCTCTTTTAAGGCTGAATAATATTCCATTTTATGTATACACCACATTTTGTTTATTCATCTGTCCGTGGATATTTATGTTGTTTCTACCTCTTGGCTACTGTGGTGTTTTTTTTGCCCTTTTCACTGAGTTGACATTTATACTAATGATGCAAAGCAACGGGTAGGTAAAACTGCAGGTGCCTTAGCACAAATCACGATGAAGGCACCAAATTATGCTATTAATTATTGTAATCATCATTGTCACATAATTGTAATGGGGAAAAAAATTCCAGTTCCATTTAAGAATGTCTTTTTCATATTCTGTGTGACAGAATTGGAAATACGTATTAAGCACTTCTGATGCATACTGGAGTTTTCTTGAGGAAAAGCCCTTAGGCAGTTGTTTGGGTTATGAACTGCTTTTATCATGGAATATTATTTTTACTTGAAAGGATGACTACCAGAAAAGCTATGGTTTTCAGACTTGGATATTTCATAGATTTTTTTTTTGAAAACAAATGAAGTAAAAGCCTGTCACTTTAAGGAAAACAACTGTCAGTGTTTATTGCCAATGATAAAATTTGAGCTTTCAGCTGAAAATTAGCAGTTTGGAAAATTTGTGTCTGCAACTATGTGTTTGCTAGCTTCTCAATACTTAAATGCCTTTTTTTGGATAATGGGTAGTGATACTAATGAATGAGTGTGTGGGTTTTGTTTATTTTTAATACTGTAGAATGAAATGTGTCAATATTGGGAAGATTTGCATCCTCAGTGAACCAGTATTTTTGAGTATAGGATGTTACAAAATTATGCAGGGATAAAAGTCATTCAAAGTGTAAGATAGACCGATGGTTAACTTTATAGAGTATGAAACGTTCTTCGATAGGGTTTTAGATTTCATGTTGCAACTAGCCTTTAAGAAACTTCACTTCTTGAGTTTTAGTGTAGTATTAAAGAAGACTATGCCCAGTGATCTAAATGGTCTCTTAAAAGTATTCCCTTTTCCAATAACATGTCTCCACGAAGCTGGACTTTTTGAAATACTTCAGCCAACACAACATATTGTAACAGATGGAATACAGAGGCAAATAATGAGAATCTAGCTGTCTTCTATTAATCTACACACTAAAGAGATGCGTCAGACCATAAGACAGTGCCACTCTCCTGGGTTTTGTTTTAAAAAAGTTATTTTTATAAAATATATTAATATGTAATGAGTTTATTGTTATATCTAAATTAATAAATTCTAAAAATGTTTCTGTTTTATTTTGTAACATGATAAATATAAATAGATGGAACCCACATAAACAAAAACTCTTTTGGATCCAATAATTTTTAGTAAAGGGTCTTGAGCCCCAAACATTTGAGAACCAATGAACTGGAGAAAAGTTATTCATTAAGCAGGAGGGAATGGGATTCAGAATCTAGTGAGAAAAGTAGAGGGGAAGATTTTCAGAGGGGGAAAGCAGAGAAGGATCTGTGAAGCATATGAAGTAGAAAGATGGCTAAAATGAGAAATGAAAAGTCACTATGGGCGAGAGATTGCTTATCTTGCATATGGCGTGCTATGAGATCAGTATTTGCACAAGTTCTGTAACTTGAACCCAGATATTTTCCCACCTTTCATGTGATAGCAATGAGCTGTCCTGAGTTGATTTGTGGATTATAAACCCAGTTCAGCCCAGTCATTTGATCAGAGTGGGTAAGTATGTGGTTTTGGGGACTGTAAATGGACTAGACTGTAACAGTTTTTACCACCTGCTTCATTTCCCATAACTCACTGTGATGTTGGATTCAGAAAAAAGTTCTGCCTGACCGTATCTATGTAATAATTTGCAGCATTATATTGGAGCCCAAATACATGTTCTTCCTTTATTTTGTATTGTACCTTAGGAAAGGTACTTAGCTCCCTTTTTTTCTTTCCACAGTTTCTACATGGTCATCTATTCATCGAGTTTGCTTTTCTGTCCAAAGTAGGGAATTCTGTGGTCTTCATAGCAATGTGAAATCACCAGTAAACATGGACTAGAATGTCCTCAGGGGTGGGACATGTGGCTTATTGCCTAATCAGAGGTAGATTTCCTGCAGAGCTATTGATACGTATACTTCAAGGCCCCAGGCATGTGTGGACTCCTTTTGCATTTGTAATGTTGAATCTTTCTTTAAAAAGAACACCTCTCCATTGGCACTGGCTTCAGGCTTTACAAAACCTAGTTCTGAGGGCTTCTGTGTAAGGGTCTAGGGGATCTAGGAATTAGCTCTAAATATAGTGTTGGGTGACTAGGGCAGATAGAAGGAAGATTGTTCAGCTGTGATACTTGAAAAAATTCACAGCACTGCTTTCAGAGCATTTATTCATCTATTATCTCAACGTATAGTAATACTTAATCACATTTAAAGGAATTTTGAAGACATTTGAATCTGTCTGCCATGTAGTATATATTCGTAGCACTGAGAAACAGCTCTTTTTCCATATAATAAGCTAAGAGCTGTTCTTCCTGAGCTCCCCTTCAAGTGAAGCTTTTGAAGAGGAGTTGATAATATTTGTACTTTTCAGACCCTCAGGTTCTGAGTGAACTTTAATGTTTATTAAAGACTCAGAGTTCAGAATCATTTTTACCAACCCTTAGACTTCTTTCCTTCTGGACTTTCCTGCCCTTTTCTCCCGAGAGTCTTCTATTATTTGCCCTCCCAATACTCATCACATAACAGCAAGAGCAGCGGCAGCACAGCGGTGAGCTAACCACTCAGCACTCTCATACTCTTATTTTACAGATGAGAAAACAGTCTGAGAGAAGTTAAGTAACTTGCTGAAGGTCACACAGCATAGAAAGTGCTAGAGCTGAGATTCAAACCTTGGTGTTCTGATGGTAACATCTTCACTTGTTTCATCTTTCTGCTGTCAGCCAAATAAATATCTTGTAATAAGAATCTGAAAAAAATCCCACCACAAAGTACTGCTGTCCTTGGGCCTAGAAGCTTTTTGGTGTTTTTTTTTTTTGAAGCAGTATAATGTTTTATATTTTAAACTGGGTGTTGGGCACAGAGGCATTGTCTTATTGTTATTACTTATACATACACTATAAACCTTCTTTCTATGACTAAAAAATAGTTTAAAAGATTGTAGAGAAGAATATAGTATTTTAAAATACATTTTTCGTTAATGCAAGTCTAGCACTAAAAAATACAAAGCAAAAAGCCCCATAAATTTTTACCACCTAGAAACACGTATTAAGTGATAATCATTCCAAAGTATTCTTTAGATACAGAAAAGATGAAGAGAAATTATTAGGATTCATTTAGTTAATCAATGTGTGTAACAAACTGCCCTGAATCTTAGTGGCTTATAACAACAAAAACCGTAATTTACTCAGGCCTAGAAACTCTTTAAAGTTGGTAAAAGATTTGGTACTTCAGCTAGTTTCAGAACTGCCTCCAGACATGGAGGAGTCTTTTAGTCTGATTCCAGTGGCCTCTAGGCGAGCGAACCAGCTGTTGCCTCATACATATCCATCAGTAACTATGGTCAGTGTTGTTTCATTCCTTGAGACTTGTGGTTCCATGTGGTTGGCACATATAGACAGTTAATGAAGACTAATGAACAAATGAATTAAAGTAGTGGTGCCTTTTGTGGACCTGGATGCTTGATACCAATTTCTCTTTCTGCCTGGCGTAGGTATTTGGCACGAGTCGGGGAGCTTGAAGCGACTGACACTGCAGACCCAACTCTGAATTATGGACTTGTTGTGGACTGTGGCAGCAGTGGCTCCCGGATTTTTGTTTATTTCTGGCCAAGACATAATGGCAACCCCCATGATTTGCTGGACATCAAACAGATGAGAGACCGCAACAGCCAGCCAGTCGTTAAAAAAATCAAGCCAGGTACTAATTGGAATATATTTCGTTGTCAGTCTCTTTTTATCTGCTGCAGGCATGAGAGAGGAAGGAAGAGGCAGAAGGAAAGAGGCAGAAAAAAACCTTTTTTTCCCTTGAGATTCTGGATAATGGAAGGGATATCTCCTTCGTTGCTGCTCCCATCCTCACAAATAATTACGTGTTTAGGACCTTAAGCAGAACTTCATGGCATATCAGTCTTCTGAGTCAATGTGATCTGCTTTTTAAAATATTTTGTCTTGCTTAAGGAATTTCTGCAATGGCAGACACCCCAGAACATGCCAGTGATTACCTTCGTCCTCTGCTGAGCTTTGCTGCTGCGCACGTGCCTGTGAAGAAGCACAAGGAGACACCCCTCTACATCCTCTGCACTGCAGGCATGCGGCTTCTCCCCGAGAGGTGAGGGCTGGGGTCTGGACGCAGGAAAATGGCTGGTACAAGAGTTGCAAGACTGATTCTATTTTTTTTTTTTTTTTGAAGATTTTATTTATTTATTTGACAGAGAGAAAAAGATGGCGAGAGAAGGAACACAAGCAGGGGGAGTGCGAGAGGGATAAGCAGGCTCCCCGCTGAGCAGAGAGCCCAATGCGGGGCTCAATCCTAGGACTCTGGGATCATGACCTGAGCCGAAGGCAGCTGCTTAACGGCTGAGCCACCCAGGCGCCCCACAAGACTGATTTCTACACATTGTTCTCTGTAGCTCCCTGGTCTGAAGGTGGGCTGGGGATATATCACACAGAGCTGGCAGGTGGCAGGCAGTAAAAGGCTCCTTGCTCAAAATAGAGCAGAGCCACCTCCGCACATCATTATTTCACAATCTGTTGTTCAGAGCTTCGTGTCACTTGCTTCTTTGGGATCGATATCTATCTGAGATGGCTGTAATGATTATTAGTTTTGATTGAGAAGCAATGGTGATGGTGGTAACTTGGGATCACTAGATGGGGAACATAGTTAGAGAAGGGCTGTAGGAGGTTCATCTGAGTGACTGGGTACCTGGAGGCCAGTAGGAGAGGCTCTGGTAGGAATGCTGCTCTGTCTGCAACTGCCTGGCTCCCTGGTGATAGTTGGTGCTGCTTGCAAAGCTCAGTCTCCATTGCTTTAGACTAGCTTTTTCCATCCCAACCAGTCCAGTGTCTACTTGGCTTTGGTAGTTTAGCCCAGGATCTTGCCACCTGATCCCTCTTCCTTCTCTGGCTATACTTAGGTGACACCCCTTCTTGTTTGTGATTTCTCCCCTTCGACACCTCTCTGACCCCTGCAGACTTATGGTCATGGGGTGGGAGTGACCTTCCTTAACCTTAGAATTTGTCCTCTTGGAATGCTCTAAGTCTCACAGGCATCAGGTGTTTTTTAATTAGCTTAAATATTTTATTCTTGGTAAATAACAGTAACCTTTTCGAGGAAGTTTTGTTCTGTATGCTTGGCCAGCAACAACAAAAACCTCAGCCATGAATGTAGGACTTCATACGGCTTATGCCAGATGAGCCAGAAAACACATGTCCACAGTTGTTGCAGTGGACTTCGTTTAGACACGAGGTTACTGGTTTACTGTCTGGTCTGCAGTTGAGGAGGAGATTATATAGCCATTTGTGGAAATGAGAGCTCTTCTAGCCCCTTATTTTTCCATTTATCTTGACCTTTAAGAAATTTTTGTCTTGTTTTTATTTTTAAAACCAAATTTTAAAATATTATAGCTGCATTAAAGAAATCTTAAAAATAAAACAAAACAAACCCCAAACACTTACATTCCTGCTGCTCTTTCAAAAGTGTTTCATTTTGTCACATTGCCTTCTCTCTGTACATCTATATGTAGTTTCTACAAGGTCGTAACCATACTGTACATGCAATTTAGGATTTTTCGTTTTGCCGTAAGTAATATTCATATAGTTCAAAATTTAGAAATCCTGGGAAGAGTAGAGGTGACACAGGGATGCCACATCACAGGTCTGTGAGTGGTCTACAGTCAACAGAGAGGAGCAAGGGGGAGGATGGCCAGAGAAAAAGCTAACTCAGAAGTCAGAAAGGCAGAGCCAACCAGGAGGATGATGGTTTAGCCATGTTTTGGGGGTCTGAAGCAAAGAGGATTGTCTCATTGTTTGACACCGCTCAGCACTGACTCTGTCAAAGAAGTTTCCATCTGGGGAAAACCCACTATGTAGCTCCATTCCATTTGGCAAGATGTTCACTGCATGGAAGCTCTGAATATTAATATTTCTTTTATCTTAAGTATTTGTGAAGAGCTTGCATTTTAACTTGCCTTCTGATCACCTCATCTAATAATGCCTGGATCTATCCTGGGCTTCTGAAATCATTGCTAGCAATTGAGGCAGCCATAGTTGTTGACATAAATGTAACCATCACTGCAAGAACCTGTTTTGTATATTTGATGCTTTGCTAATTTATTAGTGTTTGTGAGCAGTATTCAAAATGGGTTCAAATTACAGGGACTGTAATTTTGAAATGTATTAGCACTAGGTTTTATTTCTTTGCCAAAGAAATAACCTGAACTAACAACTTGTTTTACCTCGTTTTCATTTTGTAATGGAAATATCTTTAAAAAACTACAAATATAGTATAAGGTGATATTTAAGGGGAAAGAAAACTTTTGTTATGGAAAATTTCAAACATTAAAAAAAACAAAACAGCATGATGAATCTGTATTTTCTTACCCACCCAGCTTAACAATTACCAATATTTTGCCACTGAAAGTTTTTCTTTAATAAAGAAACAATAATTGAATTTTAGAGAGTCCTGTGCAGTACATGAAGAATTTTTTTGTTTCATTGTTTAATATAAATTGGGGTCACATTATATATATATTTATTATAAATTGGGGTCACACATGTATTGTTTAATAACCTATTAGAACTCAGAATATATTGGACAGCTTTTCACGCCAGTACATACAGATCTATATCGACCTCATTTCTTTTAACATCTGTCTAGTATCACACCGTGTGGATATACCACAGGTTATTTAACCAATACCTAATGATGTGCGTTTAGGTTATTTTCACTTTTTCACTGCTACAAATAGTGCTGCAATGTTCTCTCCTTTTTGTATTCTTATCTGATGATTTCCTTGCAATACATTTTTTTTTAAAGATTTTATTTATTTATTTGACAGACAGAGATCACAAGTAGGCAGAGAAGCAGGCAGAGAGAGGGGGAAGCAGGCTTCCTGCTGAGCAGAGAGCCCGATGCGGGGCTTGATCCCAGGACCCTGAGATCATGACCTGAGCCGAAGGCAGAGGCTTTAACCCACTGAGCCACCCAGGCGCCCCTGCAATACATTTCTAAAAGTGTAATAGCTGGTCCAGGGTTAAGCACATTAAAAATGTGGACACATAGGCTTGGATTGCTCTTGGAAACATCATACCAGGAATTTGTATTCCAGACAGCAGTGTATACTGGTGCCTCTTCTTCCAAATCCTTGCCAAAACCAACAAGCCTTCTTCTTTGGGTATTTTAGAAGCTTATCCAATAGGGAGGGCAAAATAGTCCCTCTTATTACACATGCAAAATTCTTATTGCAGGAATTTAATACGTATAACAATGAGCTTTTTTGTAAACTATATTTGACAGTATACTGGGAAATTATTACTTTAAATGTATTCTTCACTTTTAAGTGTTAACATTCTCCACTAAGTCATGCCAACAACTATCTGAGCCAATGGAATATTTTTGTAATGAGTAATTTAAAAAATCCAGGATGATTGCTCTTATTTTTAACCATATTCTCTAGATTCACATTATTAATTCTAGCTTTGTTTCTTTGCTTCTCTTTAATAACACGGATAACACAAAAGTTTAGAGGCAAAAACAACCTTAGATAATAAGACTCAAAACTTTGTCCCCAAATTGTTATAACCTTTGGATTTTGATCCTGATCTGGGTTTTTCAAATGATAAGATTTTTTATAAAGAAAGAAAAAAAAAAACCAACCCTTGAAATAGATAAAGGGAGATTAAAAAGTTCATTGTCAGCTTGTGTAAAGGATTATTAAAAACTTGTGGACCTAACAGTGCTCGTCGTGTGGTGACTTGAGGTGTTGTTTCTGTATTATGTAAGAGCTGAGGATGAGATTGTGTTCCTCAGTCTAACAGCTTCTGTTCACAGTAGTTAGGGATCATGTAATTATGAAACCGTGCTTCCTGCCACTTATACGTATTCAGCCTGTGAGAGGCACAGAACCACGGTCTCATCTTTTAACGCTATACGAATCATAAAATTATAAAAAGGGAAAGTATTACTAGTACCACATTACTCTTTAGGTAGGAGGATATGTTTAAACCTTTGAAATCAAAGAAGGTACAAGAAAGATGTAGGGCTCAACTGATGGATGGCTATATGAGCAGTGAGTTGTAACAAGTCTGAGTAGAAGCTCAAGTTGAAGCTAATTGTGAGAAGAGTGTTTAACGATTAACTTTTATATGTTTTTTCTTTCTTGCAGAAAGCAGCTAGCTATCTTGGCTGATCTAGTGAGAGATTTACCGCTGGAGTTTGACTTCCTCTTTTCTCAGTCTCAGGCAGAAGTGATCTCTGGGAAGCAGGAAGGTAATGGGCCTCAAGGGGCACCCTGGTTTGGCTCCCAGCCAACCATGGCATAGTCTCTCTGGTGGGGGTTTAGGATTACTTTATATATATATATATATATATTTTTTTTTTGGATTACTTTATATATTTGATATTTACTTTCCTTCGATTAATTTTCTTGATTCTGCTGTATAGTTTTTTAGTTATTATTTGCATATTCTGCATTAGTATCTGTTTTAGAATGCTGCTTTTAGAGGGGAGGTGGGTGATGGACATTAAGGAGGGCATGTGATGTAATGAGCACTGGGTGTTACATAAGACTGATGAATCACTGAACTCTGCCTCTGAAATGAATACTCTATATTTTAATTAATTGAATTTAAATTTTTTTACAATGGGAAAAAAAGAATCCTGCTTCTAGAAGTCCTGTGTTTATATTTGTTTTTAACTTTGTGCTAAGTACTATGTTTATAAAGGTATTAGATTTTCTTGGTGGTTAGACCCTTTAAGAATGATGTAGTGTCCTTCTATAAATCTGACTGCAGTCTTTAGTTTAAAATCTAATTTGTCTGTTTTAATTTAGTTAAAATCTAATTAATCACTACCCCAGCTTTCTTTTGAGGCCTATTGGCATGAAAGATGCTTCTCCATCCCTTCACTTTCAGTCTGGATGTATCTTTAGGTTCCACGTGTGTCTCTTGTAGACAGCATATGGATGGGTCCCGTCGTTTTATCCAGTCTGCAACCTTGTGCCATTTTATGGGAGCATTTAGGCTGTTCACATTTAGAGTGATCATTGAAAGATACGTTTTTATTGATATCATGTTGCCTGTGAAGTCCTTGTTTCTATAGATTGTGAATTTCTGTTCTATGTCACTCTTGGGTTCTTTCTTCCTTTATAGAACCCCCCCCTTAAGATTTCTTTTAGTGCCGGCTTGGTGATCACACACTCTTTTAAACCTTGCTGGTCTTGGAAGCTCTTTATCTCTCCATCCATTTTAAATGTCATCCTTGCTGGATAAAGTATTCTTGGCTGCATGTTCTTCTCATTTAGTGCCCCGAATATGTCTTGCTAGCCTTGTATGGTTGCCAGGTTTCTGTGGATAGGTCTGACGTTATTCTGATGGACCTTCCTCTGCACATAAGGAATCTTTTTCCCCTAGCTGCCCTTAGAAGTTCTTGTCTAAAAATATGATTCGTGAGTTTCACAATCAAGCGTCTTGTGGTCTTTCTAGACTTGTTGATCTTGGTGGGTATCCTTTCTGCCTCCAGGACACAAACGCTTTTTGTATTCCCCAGATTGGGGAAATTCTTATCCAGAATTTGTTCAACTATATCTTCTAGTCTTCTCTCTCTCCACCCCCTCAGGGATCCCAATAATTCTGATGTTGGAACGTTTCATGGCGTCATTTATTTCCCTAATTCTGTTTCCATGGCTTCTAAGCTGTTTGTTCCAGGCCTCCTCTTGACCCTTTTTCTCTATCAGTTTGTCCTCTAGATCACTAATTCCCTCTTCTGCCTCGGTTACCCCCTACCTGTTAGAGTTTTAGATTAGATTGGATCTCATTGATAGCATTTTTAACTTCTGCCAGGTCAGCTCTTACTTCTGCCCTAAGAGATTCTGTGATGTCACTAAATCTTGTAACACTGAAAAATTAAATTTTTAAAAAAAAGAAGGTATTAGTATTTAGCGATGATTCCAAATGGATATTTTGCTAGCTAATTGTAGTTTCGAAAGCATACATACTTTTCTGAGTTCTACTGAGTTTGCCAAATTCAAATGTAAATCAAATTACTAGATTAAAATATGGGGAAACTTTAATTTTAGGGGGTGATCAGGATGATCACTATTTTTCTTTTGTTATGGGCTCTCCCTTTATTGCATTTACTGTGCAGTACTGATAAGTCCCTAAAAGCTTGCCGTTTGGGGGTGGAGTTGAATGGGTGTTCTCTTGTGGCCCAAATGTGGCCCGTATGACAAAATTATGTTTCCATTTCTTGAAAAAGACAAAATCTATGCATTCTAGTTATAGTTCACATAAGGGAAAAGATTTACCTTTTTCAATTTCAGTATTGCATTTTTCAGCCCTAGAATTTTCATTTGGTTCTTTTGTATGTTTTATTTCTTTGCTGAAACTATCTTTCCATTCATGCTAGGACTGCTCTTACTTCTTGATGATATAGCTGCTTTGATATTTTTGTCTGATAATTCTGACATCTGTGTCTTCTTGCAGTTGGCATCCTTTCCCTTATGAGTTGAGAATTTCCTGGTTCTTTTTATGCCAAGTAATTTTATATTGTATCCTGGACATTTAAAATATTACATTATGAGATTCTGGGTCTTTTTTCAGTCATAAGGAGAATATTGATTGTTTTAGCAGGGAATTGACCTGGTTAGGTTCATGCCTCAAGTTCTGACCTACCTTTTGTTGGCTGTGATTCTGTTGATTTGTTTTTCAAAGCGTTGGCACTGCTATTTGAATTTGTCCCATTTTTGTGTCATCCAGTGGCCAATCTAGAATCTGGGCATAGCCCATACCAATGGGTTGTCTAGCCAGTAGTTCAGTTCTCAGAACCTTTGGTGTATTTATATTGTTTAGAGTGAGATCCATGCATGTGTAGCTTGACTATGAGCCCAAGAGTTGATACACTACTTTATTCCCTACTCTTTGTGATTTCCCCTCCCTCTCCTCTTTCTGATTCCCTGGGGCTCACTTTCATGGTCCTCCAGTCAGAAAGCCAGGACTTTACCTTACCTGCTCTGCCGTTCATTTTCCATGATGTAGCCAGGGCTAAATGATACAGGACAGAGGGGGAAAAATAACCAATAGGGATTTTTGCCAACTCTTGAGGCTGTAGCTCCTCTAGTTAGAGAAAAGGATTCATGTTCTTCAGAGTTTTAGGTACCTGCCCAACTTCTGCCTCTATCCCTGCAGGATTGCCTGGGGAAGCAGAGAACAAAAAAAAAAAAAAAAAAAAGGGAAAAAAACCTCAAAGGATTTTCCTCTATTCTTTCTGAGCTTTTAGAGTCCCTTTTAATGCTCCTTGAACCAGAAAGCAAGGTCTTGAAGTTCTTTCCTCCACACCTGTATGTCCTTTTGTGTTTCAAGCTGCTGTTGAGTCCAGGCCAGGCAATATCTGGGGAGGAGAAATGGGGAACTCACTTCCAGTTTGGTGGCACTTTAACTTCTGATCTCTGTCTCCGTGTGCCCATTATCATTTCCTTTCAGAGGTCTCACAAATCTCTATCTATTCCATCCAGAGTTTACACTTGTATTCAGTGGGGAGACAGGATGGAGTGTGCTTATTCCATCTTGCCCAGGACCAGAACTCCCAAGAGTCACATTTTTTACCAGTTGTTTTTATACATTAATCCATAATCATCTGTAGGAAATTTAGACAATGCAGATCATTTTAAAATGATTAAAGGGAAAAGCATCATAAGATGAGATTTTTAAATTCATACACTGAGAGTGTGGAATAAAATACTCTCATCACCTTTTTCTAAGAAAAGGAGGAAAAGAACAGCCCTGGGAAGAGGTGTAGTCATGGCATAGAACAGAGAATTAAGCGAGGACTTTCATATTTCTTACTTAGGAGTTTATGCATGGATTGGAATCAACTTTGTTTTGGGAAGATTTGACCATGAGGATGGTGAGTAATACTGTTGCCTTATGATAGTTCTAAGCACTGAAGGTTTATGTTGTAACCTATCTGTAGAACATAAGTGCTGTGTTTGAGTTGTTTTTCTTTCTTTCTTTAGTTTTTAAAAACTCTTTTAAGATGCTTATTTTCCAGTCCTAATTTGCCTTCTTTTTTTTCTTTTTAACTTTTTAATATGGAAAGTTCAAACATTCATAGAAGCAAATAATAAAATGAATTTCCATGAACCCAATACCCAGACTCAACATTAATTTGTGGTTAGCTAGTTTTTTGGCCCCACACTCCCTTTATACAACACAGTTTTTTTTTCCTGCTGGATTAAAAAAAATATATTTATTTTGAGAGAGAGAGCAAGAGCTAGAGAGTGTGAGTGGGGAGAGGAGTAGAGGGGGAGAATCTCAGGCAGACTCCCCACTGAGTGTGGAGCCCAACATGGGTTTCAATCTCCAGACCCATGAGATCATGACCTGAGCTAAAACCAAGAGTCAGATACTTAAATGTCTAAGCCACCCGGGTGCCCCTCCTATTGGATTTTTCAAAGCAAACCCCAGACATACCATTTTATCTTCATGTACTTCAGTGTATCTCTCTCACCAATGAAGAGTTTCAAAACAAACAAAATATACACAATGGCATTTTTAAATTTAAAAAAGTTAATAATTTATAATATTATGTAACATTCATCTACCCAGGTGTAGACTTACCTTATTGTCTCAAGAATATTTATTTGTAGTTGTCTTGCTAAAATTAGAATCTGAATGAGGATCACGTGTTATGTTTGATCAGTTTCTTAATCTAAAACAGTTCCCCCCCCAACAAACCTCTTTTTTCTCAAATGATTAGAAACAAAAACAAAACTGGGTTACTTGATAGCATGAATTTGACACATTCTTGATTTGATTAACTGCATTTTTGTGGGGTCTGCAACATGCTCTTCATCCCTCCTTCCGTCCAGTATGTTGGAGATTAGGGATAGAACCTTGATTAGACAGAGATTCAGTTCTTCTGGCAAGAATAAATCATAAATATTGGCGTTAAGTGTTTCCTGGTTGTCCCACTTTTAGTCATGTTAAGACTGATCAGATATTCAGGATTCAGGTATTGTCTGTCAGTCTGATGTAATCTACTATAAAAATTCCCCAGCCACTTTTCACTTAATTAATAGCCAATTGTGATGGTTGCTTAGATCCATTTTCTTCATTAGAGGTTGCAAAATGTTGATTTTTCTAATTCTTTCAGTTATTCTGCAATAAATAAATAAAGTAAATATTATTCTTTCTTTTTTTAAGATTTGAGAGAGAGAGAGAATAAGCAGAGGGAAGAGGCAGAGGGAGAGGGAGAAGCAGGCTCTCCACTGAGCAGGGAGCCTAACCTGGTTAGGCTCCACCGTAGGACCCTGGGATCATGACCTGATCCAAAGGCCAACATTAACCTACTGAGCCACCCAGGCACCCCAACAGCTTGGATTTTTCTTTTCTTGTTTTTTTTTTTTTTTTAATATTTTAACATTTTTATTTATTTATTTGACAGAGAGAGCGCACAGGTAGGCAGAATGATAGATAGAGGGTGAGGGAGAAGCAGGCTCCCTGCTGAGCTGAGAGTCCTATGTGGGGCTCGATCCTACGACCTTGGGATCATGACCTGAGCTGAAGGCAGACACTTAACCCACTGAGCCATCCACTGCCCAACTTGGATTTTTATATAACAAAACTTTCTTCATTATTCAGTTATCCTTATTGGAAAGACAAAATGAGTCCTTCCTTCTTTCACTTATCAAGGTTTTTAGTAACGACTTCATGTCCTAGCACAAAAAGGTTAAAGGTAACCAGTGGAGTTCCCCCCCCCCAGTATCTTATGACTTTTAGATTTTAATGTGTTTGATGCATCATGGTCCATCACATCATTATTCTTTTCTGTGCTCAAATTATACTGTCATTGGCCAGTAGAGGCATCTTTAGGTTGGCTCCTATACTGTTTAACATCCCAATAGTTTTGTAGTCTATTTCCCTTGCTTTTGGGCACACTAAGATATTCCATGATCATCTTGTATTTTTTCTACCTTAGACCTAGCAACAACCATTTTTTAAGGAGCCCTGGTTTCTTTGATTGGAAAATGGTATATAGTAGTGTGGATGCCAAGGGTGCTCATTGCTCCTGGGTTATCCTTGCTGTTAGGCCCTTTCAGTGAACAGACCTAGAAAATATGTGTTTTTAGAAAGAGAAAAATAGGGACGCCTGGGTGGCTCAGTTGGTTAAGCAGCTGCCTTCGGCTCAGGTCATGATCCCAGCGTCCTGGGATCGAGTCCCGCATTGGGCTCCTTGCTCGGCAGGGAGCCTGCTTCTCCAACTCTGCCTCTGCCTGCCATTCTGTCTGCCTGTGCTCGCTCTCTCTCCCTCTCTCTCTGACAAATAAATAAAATCTTTAAAAAAAAAAAAAAGAAAAATAAATTATGATTTCACAGTGGTAGTTCCAATTCATATTTAAAGTTATAAGTATATAAAGTTATATTGCTTAATATGTTTGATTTTATACTCTTAGGTTTTTTTATGCTGATTATGTTTCTAAAGATACTAATATAAATATTTGCTTTATTTCATAATATATGATTAATGATTTAAAAATGATAATACCAATAAAGTTATTACCAATAAGACTACTAAAATGCAGTTTAAGATATCTATTTGCCTCTTTGTCATTAAGATACATTCTATAAGGGATATAGTAAAAATGCTGTTGTAAGTTACTTGAAAGAATTCTCTATAATATATAGTTGATATAGTTAGATTAATATATTTCAGTTTGCTCTTTATTTTTATTTTATTTTATTTTTTTAAAAAGATTTTATTTATTTATTTGGCAGAAAGAGAGATCACAACTAGGCAGCGAGGGAGGCAGAGGAGGGGGGGGAAGCAGGCTCCCCGCTGAGCAGAGAGCCCGATGCAGGGATGATCCCAGGACCCTGAGATCATGACCCGAGCCAAAGGCAGAGGCTCAACCCACTGAGACACCCAGGCGCCCCGTTTGCTCTTTATTTTTTAAGGGATTTCCGTTTTGGGTTTTTTTTTTTTTTCTTTTTGATTTAATTTTGTTTTTTAATTACTAGATCCTTCCTGTTCCCTTATTTATTTCAGAATCTGATGCCGAAGCTCCCCAGGAACTGGCAGCAGGGCGCAGAAGGACAGTAGGGATACTGGATATGGGAGGAGCCTCTCTTCAAATTGCTTATGAAGTTCCTACCTCAACTTCTGTCCTTCCTCCAAAACAGGTATTTTACCTTTTAGGGAAATTCGGTTGCTAGAAATGCCAGTATTTAAGAAGAAGGGCACTGTCTTTGGACATAGACCAACCTACCTCGGTCCAAATATTTGTTCACATACTTGCTAGCTTATATTACCTTGGGTAGGTTACTCCTCTGAGCCTTAATTTCCTCATATATAAAAAGAATAATAATAGTATCTACTTCATAAAGTTGGGAGGATGAAATGACACCATGTGTGTAGAGCACTTAACAGACTTACCAGTGTGTGATAAATGTTTAATATATTTTAGCAATTGTAATTATACTCCCATCTCCTAGGGCTGCGTGATGATTAAACATGATAATACATATAAATCCCAGAGCATGGTATTTGATACATACTTGTTTATTAAATGTTACTTCCTTTCCCTTACTTATGATTCCATTCTTGTGCTTCTAATATTCCTTACCTGACTAGGGTGTAAAGAATGTATCTTGAAGTAGTTTTATCACAGAGAGGAAAAAGAAATGCAGACAGTTTTTTTTGTTTTTTTTTTTTTTTAAGATTTTATTTATTTATTTGACAGATAGAGATCACAAGTAGGCAGAGAGGCAGGCAGAGAGAGAGGAGGAAGCAGGCTCCCTGCCGAGCAGAGAGCCCGATGCAGGGCTCGATCCCGGAACCCTGAGATCATGACCCGAGCCAAAGGCAGAGGCTTAACCCACTGAGCCACCCAGGTGCCCCAGAAATGCAGACAGTTTTTAAGCACCTATTATGGGCAAGGAAAAAGACATATTATACTGCTCCCCAAAAGCTTATAATCTATCAGTGAAGACAGCCTGTGATAACGGACAGACCATGACAGTGCTATCATTTCATCTAAACCAGGGTTTCTCATCAATGGTACTATTCACATTTTGGGCTGGTTAAGTCTTTGTTGTAGCTGTCCAATGCATAAAATGTTTAGCAGCATCTCTGGCCTCTACCAGATCCAGTAATGTCCCCATCCCATGTCCCCTGCTCCATGAATGAGAGTCATCCTGGCTTGTTACCTGGGTCGTGGGTGATAATAGGCTTTTGCATAGTGGAGGTGGAGGAAGGCCACCTGTATGGAGGCACCAGTATGCACGAGGGCACAAAAGGAGAAGCAAAGAGTCCAGAATGTCCAGGGAGTGGTGAATAGCTTGTTGCGGTATAAGATTTGTCAATATGGTACAGCTAAGTCTAGGAAGCTAAGATGAAGTTAGATGGTGAGGACTCTTGGGTGCCATGCTAGGGAATTTTCACTTTTTTATCTCTAGATGGAGGAGAATCAGCAAAGATTTTTGAGTAGGGCAGTCATATGGGCCTCAGTTTCATCACCTGTGAAATAAAATTCCCAAAGTTCTTTCCAGCTTTGTATCGTGTGACTGTGGGCTAATTGATTTGTTAGGAAAATAATTTTGATATTAGTGGGAGAAAGAAATGTAGGTCAGGGAAACTTGGATGAGAAGTAATAAGGGATAAACTAGGCAATGGAAATGGAAATGGAGTAGAGGGGACAGATTTCAGGTGTATTTTGGAATTTAAAGCACCAGTGCAATGAAGTGGTATGGGTAGGGCAGGGAGGGGTAGATAGTGATGCTGAGGTGCCTGCCTAGATACCTGGTAGGGTAAAGAACCCAGTCACTAGAGAGACCCCAGGGTAAAGGGTGGGTTGATGCTAAGCAAATCAGGATGGCCTGGGTGGTTTGGGTGAGAGTGACTTTCTGGTCTCTAGCCCAAGTACTGTGACAGGTGAGTTCAGTTTTGAGTATGTTGAATTTGAAATACCTGAGGAACAGATGTGTATAAATAGCCAGCAAGAATCGTTGGAACTGTGGGTTTGATAAGCAGCAGGGGTCTGTGCAAGGTTTGGAAATTTGGGAACTAGGTTGTAAGACATTTTAATTTTAGTCTGTATTTGTTAATATGTAGTCAACAAGTAAACTGAAGGCATGGTTCCAGTAAGTGGCACTGATCCTTAAAGTCTTAAACAAATGACTTTTTTATTTGTGTAGATTTAGAAAGTGACACTGGTATAGAAAGTGATCTTGCAAGCCACTAAATTAGATGAATGCATAGCAATATAATGGTCTTAAAGATGGATCTTAGTGCTTGGTAAAGAAGGAAAAGAACAATGAGACATAACACAATAGCACTTTAAAAGACACAAATAATCCTCCGTGCCTAAAGTGGTTTTTTTTGTACAATTCACAGAGTTGCGCACGTTCACAAAGTAACCCAACCACCACTACTGAATTCTAGAACATATTCATTACCCCCAAAGAAACCCCACATTCAGTAGCAGTCACATACCATTCTCTCCTTAGAGCCCTGACAGCCGGTAATCTGCTTCTCGTCGCCTGTGGATTTGCCTGTTTTGAGTGTTTCACATAAATCGAATCATACAGTATATGACGGTGTGTGTCTGCTTCCTTCACGTAGCAAAATGTTTTCAGGGTTCATCTCTGTTATAGCACATGTCAGTCAGTACTCCATTTCTCTTCATTGCTGAATAATATCCCATTATATGACCATGCCACATTTTGTTTATCCATTCATCAGTTGATGGACTTTTGGGTGTTATTTCCAGTGTTTAGCTGTTAGGGATAATGCTGCTGTGAACATGCACATACACATGTTTGATTAGTCATAGTTTTCACTCCTCTTGTGTATATACTTAGTGAAATTGCTGGGCACAGTAGCATCTTCATAAATTAAATACATTCAAAACAATAATTTCATTTTACAACAATACGTACGAACATATATTATGCATTAAGCACATTAGAATGGTTGCCTGTGGGGAGCAGGAATGGGAGTGAATATGAGGATAAAAGGAAGTAAATAAATAAAGCAAAAATGGGGCTTTGCCATAATAATGTACCTTGTTCTGAGGAGTATAATTCAACCCATGTGCCTGAAGTTAAAAAAAACAGAGCCCTCTTTCATGGAAGGTCCAGCAAAACGGAACCTTCCCTATTCCAGTCCCAGTCCTTGTTATAGGAAACATTAGATCTTCTTGAATAGTTTTAGAAAAACCCAAAGAATAGGTATCACGGTGCTCTCCCAAATTCCTTAAATTTATTTTTATCAAAGGATTTTTTTGTCCTAATGATAAAAAATAGTACATTCTCATTTTGGAGAATTAGAAAATCAGAAAAGTACACGCAAGAAAATGACATGATCTGTAATAATGAGTCTATCTTTTGTAGAACTACAGTGTTGTGATCTCTAATTTGGTATTTAGTCTCTGTACTGTTTTAGATAGGCTTGTCATTTTGCCTTTGTTGAAAATAATGCTATGAGAATGAGAGAACGCTATCATATATCTTAAAAGAGTAGTTACAGCACATGAAGACTGGTGTATTAGTGATGTCATAGCTTTCTGTCAATCAGCCAAAATTAAAATTCCCTTTTTTCTCTTTACATTGTATTTTAGGAAGAAGAAGCAAAGATCCTGCTGGCTGAATTCAACCTGGGCTGTGATGTGCAACATACTGAACACGTGTATAGGGTTTATGTCACGACCTTCCTGGGTTTTGGGGGTAACTTTGCTCGGCAACGCTATGAAGACCTTGTGCTGAATGAAACCCTTCACAAAAATAGGTACGTTTGACATGGGAATCTGTGCCTCTGGAATAGAATGTCGTCAGGGTGCAGATACGAGGAGGAAATACTCCTGCCCTATTAAGATAGGTATGTCCTTGCTTCCTCCTTCTTCCTGACCATTCCTGCCAATGGGGTAGTGTCGCTTAGAGACCCTCAGTTAGTAGTCCCACCCAATCTAGGTGAGGGTGCCTTATGGTCTTTGCAGTTCGGACCCAAAAAAGTATAGCAGCTTATTGGACCTCTTGCAGTGTTCTCTCTCAGAAATGGCATTATAGGATAAATGAGATTAAGTTCTTTTTTTTTTTTTTTTAAGATTTAAAAAAAAAAATTATTTGACAGAGAGAGTGAGCACAAGCAGGGGGAGCAGCAAGCAGAAGGATGGGGAGGAGCAGGCTGCCCACTGAGCAGGGAGCCTGACGTGGGGCTCAATCCCAGAGCCCTGGGATCATGACCTGAGCCGAAGGCAGATGCTTAACCAACTGAGCCACCCAGGCCACCCCAGTGAGATTAAGTTCTTAATTTACAATGTGCATGCAGTATGATATAGCTCTTAGAAGTTCCCTCAGCACGGAAGACATTTTTGTTGAATTACATGGGGTTGCATCTTATGTGGAAGTGAGGTCCATAGTGTGTGTAAAAGATAAAAAACACGTAGTCAGACTTAACCTTTACATTGTTCTCTCATTAAATTCAGAATAGCCAATTTTCCCTGCAGCATGGACAGATCACAGGCTCCTCATTTGAGTACCCGTGAAGTATTTAGGCCGTAATGTACAAATAGTTGTGAGATTTTTTTTAATTTAAAATTGTTGTCGTTATGTGCACTGAAGGAAGCATAATAGACGGCAGAGTTTTTTTCACCATAAAATTATTTACCCCCCATTTGTTTTGCTAGAAACACTAGTTTGAAGAAGTACTGGTACAGCCTGTTTGTAGGAACTTCTCCACAGCAATTGTCTTATATTGGGACCATGTTAAAGAAAATCCTGTCTTATAATTCTTTTTTGTTTTTGTGAGTCTCAACTACCAAGAGTTCATGGTATTTTGGGAGAAATCTCTTATCCCAGAGGACTGATGAATGCATTAAAATCAGGCAGTGTGTTTGCATTCTGAAAATACTCCCACATCTGTACTCCCGTTGTTTGGGCTGCCAGCACCGCGGCATCTGGAGAACAGCTAGGAGAGTTTCACACCAGTTTTGTTGTGTTCCTATTTCGTTAGCTGCTGTGCTTCCTCTTCCATTGCCTTCCTCTCTTGTTCTGCTGCCCTTTGCGCTTTGCTCTTTTCTGCTCTGAACCACGCTGCATCATCATCATCCATTCACTGGTATTTTCTAAGTTCCTAGATCAGCAGATTTATTCTTCAACTCGTGTTGCTGCTAATCTAGAGAAACCTGTGTTTCCTGGGATGTCAGGACATAATGGTTCCTTCCTCTTCTTCTTTTTCTTTTTCTCTTTCTTTCTTTCTTTCTTTTTCTCTCTCTCTCTCTCTTTCTTTCTTTCTTTCTTTCTTTCTAAGAGAGAGCTAAAGAGCGAGCAGGGGTGGCAGTAGGAGGAGAGGGAGATAGAGAATCTCGAGCAGGCCCCGTGCCCAGGGTGGAGCCTGAATTGGGGCTCAATCTCACAACCCTGAGGTCATGACCTGAGATCAAGATTTGGATGCTGAACTGACTGAGCCACCCAGGCACCTCTGGTTCTTTCTTCTTAATATGATTTTCTGAGGTTGTTTTTTTTTTTTTTTTTTTTTTCATAGTTGGTGTCACACCCTTAAAGTAGGTTCCAGTCCCAAAGCATTTTGTGCTGTTGCCACATTCCACTCTCTCCTTCAGTCTTTACCCTTGTGGGGGCATCTTTATCCCAGGAAGTCCACTCTTCAACAGGTGTCTCTTTAGGAACTGGTGAATAATTAACTGTGGTTGGCAACATTTTTTGGTCTTCACTTGATTTCTCTTCTTGGCTAGATCTGTATTTCATCCCCTTAGGAATGGGAATATTGTTGCTGGACAAGTGCTGACTTGAAACAGCCAGAACCATGTGACGGCCACGGTGGGGATGAAAACCTGCCTCTCCCCTCCTCTCCCTGCAAGGGGGCCAGACATGTCCTCCTTCCTATTGCCAGCAGTTGTCACTGCACCACTGATATGGTCTCCTCCTCAGGAGCCTCTCCAGGGCCTTCCCTCTTCACCTCCTCCCAGGTCTTTTGTTAGATATTAGAACTGCACTTGGTGGATGAAACCCTGACACTTTTTTTTTTTTTTTTTAAGATTTCATTGATTTATTTCATTGATTTATTGAGCAAGAGTGAGAGAGAGATAGAGCATAAGCAGGGGAAGCAACAGGCAGAGGGAGAAGCAGTCTTTTCTCTGAGCAGGAAGCCCCATGTGGGGCTTGATCCTGGGATTCCGAGATCGTGACCTGGGCTGAAGGCAGCCACTCAACCGACTAAGCCACCCAGGTGCCCTGAGATCTTGACACTTTTAAGAGGCCAGTGGGGATGAAGACTAGAAGGAGACCCCCAGATTAATATTTCCAGTTTTACTCTACACTGGGAGATGTACATGTGGACTGAACGGTTGAACAAAATTTGATCACTGCCATATTTCTCTCCCTCCCCCTTGCCTGCCTCCATCCATCCATCCATCCTTCCATCCTTTCTTCCACTAAATTGAATTTGCTTATGGTAAATTTTGATGTGTTACGACTGCTGCTAAAACTCCATTCTTGTTTCTAGGGATGCCATGTAAAACAACAAGATAATCTGTGAAGCACATTCTTAGGCCAAATTTCTTAAACTAAGCGTTTCTTAGAAGAGATTGTGTACGTAAGTGATGTGTCCTGTGTGTTTTTGTCATTCTGACAGGTTGCTGGGCCAGAAGATCGGTCTGAGTCCGGACAGTCCATTTC
Source organism: Enhydra lutris kenyoni (assembly GCF_002288905.1). NCBI lineage: Eukaryota > Metazoa > Chordata > Mammalia > Carnivora > Mustelidae > Enhydra > Enhydra lutris. Next base: position 52,111,201 of record NW_019154096.1, read on the forward strand.
TGGATCCCTGCCTGCCCGTGGGCCTCACAGATGTGGTGGAGAGGAACAGCCAGGTGCTACACATCCGAGGAAGGGGAGACTGGGCGTCCTGCGGGGCGATGCTGAGCCCCCTGCTGGCTCGCTCCAACACCAGCCAGGCCTCCCTGAATGGCATCTACCAGTCACCAATTGACTTCAACAACAGCGAATTTTACGGTTTCTCTGAGTTTTTTTACTGTACTGAGGATGTGTTACGCATCGGTGGCCGCTATCACGGGCCAACATTTGCCAAGGCTGCCCAGGTAAATTACTTATATAAAAGATGACTCGTGCCAGCTACAGCCATTGATTGGGTGCCTAACTTTGTGCCAGATGTGCAGAGAGCTCTGCATGCCTGATCTCACTGGATTCTTCTAGGGGCCCTATGGGCCCTCATTTTATAGATGAGAAAGTAGACTCAGGAGTTAAGGAAGCTGTTATGCTGGACTCTCTTCTAGTTCGTTAAGCTTGGGTTTCCATACATGTCGTGATCACCCAAATTATCATCCAAGTCCAAAATTGTTGTGGTGGCTAACAGTTTTTCTTTTAGTTTTCTAATAATCTTGTTTAATGTTTGTGGCCAAAAGTGTCATCCCCAGATATTTTTCCCCTTACTGGGTATTCTTGGTTGTAATGGGCTTATGGAAATGATGTCACACAGGTGGGCAACTGCACTTTCATTTTCTTGGTAGGAGTCATTAGGAGGCCAGAATGGTATACAGGGTCACTTGGAATATTAGAAAGATGTTGGGAAAAGCAATGTCAGTGGAAGTATTATTTAAAACTAAAATGCAGAAGAAATAAAAATTCATTTAGAGCATGTCTAGGACATTAGCCGCTTGTAAGCTGAAATCATTGTTACCTGAATAGGTAAAAGTTTAGCTAGCTTTCTGTAGCTCCTCCTTTTTAAAAAAAGTCTTATTTATTTTAGAGAGAGTGAGCAGGTAAGTGGGGGGAGGGGCAGAGGGAGGGTATAGCTCCTTTAATTTTTTTTTAAGATTTTATTTCTTTGAGAGAGAGAGAGCATGTGTGCATGCACAGTTGGGGGAAGGGCAGAGGGGGAGGAAGAAGGAGAGAATCTCAAACATACTCCACAATGAACACAGAGCCCAGTGCGGGGCTTGATCCCATGACCCCGAGATCATGACCTGAGCCGAAACCAGGAGTGTGATGTTCAACAGCTGAGCCACACAGGCGCCCAATCTCCTTCTTTAATTTAGATTCATTTCTGAAGTTTTGCTTATCTTTCTGATCTGGAAAAATCTGTCCTTCCTTACATTTTTTATTCTTTCCTTTCTGCTTTGTTACAGTTCTCTAGGGTTCTCTGGATAGAAGACTTGCAATTTAATAATATCTGTGGGGTGCCTGGGGGGCAGTCAGTTAAGCATCCAACTCTTGGTTTCAGCTCAGGTCCTGATCTCTGGGTCGTGAGATCAAGCCCTGAGTCAGGCTCTGTGCTCAGCACGGAGTCATGAGATTCTCTCTCCCTCTCCCCTGCCCCTCCCACTTGTGCTTTCTCTCTCTCTCTCTCTGAAATAAATAAATAAATCTTTAAAAAAAAAAAATCTGTAGTATGTGTAGTATTCTGTTCCCTAAAGGCAGTCCCTAAGAAATATTGAGGAGGGACGCCTGGGTGGCTTAGTTGGTTAAGCGTCTGCCTTCAGCTCAGGTCATGATTCTAGGGTCCTGGAACGAAGCTCCACATTGGGTTTCCTGCTTATCAGGGGAGTCTCTTTCTCCCTCTCCCTCTGCCCCACCCCAACATGCTCTCTGTCTCCCAAATAAATAAATAGAATTTTTTTTTTTTTTAAAGAGAGAAATATTGAGGAAAACCTGGTTTGTATTTGTTCTTTCTTCTCCAGCCTCCAGGAATACACTCATATTCCTTTTCCTTTCCAGCATCCAGGGCTCCCTAAATGTCCATGGCCCGCATCTTTCTCTCATTTTAAAACTTCTTCAGATTCTATTCCCTTGAACACCAAAGGGCTCAAGTTATTGCTTGCCCAAGTTGCTAGTGGCTTAATATGTTCTCTTTCCCAGGTAAAAGAGATAATTTTGTTCTCTCTCTTTCACTTTGACTCAACCGTTAGTTTCCCAGTTATTCCTTCCCTAGCAATCATGTCCAGAACTGCAGCCCTTCCCAATATTACCTGTTTCCCTTTCCTGCTTTAATTTTTCTGTGAGCACTTATGTCATCTAACACTCTGTACGTATGTGTATGTGCATGTTGTATGTATGCTTGCATGTATATGTATGTATTTGGTTGCTGTCTCACCACTAGAAGGTAAGCTTCATGAGGACAGAAAGTTTTTTCTGTTTTGTTCAATACTAGATCTCCCTGGCACCTAGAATAGCACCTGGCACAAAGTAGACATTCAGGAAATATTAGTTTACTGATCAGAGCAAAAGGAATCAAAGGAATGATTCCTTTGAGGAGAACTACAACATGGAGTCAGGCCAATGGTAGAATTTTGACCATTCTGTACCATCTACTTTAGTCTGATGTGTTAGACTGAATGAGGGCAGAATGAGGCTCCCTTTGGCTTTGATGTTGCTCTTCCTGGTCCTCCTCTTCCCCTGTCTGAAGCTGAAGAGCAGGAGCCGTGTCAGGCTATCTCTGTATTGGACCTGAGGTGAGGGGAATAGAAAGGAGACCCACAGCAGCCTGGGTTTTGGCACTTGTGTTGCACAGTGTCCTGTGAATGAAGATGGCGCTTCTGTTATCCTTTGTCATCTAGTAGCCCACAAGTAACTTTAGACATGGAGCAGCTGTGAGTGTAGGGAAGTTACAGAGTTTAGCTTTAATTTCACGTCACACCATTCCTGTGTGGTTGTTCCAGGATTACTGTGGCATGGCCTGGTCAGTACTAACCCAGAGATTCAAGAATGGCCTCTTTTCATCTCACGCAGATGAACATCGACTCAAGTAAGTAGCTTCCTTTTTTCTCTTAGATGTGGCCTGAAAGTGTAGATGGCAGATTATAATGAGGGAGAGAGTAAGTAAGAGTACAGATGGGATTTTATGTTGAAGGAGAATTTTGTTTTTGTTTTTTTTTTGTTTGTTTGGTTTTTTTTTGGTTTCCTGAGCAATAGGGGCCAAAACAGTGAGCCTAGTTTAGAGAAGTCACTGAAAACCAGGGTCACTAAAAGGTTCTCGATGAGTGGCTTGAAATCTAAAGTAGTGGGTTTTTTTTAATTAAAATATGGAACATGCAGAAAGGTAGAAAAGTAATATAAACCTCATCCATTTCAACAAATGCCAGTATTTTGCCAGTTTGGCTCATCGGCCCTCCCATTTTTGTAAACATTTGTAAAATATCTTGAACATAAACAAAAATAGAACAGTATCATGAACTCCCTTGTGCCTGTCACCCTGCTTCTCTACCAACAGTTACCAACTTCTGCCCAATCTTGTTGCATCTATTTTCCCACCCTTCTACTCCCCTCTTAAAACAGTTGGGATTTTTTTTGTTTTTTGAAGCACATCCCAGATATGATATAAGTAGACTTGTAGATACTTCAGGAGGCTCCTTGAAGATAAGGACTCAAAAAGAAAAAGGGGGCACCTGAGTGGCTCGGTCAGTTAAGCATCTGACTCTTGATCATGGCTGTTGTGATTTCAGGGTTGTGAGACTGAGCCCCCCGTCGGGTGCTGGGCACAGAGCCTGCTTGAGCTTCTCTCTCTTCTCCATCTGCCTCTCCACCACCCTCTCTCACTCTCTTAAAAAAAAAAAAAAAAAAAAAAATCACAGTCACAGTATCATTACTGCATAAAGGCATTCTTCGCCTTTGTGGTAAACATCAAGATAAAGTAGGCTCAGGTTTGGCTCCACCTAGAGGCGAGGAAGGTGAAATGGAGAGAGAAAGGTCTTTTTTTGACATCCAGTGGAAGTATGTAGAAAGCATTAGAATTCTTTTTTTCCTTCTTCTTCAAGAAAAATATTTTTTTGTCACACAGATACCAGTGTTTTAAATCGGCTTGGATGTACCAAGTCCTTCATGAAGGATTCCATTTTCCCTATGACTACCCGCACCTGCAGACAGCCCAGCTGGTATATGACCGAGAGGTTCAGTGGACACTGGGAGCCATTCTGTATAAAACACGATTCTTACCACTCAGGTAAAGTGGACTGAACTGGCATCTTGAGATCAGAGGATGTTGGTTGGTGTCTCAGAATAGGTTTTGTAAGTGACCTCTCTCCCTCAAAAAAGCGTCCAAACTAACTCCCTTTATTACTATACTACACTGTGAACTATTATTACTACCCAGGCATGTTGAAACAGAAAGAAGGTTGAAAATTTAATCCACAGTCTGTTCTTTAGCTTTTCAATTTCAGGAATTCAGTTTTATTTGTTTATCCATAATAAATCAGTCTTTAGGATTGAGCTTTTATTTAACCAGTTCTAAGATAGCATGTGATCAACTAAAATACCATTCTTCAGTTGCTACAGAAAATATTGGACTAGAGAACTGAGTAAGTCTGTGTGTGTAGGGCAGTCTTTCCTAATCGGTAGAGTCACTCTAGAGATCATGTCATTGACTTAGAAGGCTTTTTGGTGGGCCAGAATGAGAACAAAGCACATGAGAATCCCTTCAGGGGGCACTGTCATCAAGCCGTGATTGTCTGATGTCTTGCTCTATGTACCTTAAGATATATAGGATAATTTTTAGGTTCTCTTTCCTCTTGGATTATTTCAGATAAACTAAAATGAATTTTTAATCTTTGCTGCCTGTTTCTCTAACCTCAGAAGGCAGGTGGCAGAGAGGGGTGAGAGAAGTGGGGAGCTAGAGAGTATGTTATCCAGATGGAGGGCTGATGACCGCCATGCATAGCTGTCTCAGCATCTGCCAGTTCTCATCTTTCAGGGCAAGCCAGAGTCCACATTTTACAGGCAGGCTTTTCAGTTTGGAGATTGACATTTTAAAAAAACACTGCAGGTCAAACAAAACAAAAATGGACCTGGTGTCTAGGCTAAAGGGTGGCTTCGGTTCTTAAGCACACAGTCTGCTGCCCTTTGGCTTATAGGTCTCCTTACTTTTTTCCAGACTACAGTACTACTGACCAGGTGACAGCTTTCTCTAGACAGAGCCTAACCCCTCAGGAAGCACAGTCAACTTTGTTTTAAAGATTTAGATGCATTCTGATGTCTTGATTGAATTTAGGGGCCGCCCTGTTCTTGTTAGTACTGTATTTACAAACTGGATGCATGTGTTTAGGGAATGGTATGGGGTCACTGTTGAGACTAAGGTTATAGAGGGGCGCCTGGGTGGCTCAGTGGGTTAAGCCTCTGCCTTTGGCTCAGGTCATGATCTCAGGTCATGATCTCAGGGTCCTGGGATCGAGCCCTGCGTTGGGCTCTCTGCTCAGCAGGGAGCCTGCTTCCTCCTCTCTCTCTCTGCCTGTCTCTCTGACTTCTCTTTACTATTCATTTTTTTTGCCTTCTAATTTTTTCACCAGATCCCGGAGGATGTAGGCCTTTGATGCTCCCTCCTCCTGTAGGTCCTGGCAAAGAAAAGTGCAGGAGGAACCACAAAGCAGTCCTCAGGCTGGAGACATTCTTTAGCTTTGCTTGCTCTGTGGAGCTAGTATCCTGGCATATTTACACGAATAGCATAAAGTGGGATACCACTGGCCTTTTAAAGTTTTTTTTTTTTTTTAAAGATTTTATTTATTTATTTGACAGATAGAGATCGCAAGTAGGCAGAGAGGCAGGCAGAGAGAGAGGAGGAAGCAGGTTTCCCGCTGAGCAGAGATCCCGATGTGGGGCTCGATCCCAGAACCCTGGGACCATGACCTGAGCCGAAGGCAGAGGCTTTAACCCACTGAGCCACCCAGGTGCCCCCCACTGGCCTTTTAAATCAGCATAGCTATCTCTCTTTGAAATTAACATGACTTTCCACCTTCCTACTCTTCCTAGGGATCTACGGCAAGAAGGTGTCCGGCAGGCCCATGGCAGCTGGTTCCGCCTCTCCTTTGTCTACAACCACTATCTCTTCTTCGCCTGCATCCTGGTGGTGCTATTGGCCATCATCCTGTACCTTCTGCGTCTGCGCCGAATTCACCACCGACAAACTCGACCCTCAGCTCCACTGGACTTGCTGTGGATTGAGGAGGTGGTGCCCATGATTGGGGTACAGGTAGGGCCGTGAGGCCAAAGACTGGGGAAGCCCAAGTACCCCAGAGTGCTGCCCATTGAATTCCACCACTTTCTTGTTTTGGCCTCAGATGCTGCTTTGCCTGACCTTGGGATATTTGGCCTTGGAATTTCTACCTTAATATCTACTTTAATTCCTTTTCATTATCTAGGTCCTCTTCTCTGAGAGAAGCTGTAATTTAGTCTGTGAAGAACTAAATAATGAGAGTTTGGTGCTAACAAAGAGGACCAATCTTAGTCCAGTGGAAGCATGCTTCTACCCCTTTATCTGAGAGGTCTGGTGTGTTTCTGGCATCTAGACTTTTCTCTCCTTGCTAAAGCATGAAGTTTGGCATTGGGCAGACTGGAAGCCTGGTTGTAACCAAACGGGAGCATCTGATACAAAGCCGAAGACATTCCAGCAAGTGCAGCAGCCGCTTCTTTCTCTGTAACAGAGATATCATTTATGTGGACATCCACACTCTTTAGTAGGGATCCAAGACATTTGCATTTCAGTGGAACAGATGTGAGCTTCCAGGCAAACAAAATAACATAGTTTCTTTGCTTACTTGACAAAGAAGCCATTATATGTGTGGTCCGAGATCCCTGACATAATGTTGCTGATGTTAATTAATTAGTATGTGATTTTAAAAGGTTAGAACCCTTTCTAAGTGAATGGTAAGTTGAAGACTTCGACAGTATCTTATGTGATAGCTGGTATGACCAGGATAGAAAATGTTTCTGTGTCTATGCGCTTTACCAGCTGTTTGGGCATTAATTTTTCTTTTCGAGCCTTAAGTGTGCTTGTAGGATGGAGAAACTGATGGGATCGGAGATCTGGGTTTGTCTGGTTTTAAGTCACTGTCTCTAGGCCTATTTTTATGAGCCACTTTACAGGAAAATTCAAAAAGAGTTCCTTTATTTCACTAAGATCAATACATAGTTCAGGGAGGGGTATATTTGGGTTGTTTTTAAAGAAGGAAAGAACAGTGTCAGTAGAGTGGGCAAAGGCAATAAAATCCAAGCTCTTATTTATTAATGTTTTCCTGAGAAATAGAAATTTTCTCAGTTTGACTCTTGGAATGTCTGAAAAGAAGCAAATTCTAAACTTGGGAATAAATAGGTAAATCTGTTAATAAGCCACCTGGAAACTTTCAGAACCCTTGTTAAGAGATTGCTCAGTCACAGACTGTACTTCCATTAAGGAGTAGAGAAGAGAAGCCATTTGATTACATTTTCATCCACTGTCCTTTAGGAGCTCTGTTCTGCCAGTACATGTAGCCTTTAATTTGCACCTTCCCCTATGGGATCTTCCTCATGCTTTACCCTTTCCTACATGTAGCCTTAAATGTCCTTCCCAAGAATATGCTCCCAGACTTGAAGTAACTTTCTTTTCTTTTTTTGTCACTTTATTTTTAGGGTTAGTTGAGTACAGGGAATGATCCCTGACTTTAGTGGGGAAAAAAGTAGAATCATTAAAATATAAATTCCATAGTGGGATCAGAAAGGAATTAAATGCTTCATAAAACAGAGAAAAAGAAATCAAGATCCTCCTAGAGATAAACTGAGATGAAAATAAGTATACTTACTCTTAGTTGGCAGGCGAAAAGATGATGAGTCTTAAATTGTTTTCAAATTAAATCAAAATGGATCTAGCAAAGAATCTTATAGCTCTCTCTGGAAATATTTTTACTTTTCATGAGGGCTTCATGTCACAGCAATTTCCTTTCATCTTTAAGACTTCTAAATTGCCTTGATTTTCTTTGACTCCTTACCTTCGTGTCACTGTGAGTGAGCCCTCGCCTTATGAGTACTGCCTATAAATAATGTCAGAATATGTTTTTTGCTAGCCAGTGTCTCCTCCGGTACTCTTCTTTTTCTGTCATCTTGGTTTCCAAGTGAGATCTGGTCACGATCTGGCCAAAAGCTATCTAACTGGCTAATAGTGATCATATTCGTGTGCTCAAAATGAAGGGGAAGCAGGGAGGAGGTGGTGATGAGTCCAGTTTGAAAGCTCTTATTAATGAAGTTATTCTTCCTTCTGGTTATAATAATGATAGCTGCCATTTTTTAAGCTTTTACCGTGTACCATACACTCTTATGAATTTTATGTATGTTATTTAATCATTATGACAGCCTTTCAGATGGATATTACTTTTTGTGTTCTTTTTATAATTTTATAAAGAAAACTCAGGATATCCTATGCTTATCATTTTTTTCAATGTAAATGTATTTCTTATTTTTAATTTATTTTAATTGGTTTCTGAGTTTTTGTTTAGTGTATTATATCCTGTTTATCATTTTAATATTATAGGATCTAGGCTTGGCTTTGTTACTGTATGATTTTTCAGAGTTCTTTGTATCAGTGTAAGAAGGACAAATTCTTATCATACTCCTCAGAAAAACTGAATATTTGCTGTTGGTATTGGTTCCTGTGCTGCTTTCATTACTCCCAGTTAACAATTTTAAATGAAATCTCATTAGCTAGAAACAGAGGCCACTTATTCTTTGAAGGCCAATTACTTATATATATTGCTTTCTCATAATCGTCTTACGAATGGAATCAATCTTGCCTTTTAGCTCTTAGTTTTTAAAGATATTTTTAAGATCCGTGTTTGTATTTCTGCGTTTTCAGTGGTTTCCCTGTGAAGATAATTATAGTTTCATTGAATTCACATGCCAGCAGTTCCTTTGAATCTTAACCAACCAGTCTTCTTGATAACAGCAAAATGAATGTGAACTGTTTTTGTACTTTTATCATTAATGAGACCGGTCACAAATGTCAAAATCAGAGTCAGATAAGAGGTGATGCTTGTATTAGTCTTACTATGGCACAACCCATCACTTTTTCTGAATTCTTGTCACTAGAACATAATGAAAATATGTATAATACCCACGTATATGGCATTATGTTGACTTAAGTTGCAGTTAACTCTAGGTCAAATTATACTATCTTTGTCTCTGTACCTTAGCTCCTTGGATTGATTTTCCTTGGTGCAGGGGATTTAGTCACTTTCCAATAGCCTTGTCTTAATCTTTCATGTTATCTAAAGCATTCCGCCTCCTCTTCCCTCAGCCTGACAGCTTTCTTTAACTTCAAAGGCCTTGGGCAGTGATTATTAATATGTGGTTGATTGAGTCTGTCATGCACTTGCTAAACTAATCTTTTCAGGGATTAACATTTAGTATCACATCCCTATTTGTTGTTGAGGTGTAGGTGACATATAACATCGTTTTGGCTTCAGGTGTACAACACAATGACTTGATATTTATATACACTACAAAATGATCACAATGAGTCTAGTTTTCCCCGTCACCATATAAAATTAAAGTAACATGCAACTCGGTGTTATTGACTGTAGTCACCCTGTTGAACATTACATCCCATGATGTGACTTATTTTATGACCCCTTTTTCTGTCTTGCCCACCCTCCCTGCTCCCCTGCGCTCTGGCAACCACCAATCTGTTCTCTGATCTGAGTTTTGTTGTTTCTTCTTTTGTGTTTTAGATTCTACATATAAGTGAAATCATACATTTGTCTTTCTCTGACTTATTTCACTTAGCGTAATACCACAGGGTCCATCCATGTCACAGATAGCAAGATTCCATTCTTTTTCGTGGCTGAAGTCATATCCTTTTGTGTGTGTGTCAGGGTGGAGGGGAGTTGTGTACGTCTTCTGTATCTGCACATCCATCAATGGGCACTTTGGTTGTTTCCTTGTTTTGGCTATTGTGAATAATGCTGCAGTGAACATAGGGGTGCATATGCCTTTTTGAATTAGTGTTTTCATCTTCTTCAGATAAATACCTGGAAGTAGACTTGCTGGGCCACATTGTAGTTACGTTTTTAGTTTTTTGAGGGCCCGCCATACTGTCTTCCATTATGGCTGCACCAATTTATATTCACAATAGTACACAATAGTTCCCTTTTCTCTACATCCTCACCAATACTTGTTATTTCTTATCTTTTTGTTAATAGCCATCCTGACAGATGTGAGATGATATATCTCATGGTTTTGAGATACATTTCTCTGGTAGTTACTGATGCTGAGAGCATCTTTTCATGTGCCCGTGGGCCATCTGTATGTCTTTAGAAAAGTATCTGTTTAGGTTCTCTGCCCATTTTTAAATTAGATTTTAAATTAGATTGAGTTATACAGTTCTTTTTATAATTTGGATATTTAACCCTTTACCAGATTAGTGATTTGTGAATATCTTCTCCCATTCAGTAGGTTGCCTTTTTATTTTGTTGATGGTTTCCTTCGCTGTACAGAAGCTTTTTAGTTTGATACAATTTCATTTGTTTATTTTGGTTTTTATTGCCATTGCCATTGGAGTCAGATCTAAAAAAAATATAGCCAAGAGTGATGTCAGGAAGCTTATTGCCTATGTTTTCTTCTAAGTTTCATGGCTTCTGGTCTTATATTCAAGTTTTTAATCCATTTTGAGTTAATTTTTGTGTATGGTGTAAGATAGTGGTCTAGTTTCATTCTTTTCCATGTGGTTCTTCAGTTTTCCCAACACCATTTATTGAAGAGACTATCTTTTCCCCACTGTGTATTCTTGCCTCCTTTGTTGTAAATTCATGGATCATAAATGCAAGGGTTTATTTCTGGGCTTTCTATTCTGTTCTATTGATCTATGTTGTCTGTTTTTATGCCAATTCCATACTGTTTTAATTACTATAGCTTTGTAATATAGTTTGAAATCAGGGAGCATGATGCCTTCACATCCATATTTACATTTTTGAAATAAAATAACTTCTATTTCTTTTTTTTTCTTTTCTTAATGTTAGTCACCATACAGCACTTCGTTAGCTTTAGATGTAGTTTTCCATGATTCATTGTTTACGTATAACACTCAGTGCTCCATGCAGTACGTGCCCTCCTTCATACCCATCACCGGGCTAACCCATCCCCCCATCCCCTCCCCTCTGAAACCCTCAGTTTGTTTCCCGGAGTTCATAGTCTCTCATGGTTCATCTTTCCCTCTGATTTCCCCCCCTTCATTTTTCCTTTCCTTCTAATGACCTCCATGCTATTCCTTATGTTCGACATAGAAGTGAAACCATATAATTGTCTTTCTCTGCTTGACTTATTTCATTTTGCATAATCCCCTCCAGTTCCATAACTTCTGCTTCTCACTGGTATCATCTAAATAGTTGCTCTCCCACCCCTATTCCTATGCTTTTGTTTTGCTTCTTGTCAGCAGTGAAAGACAAGTGGGTGGTATGACTTAGGGGAAAGAAGACTGGCATCAGGAACAGCAGACTTGGTTTCTTGTCCTGGCTTTGTTGTTGACTAGCTCTGGTATTCCAGGCAAGTCACTTACCCTCTCTGGTTCATTTCTCATCTGTAAAACAAGGTGGCTAGACAAGATGCTCTGAGGCTGGTTCCAGAGGGACTAAGGGACTAACCATTGGCCTAAGGAGCTTAAAGGTGAGGGAGAATGGAGAAAAGTGATAGAGTTTTAGAAAGTGGATTTTGGTCTTTGTTTTGAAAGGCCAGGTTGCCCAAGGGAGCCAGTGGTCATCTCCTACTTTATCCATTGTCCCTGACATTAAGGTTGATGGGAATGGAGTTTCCAACAGCAATCATTATATGTAAATTTCAGAAGATGAGATTTCTACAACTGGGATTTTAGAGGTCTTCTGTTAACCCCCTTGGTTTTATGGATGATGAAATTGAGGCCGAGAGCACTGCTAATATGTGCAAAGTCACAGTGAGTGGCCTCCTGGATTCTGTTTTCTCTGTTCTCTGAACTACGGATACATACCTTTGACAGCTGCAATGAAATTCTCATTGAGAATCTTCCTGTAAGATTGTGTATTTCAACAGAATCTATTCTTTATAATAGAGCTGACTGCAAGTAGCCAGGCCCAATCTTTAGAATTGCTTCTGATCTTCATTTGTGATTGCTTTGCTCACATTCAGAAATAAAATATGAAATACTTCATTAGAGGGGCACCTGGGTGGCTCAGTGGGTTAAGCCTCTACCTTCGGTTCAGGTCATAATCCTGGGGTCCTGGGATTGAGCCCCTCACAGGCTCTTTGCTCAGCAGGGCGCCTACTCCCCCCACTCCCCGCCTGCCTCTCTGCCTACTTGTGATCTCTGTCTGTCAAATAAATAAAATCTTAAAAAAAAAAAAAAGGAAATACTTCATTAGAAATAGCACTAAGGGGGCGCCTGGGTGGCTCAGTGGGTTAAGCCGCTGCCTTCGGCTCAGGTCATGATCTCAGGGTCCTGGGATCGAGTCCTGCATCGGGCTCTCTGCTTGGCAGGGAGCCTGCTTCCCTCCCTCTCTCTGCTTGCCTCTCTGTCTACTTGTGATCTCTCTCTGTCAAATAAATAAAATATTAAAAAAAAAAAAAAGGGGGGGCGCCTGGGTGGCTCAGTGGGTTAAGCCGCTGCCTTCGGCTCAGGTCATGATCCCAGGTCCTGGGTTCAAGCTCCACATCGGGCTTTCTGCTCAGCAGGGAGCCTGCTTCCTCCTCTCTCTCTGCCTGCCTCTCTGCCTAGTTGTGATTTCTCTCTGTCAAATAAATAAATAAAATCTTTAAAAAAAAAAAAAGAAAGAAAAAAGAAATAGCACTAAGTTGTGACATTTATTCTACCTTCTATATTTCTTTTAATACTTTTACATTTTAGATGTTTCTTTTAAACAATTTGCTTAATTTTGTACAATTTTCTTAACCACAGCAACTAAGCAATTCATCTGATGGTTAGAATTGATATTATTTAAGGTGTAAATGCCAATCAGATCTACCTCATTAATGAACTTGGCTGTAATTCTTGGGCAGTTCTCAGACTCCCTTACAGAAATAAAATGCTGTTCCTTTCTGCTGTCTTTAAACTTCTTTTCATACTAATTCAGAACTAGTATCTAATTTCCCTGTATGCTGTGGTATGTGATGTCCCTTCATTTGGGATCAAGAATTAAGGTAGATTAGCCACAGATCTTTCAGATTCTCCCAGATGAGCGGCTTAGGTCGTGTGTAGTTTCAGAGACTGGCCACTAGGGCCACATGCGAGGATTTGGTTGGTGTTAACAAAAAATACTTGTTAAAAAACAAGGACTCTTTCACTATATACTAACAGATTTCCCGTGTATTATTACATAAGTGCTTCCCATTTACTCTAACTCATTATTTCCAGTTTGTTAGTGCCATTATTAGAGGGCAGAGGAGGTCAACATTTGTTGATCATTTTCTCTGAAAGTCTGAGCACTAAGAAGAGCCTTTAATTTGTAAAATCGAGTCATTACTCATACTATAAGGACTTTTTACTTTAAAAGTGTATTCAGTCATGGCCTGCCATTTTTATAAAAACCAAAGTCGAAAAACGTTTCTGAGTCACAGGATGTTTATAACCATGCATGCTGATTTCAGGCAAGCCTGGGGACACATCAGCTCCTGAGCCTCTCCTTTTTACGTAGTGCCTGGGCTCACAGCCCCCCTGGCGGTCTACCACTCTGTTTCTCCAGTATTAAGGTAGCCCTGCTGCTTTCCCGAGGAGCCCCTCCTGCGGAGGACGTTCCTGAGTTTGGCCTGTTAAAACTGGTAGTGGTGCAGGCTCTGTACCTTATTAGCTTTACAGCTTTCTCTGCAGGCAAGGATCCTAGACGAACACTGATTTTTGGTATTGCTGTCATTATGTTGTGTTTGAAATTCTCATTCCATGGTTCTCCTTTTGTGGAAGCCCTGACGTGTATGCCTTGTCTCCTCCATCGCTTCTGCCTTCAACAATGAACTCTGCAGTGTTGCGAGGCATTTATTATGACCCACAGCCAGAGAGTCCCTTCTTGCTTCAAAGAAACCAAAGGCTGCCTGTACTACATCACTTTGGGGGGTTGCTAAGACTGTATGTTTTTCTAATGCTTCACATTAAGTAATTTTGCTCAATAGTTCTTAAAATTCTGTTAAATACTGTTAAACCAGTGTCGTACAAAAGTGCAATGCGTATTAGAGAGAGATGTCTTGTCCCTCATGCTGGGACATGGGTATATGTGTTACATAGGCCAATATGGAACCCACCATTCATTCCAGAACTGGAAGGAATGCTATAGATCGGCTGGTTATCCTGACGTCATGAGCATCACTCCAGGCAATAGCTAATCAATACCTCTTCTACAATGGACAACATTTGTCAGTGTAAGTTAAAGATAAAAAATTCTGGACTGATTAAAAAAGCCAGGTGTTTTAATTTCCTTTGGTGTTTTAAAAACTGACAGAATTATTGACAGACTTAAAAATATTAAGGGAAATTCATTTAATTTTCTAGATATATGATGACTTATTTTGAAGGAAGTAGCTGGGACCTCAGTCTGTAATTGTTCATTTTCCATTCACTCATGCAGTATTTGGTCTATGTCTGAAGCTGGGAATAATGCAAACATAATAATTCAGATAATCTCCATTCACCAAGAGCTCATAGATAGGCACACTATAGTTACATAGCTAAATGCAATCAAAATCTGTTTTTCCAAACTTACCTATTTGTAATAAAAGAAAAATGAAGTAAAGCATTTGGAACTTGAACTTACTCTTTGCCACTTTGTTGGAGGGAACTGTAGAAGCCCTAGCATATGGCTTTTGGGGTTGGGTCAGACTGCTCTCTGCTGACTCAGTTATTAACTAAGGACAACCTCAGTCTGCGGAATCATGTGATGATGAATAGGAACCTGCCCCAGTCACCAGTTTCCTTTCTTTAAAGAATTCTATCTAGAAGAGGTGGTGATAACCTGTGAACACACTAGTAGGATCAGATTAAATGAGAAGGGGGTGGGTAGAAATTTGGAGGGGATGGCAATAAGCCAGTCAAAACTTTCTAAGGTGCCTACGCTATTAGGGCCTAGGCCAGTGGTGCCCAATTGCCTGCATGCTGAAATGACCTAGGGAATTTAAAATATATCTATTACTGCTTCCAGAGATCATGATTTAATTAGTCTTGGGTGAGGCTTGGGCTTCAAGATTTTCAAAAATTCTAATGTGAAAAAAGTTAGAAACTACTTCTAACAATAGCATAAGCCCCAGGATCTGGAATTTTTTTTTTTAAAAATCAAAGACAAAATCTAACTTCTGTTTTGCTAAGAACTGCTTGAACATGGTAACTGTAGGTCGCAATGAAACTCACAGAATATTGGACTTGAAAGGGAACTGAGATCATCTAATTGAGATTATAAATGGGCAAACATTAGGCTATTTATGGCTCTCAGATAGGTTTAGCCTGCATCATGTTCTAAAAACCCTGAAATTAGTTGCTAACCCACGAGAGCTTTCACATAAAAATCTAGATGTTCTGTTTCTTTAAAAAAAATCAGATCTGACAACTTGACCTATACAGCAGCAACAGGCCAGAGCCCAGCAATGGTTTAACCCCTTAGCTGGGGCCCTGCTCTCCACTTTGCCACAGTCTTCACCAGCCATACCCTAGTGGGTGTTTGTTTTGATCCAACTCTTGCCTTGTACAAAACAAGAAACTAGCTTTCTGTTTTTCTTTTTACCCACTGCTCCCAGCTCCGCAGCGTAAGGAAGTTCATTCCTTTTGCATGAAAGAGCTTCAACTTCTGAAGGGCAGGAATCTTGCTCTCTCCAAATGTTCTCCTCCAGCTAAATACCCCTAGTTCCTTCAAGTCTTCCCTGTGGGGTACAGGGTTCTGGAGTCCTCACCATCCTGGTCCCTTCCTCTGGATACATATTTAGTGGTCCATGTCTTCCTTAAATGTGGTACCCATGATGAAACACAGCACTTGCATGGAGGTGTTCTGAGTGCGGCTGTGACACCTCCATTGATGAAATCTGTAACACCACTGATTTTTTTCATCAGCGTCATCACAACGTTGGTGCATGTTGAGCCTGTGGCCAACTGAAATCCCTGTCTTTTTTATATGAAATGATATGATGCCAGGTTTCTCCACCTCAAACTTATGCAACCTATTTAATTAAAATGAGGATGTTACATTTATAATCTGTTTAATTTCATCTTGCTGGTACCACCGTGGAACGGTTTTGAGTTGTGACTGTCATCTATATTACATTAGCAATGCTGGGTTGTTCCATCCTCAAATTTGATCTTTGTGATGCCTTTATCCAAATCACCAATTTAAAAAAATAAAGTTGAGGGGCACCTGGGTGGCTCAGTGGGTTAAAGCCTCTGCCTTCAGGTCAGGTCATGATCCCAGGGTCCTGGGATCGAACCCCGCATCGGGCTCTCTGCTCAGCAGGCAGCCTGCTTCCCCCTGCTCTCTCTGTCTGCCTCTCTGCTTGCTTGTGATCTCTATTAGATAAATAAAATCTTCAAAAAAAAAGTTGCAAAGAAGACATCCAGATGGCCAACAGACACATGAAAAAGTGCTCCATATCACTTGGCATCAGGTAAATACAAAGCAAAACCACAATGAGATATCACCTCACACCAGTCAGAATGGCTAAAATTAACAAGTCAGGAAATGACAGATGCTGGTGAGGATGTGGAGAAAGGGGAACCCTCCTACACTGTTGGTGGGAATGCAAGCTGGTGCAACCACTCTGGAGAACAGCATGGAGGTTCCTCAAAATGTTGAAAATAGAACTACCCTATGACCCAGCAATTGCGCTACTGGGTATTTAACCTAAAGATACAAATGTAGTGATCTGAAGGGGCATGTGCACCCGAATGTTTATAGCAGCAATGTCTACAATAGCCAAACTATGGAAAGAACCTAGATGTCCATCAACAGACGAATGGATAAAGAAGATGTGGTATATATACACAATGGAATACTATGCAGCCATCAAAAGAAATGAAATCTTGCCATTTGCGACGACGTGGATGGAACTAGAGGGTATCATGCTTAGCGAAATAAGTCAATCGGAGAAAGACAACTATCATATGATCTCCCTGATATGAGGGAGAGGAGATGCAACATGGTGGGTTAAGGGGGTAGGAGAAGAGTAAATGAAACAAGATGGGATTGGGAGGGAGACAAACCATAAGTGACTCTTAATCTCACAAAACAAACTGAGGGTTGATGGGGGGAGGGGAGTTGGGGGGGTGGGGTTATGGACATTGTGGAGGGTATGTGCTATGGTGAATGCTGTGAAGTGTGTAAACCTGATGATTCACAGACCTGTACCCCTGGGGATAAAAACATGTTTATAAAAAATAAAAATAAATAAATAAAATAAAATAAAAATAACTTGATGAAAAAAAAAAAAAGTTGAATAAGACAGAGTCCTGTGAAATAGCAAGAGACCAAAAGACTAAAATTACAACAATTAATTAAACAAAAATTTGTTTACGTATCTGAATAGATGTCCATGTACTTCATATACCATCAAGATCATACTTTAATTATCCATGAGGCTGTTCGGAAACGCTTTCAGGAACTGACTCATACTAGGTATTCTATTCATCTAACAGCGATGTAACAGCACAATCAAAAGAACTAGGTTAGTGCTTGATGAGTCAAAGTGGGTTACCAGTGATTTTCTCCTTTTCTAAGTACTTACAAGCCATTTTGCTACATACAGACATTAAGCTTGTCAGATTGCACCCTTTCCCCACTGTGAAAATCAGGATACCAGAAGACACTATTTCCTGCCGAAGGCTCTCTGGCTACTTTAGGGTGTGTGCCAGTCCTTCCCTTTGAATCTTTACCTGATGGAAGTGAAGTCGAGATCATAAAGAACTTCTACTTAGACATAATTCAGGACTCAGGAGGTCAAGGAGATGAAGTGGTGCATGTAGAATCAAAAGTTTGCCAACATTAAGAAATCTGAGACAGTCTATTAAGCAGCAAAGGCAGACATTTCTTTATCTAGTACATTAAACATGATTTTCAACAAGAAAACCAAATTTACAAATATTTTTAAAAGGACTCTTAAGTTAAACATACTGAATGACACTCTTGATCCAGTGACTTTGTCAAAAAGAGACAAAGAATTTTAAATAACTTGACCAATTTGGTATGCCAAGGTCATCCTTTTAAGAGGAAAACTCCCAAGTTCTGTGCCCTCTGATGAGCATTCAAAAGCAATTTCAGTCCTAGGAAGCTGATCCTCTGAGAATTATTTTGGGACTCTTCGGAGTTCACTCATGAGCCAAAGGGCAACACTGAGCAGAGCCAGGGAGCCCGACTGGTGAGTGGCAGCCAAAGGAGTTGGAACGTACATCAGCAGAGTGCTAATGCCCAAGCCCACCTGTTCCAGAGGAGAGAATGCAGTAAAAAAAGCACGAACCACAAATTCAGAATTGACATGACTGGGCATGGACAACCAAATACATACACCTCCACATTCTCCCATCAAAACATTAAAAATATGTATTTTTAAATTTTCACAAGTAAGTATACTCACAGCAGAGGAAATTCAAACAAAACAGATAAACCTAAAATTCTCCTTAATAATCCTTTATCCTAGCCCAGCTACCCTCCCCAAAGATAGTCATCAGTTTCCATACACTCGTACTTTTGTATCTGTGTTTATAAAGAAACATACTTTTGTGTTTTAAAAAATGGGGTTGTTCTGTTACTTGCTTTTTTTCACTTAACAAAGTATGTCTTGAGACCTCATTATTTTAAACTGCTATACAGTATTACATAGTATGTGTGTACCATTGTTGTTTATTTAGGTGGTTTCTGGTTTTTCTGCTATCACAGCAATTCTACCATGAAAATTACTTTGTACACAGGTCTTTGTGCCTTAGAATATTTCTAGGACAGGCACTAAGAAAGTCAATTTGTTGGACCAACGGATTATACATTTAACATTTTAAAAGCTATTGTCAAACTGCCCTCTGAAAAAACTATACCAACTCATGCTCTCACCAAGAATATAGGAAGGTATACCATTTTCCTAACCCTATGCCAATACCTGATTATCTTTTCAAAAAAAATTTTCCCCCAATCTGACAGGCACAAAATGGCAAGCATTGTTTTAATTTGCTCCTCTCTGGTAACGAGTGAGGCTAAAGACCTTTTCATGTTTATTGGCCACTCACTGTTCCTCCTGTGAGAACTGTGTATACTGATAACCCTCATTTTATTTTCTGAGTATTCTTTATTAAGATAAAAATCTTAAATAGAACAAATAATACATAAAATTTATTAGATGATATATAAAGAGATAATATTATAAATACTGAAAATATTTTCTCCTAGCCTGTCACCTTTCTTTAACTTAGTTTTGGGGTCACCCTGAGACCAAAAAGAAGTGGTTTGTACCTGTGTATATGCCAAAGCTAGCAAAGTCGCTGCGGCCATCTTGGTCCTTCGAGGAAGGGAGATTCTCCGGGAGAGGAAGTAGAGCACTGTCACAGCTGTAACAGAAGTGATTCCCTGCGGGGACCAAGGCCTCTCATCAAGAATCAGGAAGAAATGCTCCACCCTCCTGCTTTCTGTTTGTCCGCTGCATCTCTCCTCTAGGACCAATGAGTCACCCTGAGGGTTCCTTGTCCCAGACCCAGAGAACCATCTGTGGCTCCTCCTATAATTACTCCTTGGTCTCCTCCATGCTCTTCTGCTTGCCCCTTAAATGTTCATGTTCCCTGAGGCTTTACCAGCAGTTTCTGTACCTATCGCTCTACACACTCTCTCTTCTCAAGTGGGTGCCCCCCCCAGGTGTGGCCCTCACCTTTGAAATCACTCTTTGCATCCTAATGCCTCATTTTACCTCCTCTCTAATCTTGTATTTTTAAAGCAGGGCTGACCCCAGCACATGAAGCTTATTACCTTCCTGGGCTGTGAATAGAGGAGGTAGTGGTACTGGCAACTAGGCTAAAAACAAGCCCAAGTCTCATTTCCATTCCCTACTCTGGCAACAGGATCTCCTCCCCACTTCCATGATGTCAAGGAGAATGTTTTTCTATCATTTTCTGTATCCACTTTTCCTTTCAGCGCTGTCCATGATGACAATTCAACTGGACTTTACTTATTACAAAATGTTGTTGGTGGAGGGGCCTGAGTCCAAACAATGTAATTGGCCCAAGCCCCAGTGTTGCCTTTGGGGATCTGAGGCCTCTGGACTCCTCTTTGGGTGTGCTTCAATCATCACATGCAACACGCCTCAATCTGACGACACCCTCCATCTCCAGCCCGATGCTCATTTCAATAGTCCCATGTCTGGGTGTGTCTCAAGCATGCCACAGAACAGACTTTGGGATCTTCTTTACCTTCATTCCTATAACCCAATCTTCAATTCCTTAGAGCCTCTCTCTGATCCATCATTCTCTTCAAGCCCTTCTCCTCCATGCAGCCTAGAGCCCCACCACTCTCACCTGCATTACTGCAATGGCCCCTCTACTTCCTGCTGGCCTCCTTGCTGCCACTCTTGCCCTGCTCCAGTGTATCATGCCCAGGCTACCAGGCCACTCTTAACATGACCCCAGCAGGCCCTTAATATCAGCTTAATTAAGATGAGAAATATTTATGATGCTCTTAGCTCCCTGGGGTTTCAGCAATTATGTGTTCAGCAACCACTGCCTTTGCCCTCTCTTCTCTACTCAGCCTCATTTCCACTAAAATCACTCTCCTTTGTGTGTGTAGGATTGAGGGATGTTATCCTTTGACAGATGGTAAAAGGCACATGTGAACTTCAGTAAGACAGTATTATCCCCAAAGCCAGAATTTGGCTGGAACAGGTGTGGATAATTAGGACAAAAACATCCCATCAGAGAATCGGTGGGAAATTTCTTCTAAAAAGCAAAGGAAATCTAGTGCCCACAGTATTCTACCCTCTCAGGGCTGCCATCAGTGCTTCAGACACCCCACAGCCTGGGAGAGGCTCCCTGGACTCAGCAGCTGGTAACCACCAGCCAGACTCACCAAAATCCGGTGATCAAACTGCACCATGGTGGGATTCTCAAAAACATTCTTCAGGATGGGAGAGAAGGTAAAGAGATCCTCTGGGATCCAAGATTCTCCCATCTTCGGGAAAGAGTTGTACACAAGCCCAGCATCCAGCCCTGCCACAAAAGCCCCTATATTCCAAGGTAAATGGTATTTATTAAAATGAGATAGAAAAGAGCTCAAATACTAGTTCTGCCACAGAAAAAGTCATTATCCCAGAGTTAGACAAAAGGAATTGAGAATAAAAAAGATCTACAGAAGGGGTTCTCAAACAGAGAATATACATCAGCATCACCATGGGAACTTAAAACAACACAAGTGCATTCTCACCTTCTCCCACTGAAGATTCTGCATGTCTCCCATAACTAGAAGCTCTAGAGCAAGGCACATTGGATGGAAACACTCCCTTAGTGATTTTGATGCCCTCTTTATCCCACTACGAACGCCATCTATTCTGGAAAGGCTCTTCCCTTGGATACCTGCATAATTTACTCCTTCATTTCCTCACATCTCCACTCAATGTCACCTTATCAAAGAGATCACCCCAATGATCCTGTGTAAGACAGCACTTGCCCAAACTCACCTCTATCCCCTTATCCTGCTTTATTTTTTTCATAGCACTGAACACCATCTGCCGTATGTTTTCATTGTTTATTATCTGTCTTCCCCAAGTGCTCAAAGAAATGTTGAGTGAACACAGAAGTGAAAAAATTTATAAACTAAATATTGGATAAACATATAAAGTATCCATGAGTTAATGGATGACTGATCCATTATTTATGATCAAAGGAGGACTCAGGGATATTTAGATCACATTCCTTGTTTTTAAAAATAGCACATATAAAGTCAAAATTCATGTTCTTCCATCAAACATGGAGGGAGGTGAATCACTGGTTTGATGGTTTTCATTGGAGCAGTGCTACTGAACAGAACTTTCTGTGACGATAGAAATGTTCTATATCTGCCAGCCAACACAGTAGCTGCTAGCCACATGTGGCTACTGAGCACTTAAAATGTGCGTAGTGTGACTGACGAACTAAATTTTACATTTTATTTAATTTTAATTAAGCTTAGACAGGCATGTGAGGCTAGCGATTAATGTACTTGATGGTATAGTACTCGAGCAAGAGAGGTAGGGTAGAGATGTAATTTAAAGAATGAAAAAGACCTGTATCAGTCTCTTTGCCCCAGTGAGCTCCTCATCTTAGGCCATCTTTGAGGAAAGGACTTTTCTCTGATTTACATCTAGCCTTTGCTACATGCCAGGTACTTTTCTAAGCATTTCACGTGTATCACTCATACTATTACTATCATCCCCATTTTACAAATGAGATCACTGAGGCTCAGGAGGTTACACAGCTTGCCCAAGGTCAGAGAGTTCATAGGTGATAAAGCCAGGATTCGAACCTAGGCAATCTGGATCCAGATAAATGCTCAATATTTGTGTTCAAATGACTGGGAAGCAGAGTTTTTGGAAGGGAGGGAGAAACAGAAAACAGAGAAGGCAGATGATGGGTATGGAAAGGCAAGTGTGAAGGACAAAGTGTTTGGCAAGAGACACCCCCGCCCCCGTGAGTGGAGAACAAAACTAGACTACACGGGATGTGAAGAGTCCTACCTGAGAGTGCGGTAAGGAACACCAGGCCTGCTGTTCCATGAGCACATCGCCTCAGCCACAGGAGCTGACGAGTTTCAGGCAACTAAAGAAAAGAAAACCATTCCAATAAACTATACTGTAGGGACTAAGGGAGACAGCAAAGATCTCCAAAGCCAAACCCTAGTGACAATCTGAGGTCAGATCTTCTTTGATGGCCTAAATAGGTTAAGCAGTCCCAGCAGATTTTCTGGTCTAACATGCATCATATTTTACTACATTTATACATTTACTGTCTGTCTTCCCTGCTATCCTGTAAGTCTTGTGAAGGCAGGAAATGCCATCTGTCCTGCTTAGTGAAGTAATCCTAGCTCAGGGCTTGGTATGTAAGTACTCAATACATACCTGTTCAATAATGATTTGCGTTGTTCAAGGGAAAAATGCTTCACCATGGTTGAAATGATGTGCCTTAAGATACAGGACTAGATTTTCATGTTGTTTGTGATATTTCCTGTTTAGCAAATATAGTCAGAATCAAAACTGTATGAAATCCCTAAAGTAGAGGGGCACCCGGGTGGCATAGTTGGTTAAGCTTCCAACTCCTGGTTTCAGCTCAAGCAGTGATCTCAGGTCATGAGATCAAGCCCTATGTCGGGCTCCATGCTCAGCCCAGAGCCTGCTTGAGGCTTTCTGTCTCCCTCCCTCCCCTCCTGCTTCTCTCTGCTGTGCGCACTCTCTCTCAAATATATAAATCTTTAAAAAGAATGGGGGACCTGGTGGCCTGGGTGGCTCAGTGGATTAAGCCTCTGCCTTTGGCTCAGGTCATGATCTCAGGGTCCTGGGATCAAGCCCCACATTGGGCTCTCTGCTCAGCAGGGAGCCTGCTTCCCCCGCCCCCTCTGCCTGCCTCTCTGCCTACTTGTGATCTCTGGGTCATGATTTCAGGGTCCTGGGATCGAGCCCTGCATCGGGCTCTCTGCTCAGCAGGGAAGCAGCCTGCTTCCCCACCCTGGCTCTCTGCCTGCCTCTCTGGCTACTTGTGATCTCTGTCTGTCAAATAAATAAATAAAATCTTTAAAAAAAATAAATAAATAAAAAATAAAAAGAAATCCCAAAGGTAGAGATTCTTGCATTTAGTGTTTTCGTAAGATCAAAATTTCGTTTTATTTTTACTATAGCCAACTTCTGATACTAATCAGTGAATCAACAAATAATTATTAAGAATTTTATAAACAGATTACCATAAAGATACAAAGGAGTTAAGTCAGAGTGCTGCCCTTCAATGGTCTATAATCTAGTATATGAAGAGTGAGCTATCATTACTAAGATACCATAGGACCATCTATCAGAACTTTAAAAATAATCAATTATCAATTATTAATTATTATCAATTATCTGTTGCCATCCAACAGAACTTTCTATGATGATGGAAATGTTCTATTATCTGTAGTGGCCAATACGTGCCTAATGAGGACCTGAAATGAGGCCACTGCACCTGAAAATTAAATAAAAAGTTAACTTTTTTCATTTAAAAATTTTTAAATTTATTTTTAATATTTTATTTACTTATTTGACAAAGGGAGACACAGTGAAAGAGAGAACAGCAGGGGAGTGGGTGAGGGAGAAGCAGGCTTCCCACTGAGCTGGGTACCCGATGCAGGGCTCAATCCTAGGACCTTGGGTGCTCACTTCGGCAGCACATATACTAAAATCAATCCTAGGACCTTGGGATCATAACCTGAGCTGAAGGCAGACGCTTAACGACTGAGCCACCCAGGTGCCCCAAAAGTTAATTTTTTTTTAAACTTTAAGAAAATAACTGCTTTTTAAAATATAAATTTATTTAATTTTAATTAAAATTTAAATGGCCACATGTGACTAGTAGATACTGTGTTGGAGAGCACAGCACTACATGTTTGACTATCATCTCAAATCCTTTCTGCAATTAGTGGAATATGAATAAATAAGAAGAGAAAAACAGTTGATAATTAAAAAAGTCATTGGCAACCTTTCACAGTACCATTTCCCACAGAGAGTGTTTAGGAGTGTGTGGGTATATGTGTAGGCATGTACAGAGCGCCATGTACATGGGTGTCTATGTACAGAGGTGAGTGGGTGGGAGTGCCAGATGACAAGAATTTAAAGAGTGGGTTGTCAGCAAGTACAGTTACACATTAGGCAATTCATTTGAGAAGTCCAGCTTTGAAAGAGAATAAGAATTATTCCAATGTAGATTGTCTACTATACCAATGTTTTGACCCCATCTGGCTTCCCTGTGGGGATGACTGCCAAGTCCACAACTCCCTTCCATACCAGAATCAAGGCTACTGGCTCCAAGTACCTACTGGATAATTCTACTTAAAAGTCCTACTGTCATCTCAAACTTCATTCCACCAACAGGTTATCCAGGTCAACCATAACTTCAATACCTAAAATAATACTCATTTCTAGAAAAACTAGTATTTTCCTTTAATCAGCATACAGGAAAATACTTTCAGGCAAGATCACAAGAGCAGACTTGTCAGACTTGATGAGTGGTAGGTCCCCACCCAAAGAACAAATAATTCTCATGGCTCTTGTATACCCTCAGAGGTCCAGAAACAGCTCTCACTCTGGCCTTCCTCACGGCTAGCCACTATTCATCTAGGAGTCAGAAGTGGTTGTGGGGGATAGCTCTTGTTGCAACCCCTTCCCACCATTCCTAAAATTCGTGTTTTCACTTTTCCCAGTAGGCAATGCTGACAGGATATTTGGGTCCTGTACTAAGTTTCCTTTGAATGCGTTGCTCCAGCTCAGAAGAATAATGGTACGTTTCACTATGCAGTTCCAAAGCCTTCCAGAGTCTCGAAGTTCAATGTTGCTGTCATCTTTGGTTATACCTAATTGCTGGCAAATTGGTAGATGTTACTAAAGGAATGTGTGCATGTGGATTGATAATTTCCCATTAGAAGCAGAATTTCTGTTCCTCTGACCTTGTCAGCATCTGTGCAGATATACTAATAATATAGACTGATGTTTTTACCTTGTGCTGAGGTAGCAGCAGTGAGAGCGAAGTCCATAAACTGGCACAGTAAAGAACAAGAGCTGATCCCAGGTGGGCAGCAAGGCGGTACTGACTGACTCGAGGGATGTCATGGGAGTCTGGTTTTTCTTCTAATCCACTTTTCACCATAAACCATCCCAATAGACCCTGGAACCAAAAACACAAGAGGCAAATAAAACAAGGCTGGATCTGTCCATTCAACTGTACTAGGTGAGAAAGTGAGTTGTCAGTTATCGGGAGTACTCCCCACTTGACCTCTCATTTCCATACCTTCCCATATCCCCAGTACCTCAGGAGTCATATCCTACCCACATTTTCACATATAGCACCATAAATGCTTAACCACTGTTTAGATTAATATTTTATTAAAGTGTAAGCCAAATGTAGAAAAGTACACAGAAGTTTATCTACAAGCAAAACCTTAAAAATACTTGATATAATTTAAAATTATGTAAAATGAAATGTAAGTGAAATATAAGAATAAAAAGGAGAGTTTTTCTATAAAAACCAGATTTAGTGTTTTGGAAAAGCTTTGATAAAGATAATTGCTTAAAAACAATTACTGTTGAGTTAGTAGGAATAGACAATTATAAAAGTCTTGCATGCACCTGGGGCACCTGGGTGGCTCAGTGGGTTAAAGCCTCTGCCTTCGGCTCAGGTCATGGTCTCAGGGTCCTGGGATCGAGCCCCACATCAGACTCTCTGCTCAGCAGGGAGCCTGCTTCCTCCTCTCTCCCTGCCAGCCTCTCTGCCTACTTGTGATCTCTGTCTGTCAAATAAATAAATAAAATCTTTAAAAAGAAAAAAAAAAGTCTTGCGTGGGGAGGAATCATAAAAGTCTGTAAGGCTTTGCTGGCAGATGGCTTTGCAAATGTCTAAGTTCCCACTTCTCTTTTAAGGAAAATGAAATGAAATGGTAGTTTATGGGGATGCAAGAGATCGGAAGTTAAACTCCAATCAGAGAAATCAAAGAACAGGCCTTAGTTCTTTGTTTAAAAAAAAAAAAAGTAATGAAAGTACATGTTTAAGCTTAAAAATTCAAGGTACGTATTACTCTGATACCCTGCTTTTTTTCAATTCATACAAATGTCAGTTTCACTTGTATCAGATAAGATACAGCCCTTTCAACACTGCCCTCCCAAGTCAATAGAAGCATGTCAGAGAGGTAGGGTTCGCCTACCTCCTCCTCTTCTTTTTTTTTTTTTAATTAACACATAATGTATTATTTGCTTCAGGGGTACAGGTCTGTGAATCATCAGTCTTATACGATTCACAGTTCTCCCACCTCTTCTAATAGATCTCCTCAGGAAATCTTTTAGAGCATCTCTTGCCCCCTTTATGATTACCCTGGATTCTAATTAGCTTGATTCCATCTGCATAGGACATTGGAAGACAAAGGAGTATATAGTGTGATTTGCCAGCTTCACTTTCTTCTTCCCATAATCCTATGTGCCATCTTCAAATTGCTGCCTCCCTGGGAGTCTGCTTTAGAGTGGTTTTGGTTTTGGTTTTTTTCATTCCAAAATAAACTTTCACTTTGTTTAACCAACCCTCCCTTAATTATTGTTAGACTTTTATTATGTCTCTTTATCTCTTTCTATGGTCTCTATTTTTTCTCTTCCATCTCCCTCTTTAATTCCAATTGGTTCTTACTACTTTTGAGCTCAATTAACCAATTAGCTTCTTCCTGGTCAAATTTTGATGTTTCTTTAATGCTCTAAGATGCTCTCTGAGGGCCTTTAATTGTGACCCAAATACTCGTATGTACCTTCTCTCATATTCCTTTTTTTGGATCTCAGTCTCAGGAAACCCCTTAACTGTGGGAATCTTCAAATTTGCTTCTTCAGCCATTCTAGCACAGGGATTCCATTCCCCTCTAGCAGACAAGTCAGAAAAGAAGAGACAAGAACCCAGGAAGAGAGCCATGAGAGGAAAGAACCTCTTGTGACTTAAAAATGTATTAACCAAGTGCTTACTAATTCCAGGCACTAAACTAACTACTTTATATGCATGATCTATCTTATTTAAGTCACACAAGCTAACCAGTAGGCACTATTATTATCCCTATTTACAGGTAAGGAAAGCACTGTCTACAGAAGGTAGAGAACTTGCCCTACTAAGTGACAGGGCTGGGCCATGCCTGTAACACTAAAATTCATCCTCTTTTCTACTCTGTTATACAGACTCAGATTCCTTCCTTAAAAACAATCCCAACGAGGGAGCTCCTGGAAGCATCTCTGGCTTCCCAAACTTGACTAAATCTTACCTGGAAGCAGACTAGCCCACATAGGGCAAGAACACGTCCTTTCATGCCACGGCTGAGCCAGCCCTTTCTCCAGAAGTAGGCAGCAGGCAGGATGTATGCGAGGCCCACAAGGCGACCCCACATTCGGTGTGAGTACTCCATGTACCAGATGAACTTGAATTCAGCCAGTGTCATATCATGATTCAAGCTGGGTGAAAAGGGAAGTCAAAATAGAAAGAAGAAACATCCTGATTTTTATTTCCAGACAGAATGCAGGAGCATTCTCAGTTTCAAAGCTTGAAATGAAAGGTCTGCCTTCTTCCTCATCAGTGATGTCAGGATCACTTTGGAACTGGAGGTTTAGAGTAGGAAGCTCACTAAACATTAACTGAAGCAAATATCGAGAAACAATGGAATCTCACCATACTAAAATGTTTAAATAAGCAAAAGATTGAAAGGGCCTAGTGGGATATTTACTTGATTTTCTATTATACTTACTTTTTAAAAAAAGATTTTATTTATTTATTTGAGAGAGAAAATGAGTGAGAGAGAACGAGAGCATTAGTGGGGATAGAGAGAGAAGCAGACTCCCCTGCTGAGCAGGGGGCCTGACATGGGGCTCAATCCCAGGACCCCAGGATCATGACTTGAGCCGAAGGCAGATGCATAACTGACTGAACCACCCAGAGGCCCCTATACTTACATTTTAAATTCCGGAAATTGCTGATATTTTTGGAATTCTGTTTCCCATTCCTCTTGACTAGTAGGTGGCTTCATCTCCTTTATCAAATGCCAGTCTACCATTGAAAGGCCAGACTCTGTCAACCTTAAGATAGGAAAGAAGTGTGTGTGATACATGCACACAGACACATGCACACACAATGCCGGGTTTCTCATAAATGGTTTACAGAACCAAATGGATCTGAACTTAACCCCTCTAAAGGTAAACACATCATTTTAGTGTATTCTTTTTTGACACCTTGCTTTCTTCTTACTGCTTAAAATTTCACCAGAAACAGCTGCCATCAGATACAAATTTCTTTGCTCCTTGTTCTCTCGATCCTTTAATTCAGCTCTTTTTACTTTTTTCTTTTACTAGCATTCTTTAACAGGTAAAATCAACCCTTAGAGCAAAGAAATGTGCCCTCAATGAATAAGTGACAGAGGGATTATTTACAGAGGGAAAAGAGATTTGTTGCAGATATAAAACAGTTTAGACTCTTGAGTGAATTTAAAGCTAATAAAACTTAAATTTGTCACAATTTCCCATAACAGTCTATATAACATATGGTATTTTGAAATAAGAGTACAGGGAACGTGGAGAGAATGTGAGGAACACATACTGTATTAACACCAGAAGGTATTTTCACCAAAAGGTGTGAGTGTCTCTCAAGTGAAAGCCTGATTTAGGTCGGAAGCAGCAAAAGTATAAGATGAACCTGGAATATCTTATCCACAAAGCAAAGAATTTAGTTACTAGGATTCTGTCAAAAAAACTCAGGAGGCAATTTGAAGAGGCTCTCATTGACTAAAGATGGAACAATTTGACCAAATCATCAGGGCAATGGATCGAAACATCAAATACACTTAAACCTATGAACTTATAATACTTAAAATCCAAACCCTTTATTGATCACCTTTGGAGGATGCTTGGAATCCAACTTATTACTTTCAAAACTGGTAAATTAAGAGGAAGATTCAAGTATTTATCCTGCCTTTCTTATAGAAACTGTACCTTACAATAACAAAATTGTTGATGAGGGCAAGTTTTTCTTGAGTTGAGCTAATAAAATATTACAGTTTTGCAACTGTAATAAAATCATGGATCTAGGCAATGATCATCAATGGCTGTTGGCATCTCTAATGGACACCAGATATTTATGAATGTCGTAATCACTTGTGAAGTATTTTGCCCCCTGCTCCCAACCTGAATCTGATCAAGCAAAAAGTGGTTTACAGGAAATACTGGGGATAATGGGACATGTTAAACACCACCACAAGTATGCAGTTAACAAAATCCAGACTGGGAAACTCCATAGGACCAATCAGTTATATTTCTTTAATAGAAAAAAAAAAAACTACATGAAATGGGGGAGGGAGGGAGAAGAATCTACAGATTTAAAGGGACCCAAGAGGCATACAATACAATTGTGATCCGCTTATGTGCATTTAATTCAAACAAACTGTTTTTTTTTTTTTTTAATTTTTGAGACAAACTTGAAAACTGTTTGTAGAGGGAAAATATATGCAAATAATGCACAGCAAACAGGTAAGACCTAAACCAGGCTTTATGAAGGGCTCCCAATAATAACTCTATAAACTATCCTATGGCAGGCAAGCCCTCAGACATGTCCCACTTTAGGCCTCAGTTTCTACATATATAAAATGAGGGAGTGAGACTAGATGATTCCCAAGGTCCCTTCCCCCTTGGTCATCCTGTACTTCTACTGATGACCCAAAGAGCTGACTCACTACAAGCAAATTACTCACCTAGTCACTCCACCAAGAATAACTGCTCCAGCCACTGTTCCACTGCAGACCAGGAGCCATCGACCTACCACCCGCTCAGCAGCTTTTGAGGGAAGGGACACTGTACCCCTTCCAGACTGCAAAGTTACTTCAGAGACGGTGCTGTACTGCCCTGGCCTCAGGGAGCGCCTGATCCCACAGCTGCAACCACACTAAGGATCAAGACAGACAAATTACAACTGGCGACAGAGGGAAAGGCCTCAGTCCACTGTTCTCAAACACAATCCCACTCTGTCTAGACTGGAGTACCCTGTATGGCCACATCTCCACCGCTTCTGCCCTAGTAAATCATAATCTCCTATCTGGATTACTGCATCCAGCCCACAACTGGCTCAGCTCTAGTTTTGCCTCACTCCAATCCATCCCCACACTACATGACCCTTCTGGTCTCTGCATACTTCCCCCAGACTTTACACCTAGATATGGATTATTTTCTTTCTTGCTGACTGGGATGCTCCCTGCCTCCTTACTGAGAATATCTACAATACATCTCAGTTCAGATGCCACCTCCTCTGGGAAATATTCCTAGATTCTCCTGGGTCTGCAACAGGTCATTCCCCCAGCACACTGTACCTTTCCTATCTCAGCCCTTAAAACATTATAATGTACTTCAGGTTTATTTGTTTCCATCTCCCACTAAGCTGAGTTGAAGGACAGAAGTGTCTGGTCAGTCTGGCTCTTTGTCTTCTGACACTTTTGTTCCTAACACAGTTCCCTTACATAACAAGACCTTAATAAAGATTTGGCAAATGAATTACAAATGAATTAACTGTGCTTTCCTCCAGGGCAAGAGCCTTTCGGTATTTATCTTTTGCTTCCCAGCTCCCAAGACATAATAATCACTCAATAATTATTTGTTGAGCGAATGCAAGTCCTCTTCTGACTCTGTCCCTGAGTCTAAAGATTTGTGTTCTGTTTCCTAACTTCAGTGAACTTAAATTAAGCGTCAATTTCCTTCTCTGTGGAATGGGGTTATAAGTTCCTTACCTGGCTACACGGGGACTTTTAGCAAAAACCAAATATATAGGTAAAAATTACTGAGCTCTTACTATGTGCTAAACGCTTGCTGTATATGAAATTAATTAACTCTTACCACAACTGTACGAAGTAGGTATTGCTATTCCCATTTCACAGATGGAAGGAATTAAGGCACAGAAAGGTTACTTAACTTGGTTAATACCATATAGCCAGTAAGTGGCAGGTCCGGATCCTACCTCAGGGACTCTGGGTACAAAGAAATGCGCTGTGAATTTAAAGGAACTACGGGAATGTGATGTGGGGTTATCTGTTATCTTTCTCCTGACTCTCGACTCCTGTACGATTCCGCGACCGAGTCCTCTGCGGTGCAATACCTGGGATCTAGGCGCCGCCCTAGGAACAAGGAGCCGGAGACACGGGCTCCCCACCAAGGCCTTCAGGGGCGGAAAGAGTAATCGCTGCATACTGAAGACAGTGCAAAGAAACCACGTCCAAAACCCAGCTCCCTGTGGTCTCCTTTCTCCACCACTGAACAAAGAGACACTTCCGGGTCATACAGCGTGACCCCTCCTTCTCAGAGGGCAAGAAGCGACTGCGACTGCGTCAGCGACTCTCCTCTCGCGGGGGCTGCTGGGTCTGGGTGTCGGGGACGCGCAGAGGTGCGCGCAGCCATAAGGCGCGCTTCCTTGGTCGCGCGCGCCGGAACCCCGACTCCGTAGAAACCGAAGACGCAGGAGAGAGGAACGCGTCGAGCATGAAGAGGCAGGGGGCCTCCTCGGAGCGGAAACGGGCGCGCATACCGTCCGGGAAAGCCGGTGCGGAAGGGGGCGGGGAGGGGGCGGTCGTCCGACTTGACAGCGCGGGGCGGGCCTGCGGGAGTTCTGGCCAGTGATGTCGCGATTTTTCTCCGAGCACTTCGCCCACCCCCTCGCAGCTCGCCGCGGGGCACGTTTTGTCGTTCTGGCTTTAAATGTGGGGAAGCCGAGGGCCTGAGAAAGGGCTTGTAGCGAGAGTGACCGGGTTCTGGAACCAGGCGTGTGGGGTCGAATCCCGGCGCCACCACGTTTAGAGTGCGACCGTGTTCAAGTTGGTTAACTTCTCTCAGCCTCACATTCCCCGTCGCGACGCGAGGCTACCAGTCCCCCACCCCGTGGCGTCGTTGGGACAGTTAGATGCCGAGCGCTGAGCTCCGTGCCAACCCCTGGTGACCACTTGGTAACCTGTAGCTGCTGCGGCGGAGGTGAGGACTGTCCCCAAAGCTGCACAGCTGCCGGGTGCCGGAGCTTGTGACTGCCCCCAGTCCCGAGTGCTTGCTGAGCCAGGCGGGACGGCGTGGCAGGTGCTAGGGGATTTGGCAGACCCCCCTCCACCCCGCACCTGAACTCTTGGTTCCTGTGGACCAGGAAAGCTTTTTGATCTCAGGACCCCTTTCCCCTCCTAAAAATTAATTGAGAACCTCAGAGACGTTTTACTTATATAGGCTGAGTCTATTGGTGTTGCTCCTATACGAAGTTAAAACAGAAAATTTAAAATATTAATTAATTAGGAACCCATTACGTGTTAGCACAAATCACATTGTGAGTGTGTGACAAATAACTGTCTTCCTAAACAAACAAATAGAATGCCAGTGTTTTATATTTTTTTTTTTTGCAAATCTCTTTAAGATCTAGATTAATGGAACTGTTACTTCTGCATTCAATCTGACCTGTCAGGGAGCCGCTTGAAAATTCCACGCCACTTGTGAGAGAATGAGCGTGAACAAGGCAAATAAAGTCTCAGTATTATTATGAAAAAGCTTGTCAAGGCACAGACTCTGAGAGGGTCTTAAAGGCCCCGGCAGCTAACTGGACTACCACACTTTGAGAACGGCTGCTCCAAACAGATACTTTTTGTGGAGCGGATGGACGCCTTTGATTCCTACAAATAACTCTGTTTCCTGGACAGCTGACTTACTCTGCCTTCTGTCAGAGCCTCCCCTGTGCGCCTCCCTCCTCTCCTGGCCAAAGTCCTTCCTCCTGTGAGGCAAGTGGTACCTCTGCAGCACTGTCCAGTTAGACTGATGGGACAGCTGGTGTGGGTGGCTCTCTGGAAACTTGGAGTGAATGCAGTGCTCTTGGTTAAGAACATAGAGTGGCTCTTAAGTCTTGAACAGTGTGAGACTGACAGTCTTCTTTTAAATAAGTGAGAGTGTTGCAGTTTGATGTAAGCAGATGATAGATGTTTGTTTTTCAAATTAAAAATAGCCTTTTGGGGCGCCTGGGTGGCTCAGTTGGTTAAGCCTTTGCCTTCGGCTCAGGTCATGATCCCAGGGTCCTGGGATAGAGCCCCACATCCAGCTCCCTGCTCAGCGGAGGGCCTGCTTCTCCCTCTCCCTCTGCCTGCTGCTCTGCCTACTTGTGCTCTCTCTCGATCTCTCTGTCAAATGAATAAATAAAATCTTTTTTTAAAAAGCCTATTAAAAAATGATAAAAGCAATATTGGGTAGAAAAAAAGCAACACAGAAAAGTAAAAAGAGGAGGACCCACTAGGCTGCTCAGTTCGTAAAACAGCAGACTTTTTTTTTTTTTAAGATTTTATTTATTTATTTGACAGAGAGCAAGAGCACATAAGCAGATGGAGCGGCAGAGGGAAAAGGAGAAACAAGCTCCCTGCTGAGCAGGGAGCCCAATGTGGGGCTCCATCCCAGGACCCTGGGATCATAACCTGAGGCAGAGTCAGTTGCTTAACCAACTGAGCCACCCAGGCACCCCAAGCATCAGACTCTCCATCTCAGCTCAAATCTTAATCTCAGCCTGACGTTTGGGTTCCACAGTGGTCTCCAGGCTGGGCTTTTTTAAGTGGAGCCTACTTTAAAAAAAAAAAAAAAAAAAAGGTAAAAAGAGGAAAGTAAAAGTAATTCCAAATCTTACCACATAGTAGCCATCTTTATCAGCACGTAGTGATTCTTTTAGGTATTACTGCATGAAGTATACATTTAATACTCTTAATTGTAAAAAAGCAAAGCAAAACAAAAAACTTATGTATTCAGCTTACAGGAAAACTCCAAACATATTTTCATCACACTTTTAGTGTAAATACATGAATGAAATTTGTGAATTTATATTATTCAGCCTTTAGTAAGTCTTTGCATGACTACTGTGTACCAAGGTAGACACTGTGCTTGTTGTAGGTGATAATGAAGATTTCTCACATAAAAACCTTAGGAACTTTAGGTCAAGTAAAATGGAACAGATACCTATCTACATACATAATAATAAGAGGTAGAAAGTAATTAGTATTTTAAGAAGATACAATTAGTGTTTTAAAGAGGAACATATAATTTATGAAGAGTTATATGAGTTCAAAAGAGGGAGAGCCCTACTTTGGGAGAGAGGAGATATGGAAATGTGATTCAGTATGAATCTTGGAAGATTTTACCATTCAAAGATGGAGCTGGCAGGACTTTGTGGTTTGGGGAGATGGTATAAGCAAGAGCAAAGATGAGAATTGAGGGCAACTGGAGGTTTATAGAGGAAATAATATGTCATTTATTAATGATAACTTTTTGTACACACAATGGGTACTCTCCACTTTTCATTAATTAAATTTAGTCCTCACTACTCTGAGGTAGGTTCTAAAAGCTACTCTGTTTTATAGAAAACTTAAGCTAAGTAACTTGTCTGGGATCACACAAATAAGTAGTGGGGCCAAGATTTGAAGTCCATCCTTGTTCTTAAACATATCTTTATAAAAACATTTAAACATACTCTGAAAACATTGA
Source organism: Enhydra lutris kenyoni (assembly GCF_002288905.1). Classification (NCBI taxonomy): domain Eukaryota; kingdom Metazoa; phylum Chordata; class Mammalia; order Carnivora; family Mustelidae; genus Enhydra; species Enhydra lutris. Next base: position 52,146,328 of record NW_019154096.1, read on the forward strand.
GAAACATTGAAAAAATCTGACTTAGAATATGATGATGAGGGCTATGTTTTAGGAAGATTAATTTGGCATTCAATGTATATTTTTTATTGTATTGTATAATTTATTATACATATGTCTGTGTACTTACTTCATAGTTAAGAGACCGATTTAATACTCAGTATGGTATTTTATTGCATTCATGGTCTCTAGTGTATTTACCTACTTGCCTATTATTGGACATTGGATTTGGGCAGCAAAATATAAAATAATGGTTGTCAATTGGTCTGGATGGATAGTATCATCAATGAATTGCATTGCTTTCTATGTGTTTTAGGAACAGCAAATGGATTTCTCATGGAAGTGTGTGTTGATTCAGTAGAGTCAGCTGTAAATGCAGAACGAGGAGGTAAGACAAAAGAGAATGAATGACAGTTGGTTGGCAATCCTTCTAAAAGTCTGAAAATGGGGATGCCTGGGTGGCTCAATTGGTTAAACATCCAACTCTTGATTTCTGCTTAAGTCATGATCTCAGGATTGTAAAATTGAGCCCCAGGTCAGACTCAGCGCTGGGTGTGGAGCGTGCTTGGAATTCTCTCTCCCTCTCCCTCTGCCCCTCCTTCTGTCCTCTCTCTCCCTCTAAAAAAAAAGTCTGAAAAGGAATCCTATGAACTGATCTTGGGAGCCCTTGTGATCTCTAAGGATCCTAGTAATCTTTTTGAAAACAGCCAACCAACTGGAAAACATACTGGAAAATTATCATCTTTATCATCTTCTAATCTTACTCCTCCAATAGATCACATTTTGAGTCAAGTGTCCATAATAGTGCTTACTCACCAACTTCATGTTTTTTCAATTGAACTTAGCAAAGACTTCATTTTTTTTCAAACTGTTGACTTAAAGATGATTTAAGAGTTTTGCTGCCATTTTCATCATCAAGACTTCTATCATTATCTTTCTTTTTAAAAAGATTTATTTGAGAGAGAGCAAAAGAGAGAGCACAAGTGGGTGGAGGGGCAGAGGTAGATGGAGAAGCAGGCTCCCTGCTCTCAGGGAGATCCCAGGACCAGGACCCTGAGATCCCAGGACCCTGAGATCATGACCTGAACTGTAGGAGGACACTTAACCAACTGAGCTAACCAGGTGCCCCCATTATCTTTTTTTTTTTTTTAACATTATCTCTTTTACCTCCAGGTTTGTTTTGCATTCTGAACCTGCTTTAATGGGGGAAATGTAGACATTCCCTTCATCTCAGGGTCAGAAATTTGTGAAGACTTTTTATCATGGAAAATTCCAAACATATACAAAAGTAGAATAGTATATTGAATCCCCCATGTACTCATCACTCAGCATCTGCTAGTTTCAGCACATGGCCAATATTTCAACTATATCAGGAAATCAGGACACTTTTTATAAAGAGCAACATAGTGTAGGGGTGCCTGGGTAGCTCAGTCAGTTAAACATCTGGCTCTTGATTTCAGCTCATGCCATGATCTCAGATTAAGGAATCTGCTTGAGATTTTCTCCCTCTCTCTCTGCTTCTCCCCCTGCTGTCATGTGTGCATGCACATGCTCTCTCAATAAGTAAATATTTTTTTTAAGAGCCACATGGTAGGGGCGCCTGGGTGGTTCAGTGGGTTAAAGCCTCTGCCTTCGGCTCAGGTCATGATCTCAGGGTGCTGGACTGGAGCCCCGCATTGGGGGCTCTGCTCAGTGGGGAGCCTGCTTTCTCCTCTCTCTCTGCCTGCCTCTCTGCCTACTTGTGACCTCTATGTCAAATAAATAAATAAAATCTTAAAATTTAAAAAAGCCACATGGTATGTATTTTCAGTTTTACTGGCAACATTTGGTCTTTGTGGAATATTCTTTGTATTTTTAAAATAATCCTCTGAAAATGTAAAAACAGTTCTTAATTTGGCAATAAAAAAAGAGTAAAGTTCTGATATGTGCTACAACATAGAGGAATCTTGAAATTCATTATAAATGGAAAAAAACAGTCACAAAATACCACATGCTATATGATTCCACCTGTACAAAATGCCACATTAGGTAAATTTTATTATTTTTTAATTTTTTAAAGATTTATTTATTTATTTATTTGACAGAGAAAGAGAGAGAGATCACAAGTAGGCAGAGAGGCAGGCAGAAGAGAAAGGGAGGAAGCAGGCTTCCCGTGGAGCAGAGAGCCCAATGTGGGGCTGATCCCAGGACGCTGAGATCATAACCTGAGCCCAAGGCAGAGGCTTTAACCCAGTGAGCCACCCAGGCGCCCCTCACATTAGGCAAATTTTATTTTTTATTTTATTTTTTTAATTACTTTTTTAAAGATTTTTTATTTATTAGACAGAGATCACAAGTAAGCAGAGAGGCAGGCAGAGAGAGAAGAAGGGAAGCAGGCTTGCCACTGAGCAGAGAGCCTGATGTGGGGCTCGATCCTAGGACCCTGGGATCATGACCCGAGCCGAAGGCAGAGGCTTTAACCCACTGAGCCACCCAGGCGCCCCGCATTAGGCAAATTTTAGAGGCAGAAAGTAGATTAGTGGTTGCCTAGGGTTGAGGGGCATGGAAGAACAGAGGTGATTGCTAAAGGGTATTAGGTTTCTTTTTGGGATGAGGAAAATGTTCTAAAATTGATTGTGGTGATGGCTGCAGAACTCTGTAAGTATACTAAATGTATTGAATTGTATACTTTAAGTGGGTGAATTATATGGTATGTGAATTATGTAGCAATAAAGATTTTTATTTTTTAAAAAACAAATACATTTTTAACTTATAGGTCATAACAAAAAAAGCTGTGGCCTTTGGCCTGCAGTGGATTAAGATGTTGTCAGCCTGATCCATTCTTTATAAGGTTTTTTTCATCTTTTTACTTAATAATTTTAGCACTGCATCTTTTAGTAGGGTTTGAAAATTTGTACTATATTACATCAAACATTTACTTTTCACTTATTAGCAGTATGCTTCTTCTATAAAGAACTTTCCCTCATCAACTGTTTATCTTGAGGTTCAGTTTCTAGAAGAAAGGCAGGATAAATGCTTGCTCCTTTTCCAGTTTACTGATTTTTGGATAATGAGTTTATTCTCTGTCTCCCAGTGAATTGTTTTATCAACATGAATTTAGATTTAGACATATTTCATATGTTTTACTCCTCAATAGTTATTCTTCTTATTGATTCTCCCATGTTTGACTGGTACGAGCCTCTTCAGCCTGGATCCTGAGACTCTCTTGACATGACCCTGTAGGCTGATGGCTAATCTGCTTTTAGCATTCACTTATTCTTGAAATTATTTTGATATAAGCTATTTAAAATTACCTTGTACTTTTATATATCTTAGAATAATAAAGACTCTTGCAAAAGATTATCTGTGAAGGTCAGGGTTCCACTATTGCCAATCCAGACCATATTTTTTCTGAGTCACATCCTTGTACATGGAGAAGAAACCCTGTAATACAAAATTTCAAGAGACCTAGCTTAACTTGAATTAACTCTTAAGTTTGATATCAGTAACACCAGATGACTTGCAGAATATAGTTGGGATTAAAAGAAAAGTTTTAGGCTAGTTTTACAATTTGATTTCTTTCAGTTCCTAAGACTCTGCTCTATATTTGGAAAAAATGTTAAGTTTACTGTTTCATAAATGTTTATTTTGGATGATAATTTCTGAGAAGTGCTTCTTAACATTTTTCTTAATTTTTTAAAAGTTTATTGTATTGAGCAATTCCTTTTTTTTTTTTTTTACATAGGTGCTGGTCGGATTGAATTATGTTCTGGCTTACTGGAAGGAGGAACCACACCCAGCATGGGTTAAGTGTTTTCCCTATTTTCTGGTAGGAGTTTATAGAGCCTGGAGACAATAGAAAATATGTTTCATTGAGATCCTTTACTAGTGTTAACAATGTTAACATTAGTTAGTATGTGTGTGTGTGTGTATATATATATATTAGATATGTTAACAATGCTGTAGATATTAAATTAGTTACAGGTGCTTATGGTTGTAAATAAACTTCAAAGATGAGATCCTTGTACATCAAAAAGTTGAGAGATAGTTACTGTTAACGTTATCTTTTCATCCTGGCATCTTCAGCATATTGACTTTTGTCTTCATTTCTCCCATCCTGGTCTTTGTGCTGTTATCATACATTTTGCTTCTGTATATGTTAAAAATATATACACTCCACACTGCATTTTTAAAAATTATGTTATATCAGTCACCATTCAGTACTTCATTAATTTTTGATGTAGTGTTCCATGATTCATTATTTGCATATAACACCCATTATTTTTGTTTAAAGAGCCAATTGGGGCACCTGGGTGGCTCAGTTGGTTGAGCATCCGACTCTTGAGTTCATCTCAGGTCATGATCTTAGGGTTGTGGATTGAGCCCCATGTTTGGCTCCGCACTCAGTTGGGAATTGGCTTGAGATTCTCTCCCTCTCCCACTGCCCCTCCCCCACCAACTAGTGCTCTCTTTCACACTCTCTCTCTCTCGAATAAATAAATATTCCAAAAAAGAAGAATCAATTATCTCTTTTAAAGAGATTAAACTAATAAGAAAACAATCATGTATTTACCTATGTGTAGTTACTATTTCTGATGTTCTTCATTCCTTCATGTATGTCCGTATTTCCATCTGATTTCATTTTCCTTCTGTCTGAAGTAATTCTTTTAACATTTTTCTTGTAGTACAAATATGCTGGGGATGAATTCATTCAGCTTTTATATATCTCAGAACATCTTTCCCCATTTTTTGGAAGTTATTTTTGCTGGGTATGGAATTCTAGATCAATAGTTTGTGTTTTTTTTTCCTTCTTTCAGTACTTTAAAGATGTTTCTCCACTGTCGTCTTCTTGCTGGTGTTATTTCTCATATGAAATATCATCTGTACCTTTGTTTTTTTGTTTTTCTATGTAATGGCTCTTTTTCGTGGTTGCTTTAAAATTTTTTTCTTTATTCCTGGTTTGAGCAATATGATATGATATGCCTGATTATAGTTTTCTTCATGTTTCTTGGACCTGGGCATTTGTAGTTTTCATCACATTTGGAAAATTTTCCTCATTCAGTGTACACCACCCCTTCCTTAAGAAACTTGAGTTATACTTGTTTTAGGCTGCTTGAAGTTGTCCCACAGCTCACTGATGAACTACTCTTTTTTTTTTTTTTAAAGTAGCCTCCACGTCCAGTGTGGAGCCCAACTCGGGGCTTAAACTCATGACTGTGAGATCGAGACCTGAGCTGAGATCAAGAGTCAGACACTTAACCAACTGAGCCACCCACGCACCCCTCTTTTTGTATTAATCTCCCTTTTCTCTGTTTCATTTTGCATAGATTCTGTTGGTTTGTCTTCAAGTTTACTAATCTTTTCTCTGCAATGTCTAATCTGCTATTAAACCCATCTAGTACATTTTTCATCTCACACATTATAATTTTTGTCTTTAGGAGTTTGTTTCTGAACTCTTTTAAAGGTTTGGAATAAAGTTATAGTAGATGTTTTAATGACTTGGATGCTAATTCTAACATCTGTATCAGTTCTAGGTTGGTTTCATTTCAATGATTTATCACCTCATGATGCATCTTAGTTTCCTGCCTGATAATTTCTTATTAGTTACCAGACATGAATTTTGCTTTATTGGATCCTGGATATGTTTGTATTCCTATAAACACTCTGAAGCAGTTGGGTTATTTGGAAACAGTTTTTTCCTTTTGGGTATTGCCTTTAAAATGTGTTAAGCAGGTCTGAAACAGTGGTCAGTCTAGAGTTAATTATTCCTACTACTGAAGAAAGATCCTTCTGTGTACTGTACCCACTGCCCCATGAATCTTCAATTTTTCCTATCTGCCTGTTGGGAATGGGTATTATTTTTGACCTGACAGGTGTGAATGAAAGGCACTATTTTTTTCTAATTCTTTTAGTGCATTGTCCCCTGGCCTTGTACGATTCATTGTATATATGCACTCAATAATACTGAGCTGAATACTGAAGGGAGATTCTCTGCAAATCTCCAAAATTTCTTTCTGTCCTCCCTGGTGTTCTTTCCTGGGAACTCCAGTCACTTGGTCTCCCTGGACTCTCAGCTTTGTCTCTTCAACTCGGAATTCTCTGGCTTCCACTTGGGTTCCCCCTTTCTATGCTGCAGCCTAGAAAACCCTTAAGGACATTAAATAGATAGATAGAAAGAAAGAAAGTAAGAAAGAAAATCCTCAAGGTAGTAATTTGGGCCAGTTATAGAGCTGACTTCGTTTGTTTCCCATCTTTCAGGCATCGTTGTTTTTTGTTGCTTGACACAAAATCTCTTGCAAACCATTGTTTCATATATTTTTCATATTCATATGTGTTTTGGTTATTATAGGTGGGAGGGTAAATCCAGTCCCTGTTACTCTGTCTTGGTCAAAAGCAGAAGTCCGTGTATGAATTTTTGACTCTTCTGTGTTATTCTAAAGTTGATAATAGCATTATTTAGTATAAAGGGATTATATATGCAATAGCTCTTTGGAATCTTCTCACTAAAGGAGAGCATTCCCTGGCCATTCTGTGGTATCTCTAGAACATACCTAAATTTGAGTGCAATCTGTGTTTTGCAACAGCAATCATGATTTATTGCTTGGTATTGGGCATATTTTTGTCCCATGCAAAATTGGGGTTCTTTTAGGAAGGAAGGAAGAAGTAAATCCATCGTGCCTGTCACAAAACATATACAATTGATTCCCAATACATGGTGGTTTGGCTTATGGCTTTTTGGGTTTATGATGGTATGAAAGTAATACGTATTCAGTAGAAGTTGTTCTTTGAATTTTGAATTCTGATCTTTTCCTGGATTAGCCATTTGTAGTATGATACTCTCATGATGCTGGGCAGCCACAGCTCCCAATTGGCTTTGCAATCACAAGAGTAAACAACTGATACACTTGCAACCATTCTGTACCCACATATCCATTCTGATTTTCATTTTCAGTACTGTATTCAATAAATTACATGAGATATTCAACAGTGTTATAAAATGGGCTTTCCATTGGATGATTTTGCCCAACTGTAGGCTAATGTAAGTTTTCTGAGCACGTTTATGGTAGGCTAGCCTAAGCTGTAATGTTCAATACGTTAGGTGTATTAAAGGCATTTTGACTAGGATTTTTTCAGCTTAAGAGAATGTAATGTAATTATAGTATAAGATGTAATTGCAGTGTAAGTTATGGAAGATCTTTACTATTGAGGGTTTCTGAGCTAGCAATGAATTGTGTCATTTAGGTATTTTTGTTCATAGATCTCTACATAAATTCACAAGTAGAACTTTGCTCTTTTTTATATTATTTTCAAAAAAGGTTTGATAAATTTCTTTGTTCGTTAAAGGGTCATAAACTTTAGAGCTATATAAACATCTCTAGTAAGTTCTAAATAGAGCTATAATCAATCAGAAAGGAAAAATCTTATGGAATACACAGGCAGAATATTGAGCCTGTTATATTACACTTTCAAACGTCTTATACCAGGAAAAAGATTTTTTTTTTAAAGATTTTGTTTATTTGACCGAGCAAGAGATCCCAAATAGGCAGAGAGGCAGGCAGAGAGAGAGGGGGGAAGCAGGCTCCCCACTGAGCAGGGAGCCTGATGCGATGTGGGGCCTGATCCCAGGACCCCGGGATCATGACCTGAGCTGAAGGCAGAGGCTTAACCCACTGAGCCACCCAGGTGCCCCCAGCAAAAAGACTTTTTTTAGTCAACTGACAAGTGCTTTTAAAAATGCAGTAAATTCCTTTTTTTTACTAAATTGCTCTTTTTTACCCTTGATTCTCTTATTACTTAACTTCTATTATATACACATTTTAAAATTAATGTTGTCATTCCCTTTAGATCCTCCTTTCTCTGGTTTCCTCAGCATTGCTTCCTTTTCTTGTAGAAGTGATACACAAGAGCAAATGTAAAAGGCCAATAAATTTTATTGACTTCCTTGAGCTGTTAGTTCACATTTGAATTTTATTTTTTTTAAAGATTTAAAAAATTTATTTGAGAGGGAGAGTATGTGAGAGAGAGAGCACAAGCAGGGGGAGACGCAGGGTGGGAGGAGAAGCAGGCTCCCTGCAGGGAGCCCAATATAGGGCTGGATCCCAGGACCCTGAGATCATGACCTAAGCTGAAGGCAGACACTTATCCCACTGAGCCACCCAGGCATCCCTTATATGTGAATTTAATTAGTCTGCTCTCTATTCTTTTAGGTGTCCTTCAAGTAGTGAAGCAATGTGTCCAGATCCCAGTTTTTGTGATGATTCGGCCACGTGGAGGTGACTTTTTATATTCAGATCGTGAAGTCGAGGTGATGAAGGCTGACATTCGTCTTGCCAAGCTTTATGGTGCTGATGGTTTGGTATTTGGAGCATTGACTGAAGATGGAAACATTGACAAAGAGTTGTGCATGTCCCTTGTGGGTAAGAATGTAGCCTCTAGTGATAATTGCATTTAATCCTCCTGATATTGAAAATAATATAACATTGTGTGTCATCTCAGATTTAAGGTAAAGAAAGAAAAACGCAAGTTTTTCTGAAAACTGTCTTTTCAGTCACACCTGCAGGCACTTAAGCTAACCTATTTTAAGCAGTAGTTATCTAGATGTTTGGGGCAGAGGGTATATGTGTTCTAGTCCTATGACTCCTAAGTTTAAGTTGTTATAGATCAAGTTCTGTTACTGTTCCTAGAAGGTTTTTTGTTTGTTTGTTTTAAGATTTTTATTTGTTTATTTGACAGAGAGAGAGAGATCACAAGTAGGCAGAGAGACAGGCAGAGAGAGAGAGGGGGAAGCAGGCTCCCCACCAAGCAGAGAGCCTGATGCGGGGCTCGATCCCAGGACCCTGAAATCATGACCTGGGCAGAAGGCAGAGGCTTAACCCACTGAGCCACCTAGACGCCCCTGTTCCTCAAAGGTTTAAGGGAAGTTTACCTTGATTCCTTTAATCACTACACGAAAAACTTTAAAAGCTATTGCAATTGGTGAGGATGGGGAGATGTGGAGAGGATAGAAGCATACTACTTATATTACTAGGCAAAGTTTTTCTTGAAGATTCTCAGAGGGGTAAAAGTAATAGATATAATGCTGCCTTTGTACTCACCAGATCGCATAATTTTTATTTGGTCTAGCTAAGGAGTGGATGACTGTTTTTTGGTATGAAAATCAGAGATTAATGGAAACATAGGAATTCTGAATTTGGAAGGCTGCGATTTTGTTATTTTAGTTCACTCTCTTTACTTCCTAAGAAAGGAAAGTATAAAAAAGTCCCACCTAACATGGAAAATTCTGTGTATAGTAATCAGTGATGATCTTCATTTATATTGTTATTTGGCTTTCTTTTTATAGCTATATGCCGTCCTCTACCAGTCACTTTCCACCGAGGTGAGTCATTTCCATTTTAGAAGTTCTGTTGAATGGTGTCAGTTTTCTAATTTCACCAAATGCCATAACCTTTTTATGGAACACAATATTGGAGTATTACACTATTGCCAGTTGTTTTCTTTTTTCTTTTTTAAGATTTTATTTATTTATTTGACAGACAGAGATCACAAGTAGGCAGAGAGGTAGGCAGAGAGAGAGGAAGGGAAGCAGGCTAGCAGGCTCCCTGTTGAGCAGAGAGCCGATGTAGGGCTCTATCCCAGGACCCTGGGACCATGACCTGAGCAGAAGGCAGAGGCTTTAACCCACTGAGCCACCCAGGCGCCCAGCCAGTTGTTTTCTTTATCCTGACCTTGGGACAGACTGTTTTAAATTTAGAGATGCACAATTTGAAGCTTCGTTATGAAAAGTTGTTAAAAGTAAGTAGTAGTGGTGGTTGTGGATTATAATAGAGGGAGAGATTAGGAATTGGCTACAAGTATATGTACTTGTCCAAGCAAGAATTTTGCGATTCTTTTTTTTTTTTTTTTTAGATTTTTTTTTATTTTTAAGTAACTGCTACACCCAGTGTGGGGCTTGAACTCACAACCCCAAGATCAAGAGTCACATGCTCTTCTGATGGAACCAGCCAGGTGCCCTGAGGTTCATTTTTATTAGATTTCCTTAGACCATATGCAACCACCAAAAACCACTGTGGCCAGTGAAATGAATGGCTTAAGCCAGACAAGACCATTCTAGGAGCTAGTGGTACAGCCAGCTTTCTCAGATGAATATAAGATTTATGGGCAGAGAGAGGGGTGGATATCTACATAAGAATTGGATACTATTAGGAAGGAGGAAAGACAGAATAGATGGAGAGAATCAATGAAGAGATGTTCACTGTTGCGCATAAAACCATATTAATTGTCTGCATCAGAATGATTTCTAAAAAGTATCTGATAATTTCATGTAAAAAATACCTCTTACCTATAAATCAGGTAGTTCTAATTTCTGTACATTTTTGTCAAACCTTGGTTGGTAAAACGTAGGAGCAAGTGACAGTTTTGCCTGAAGAGGGCACTCTGTTATACATGAAAAGAAAGAAGTCTTAAGTCATTTTTTTTAAGTTGATGATATGTGCTTGAGAAATTGTTGAATGTTTTTCTGGCCTTTTGAGTGAGCATTCAAAGATTAGTATAACAGTGGGCACTGGCATTTGCATCTATTTATAGAAATTAGAGATAAAACATTTGTTACCCTTGTTTCTTTTTGAAATGAATAATACCACCAGATAACTGTTTTCTTGACTTGCTGTTTAGTAATGTTTATCATAAACTAGCAATAACTAAAAGATGTTAGAGTGTTTAAAATTCAGCACCTTGAGAGTGGCCAATAAGCAATCATTAAATATGAAAAGTAGTTTAAATTAGTAAACTTTTTTCTGAAAAATATGTAGTTTAAAGTTTGGCATGCTAAATAATTTAAAAAGTAAAGATGTCATGTAGAATGTATTTTTCTCTGTTCTTAAACTAAGAAAATCATTTCAAATTTCTTTTCCTTCAATACATTTAACAAACATATTTTCATGTTTTCAAAATTTTACTTTGTCCTGGGTTCTACATTTTTTTTCACTAATGTATTTAATGAGATAGTATGATAGTTTAATCACTGGTGAGGCCCTGCTACAAAAAAAGGAAAAGCCTCTGTGGTACATTTAGCTGTCTGTATACACTGAAGGATAAAGGGGTTAAGCACCTAATCCACTGTAGATTAGAACTTCCATATTATGTAGCAGTGCTGAGAACCAAAGCAGTAGTTTTTCTTTTTGAGGTTCCTAGTACCACTTTCCTCTCTGAGGAGGAGAAAAGTCTCTTAGAAAATAGAATGGAATTGTGAATATAGATAGACTATTGTAAACAACTGTCCGTATACTGTGAGCCTTAAGTATTTGGGGTAAATGGGATAGCATAAAATATTATCAATAATGAGAATGTGAACCAAGGCCTTTTTTAGAACTGGTCAGTATAATGTTTGTCTGAGGTCCAGTTTGTCCAGTTTATCTGAAGCCTTAAAACAGAATTTTCCAAATTTGAGTCACTTGTGTATCATATTTATAGTTTTACCATACCTGAGTGCTACGTGGCAAATTTATTTAATAATTTTCTTTAAATAAAATCTTAAGTGAATTATTTTAAAGAGAGACTTTTATAACTCATGAAAAATGGAAATGTTTCACTTCAAATCTGTATTTAACTAAATACATCTATTTAAATCTGTGTTTATTTAAATCTATTTAAAATGTTTACCATCTAAAATGCATACCATTATGGTATGCAGACTGTGGTATGCTGATAAATTTGTTCTTGGACAAAAAGAGCTCTGATATATAGTATTTGTAGATTTCTGTGGTTTAAATTGTCCCACCTTAACTGATTTCAAGCTGTCAATGGATTAAAAATGGTGCTTGCAAAACTCCTGAATATTTAACAATTAGCTTTGGCTTGCCAGTACGAGCTAAGTCCAGCACACCACTGTGTGTATACTCCATTTTGAAAAGCACTGTATTAGAGGATATCTATACAAAATTCAAATCAATTTTATTTATTTCAGCCTTTGACATGGTGCATGATCCAATGGCCGCTCTAGAGACCCTCTTAACCTTGGGATTTGAACGAGTATTGACCAGTGGCTGTGACAGTTCAGCACTAGAAGGGCTACCCTTAATAAAGCGACTCATAGATCAGGTATACATAATTTCTTTCCTTTCTTCCTAACTCTGTTGTGGTTGCTCCTGATATTCTGTTGTTTAGCTAGGTTAGGTAACTAAATATTACTGACTTAATAGTTCCCCTATACAGAAAAACAATCAGGTAGTAATATATAATTCTCATTTCTTTAACATAAGTGTTAATTATTTTTTTAAAGATATATTTATTTTAGAGAGATGGGGAAGTGGGGAAGGGGCAGAGGGAGAGGGAGAGAAAGTCTTTTATTTTTTATTTTTTTAATTTTTTCAGCATAACAGTATTCATTATTTTTGCACCACACCCAGTGCTCCATGCAATCCGTGCCCTCTACAATACCCACCACCTGGATCCCCCAACCTCCCACCCCTCGCCCCTTCAAAACCCTCAGATTGTTTTTCAGAGTCCATAGTCTCTCATGGTTCACCTCCCCTTCCAATTTCCCTTAACTCCCTTCTCCTCTCCATCTCCCTATGTCCTCCATGTTATTTGTTATGCTCCACAAATAAGTGAAACCATATGATACTTGACTCTCTCTGCTTGACTTATTTCACTCAGCATAATCTCTTCCAGTCCCGTCCATGTTGCTACAAAAGTTGGGTATTCATCCTTTCCGTTGGAGGCAAAATACTCCATAGTGTATATGGACCACATCTTCCTTATCCATTCGTCCGTTGAAGGGCATCTTGGTTCTTTCCACAGTTTGGCGACCGTGGCCATTGCTGCTATAAACATTGGGGTACAGATGGCCCTTCTTTTCACTACATCTGTATCTTTGGGGTAAATACCCAGTAGTGCAATTGCAGCATTACAGGGTAACTCTATTTTTAATTTCTTGAGGAATCTCCACACTGTTCTCCAAAGTGGCTGCACCAACTTGCATTCCCACCAACAGTGTAAGGGGGTTCCACTTTTTCCACATCCTCTCCAACACATGTTGTTTCCTGTCTTGCTAATTTTGGCCATTCTAACTGGTGTAAGGTGGTATCTCAATGAGGGAGAGAAAGTCTTAAGCAGAATCTGTACGGAGCCAAACACAGGGCTTGATCTCAAGACCCTGAGATCACAACCTGAACCGAAACCGAGAGTCATATGATTAATCCATTGCGCCAACGAAGCGTCCCTCTTTCAAATGAGTGTTTTTAGTGGTTAAGGCTCTTGAGGTCAAATTACAGACAGTGCTTAAGGATTTAACCTAACTTGGATAACCACAGAAAATTTTACCTTTTGTCTGCGTCAGCGTTTCATAGTTTTAAGCCATATCATCTCACTGTCAGCCTACGTATACTCAGGAGATCCATATAAAATTTGAAATAATTAACATTTGGAAGTGAATTCTAAAACAAAATTGTATTTTATCATCTCTCCCTATCTATCAAGATAGGAAGAAATATATTTTTCTCTTGTATGAATTTCCAAGATGACTTAGCATCATTTGTAGAGCAGTATAAAGGTGACTTTGTGGTACGTCTTTTTTTCTGACACCAGTCCAGCACCATCCTGAGTTAGTGAGTACAGACTTTGAGACAAGAAAATTCTGGATTTAAGATTCAGACGCTTATTTGCTGTGTAATGTTGAGTAGATTATTAAGCCTCTATTCCCTTGTGTGTGCAACTGAGATAAGTTTATTACTTCCTTTATAAGGTTGTTCTGATGATTGGTAGAGATAAGATATGTAAGAGCCTTAGTACAGTGATTGACGTATAATAGATCTTGCTACATTATTATTACTGCTGCTGTTAGTAATATTTTTTAGTGTTCCTGTGTAGAAATCTGATATGTTCACTTTCCTATAGGCATGAAAATAATTTTCAGAAATTTCAGCTAAGGATCTGATGTGACTTTGCTAGTCTGGAACTTACTGATTTTGTAAATATTTATTAAGTATATATTAGCTATAGGGCATTTGTCGATGGTAATGACCATCGTGTGTGTGTGTGTGTGTGTGTGTGTGTGTGTGTGTAGTCACTACCCTTACAGTTTGGTGTACAACAGGCACTTTTAATAGACTAGGCAATTCTAATAGAGTGCTATAAAGAAAAGTACTAAGTGGTACCTGGCTTAGATCAGTCGGTAAAGCATGTAACTCTTGATCCCGGGGTCATGAGTTCATGTCCCACGTTGGGGATAGAGTTTATTTAATAAAACAAATTTGAAGATGCTCAGGGGGCACATTTGAGAGATTTGGGCATGGGGTTAGCAGTAGTTAGCTCTCCAGAAGAAGACACATCACATGCATTGCAGTGTCTTACCCATTCAAGTGATGGTTAAGAGTGATCTATGTAAAAATGGGTAGAAAGAGTAGGTGACTGCTTCATGCAGAAGAAATAGTACATACAAAGGCCCGGAAAAAAAAGTAAGCGTGACTTCTGACATACTGAAGAAACCAGAATGTTGGATACAAAGAGAAGAATACTGTCCAGAGCCTTGAAAACTGTTGAAGAGTTTGAATTTTATCCTTGGGGCAATGGGGAGGTCTGAAGAGTTTTAAAATAGAAGAGCTGATGAATCAGGTTTTCATTTTGAAATTGTTACTATGGAGGAGACAATAAGGTAGATATAATGCCATAGTCGTGTCTTGCATTTCATAATCACTGTGTTGCATATGTGAATTGTAGTTTATCATTGGTTGGCAGGAAGCACTGGGTTAAATATTCTCATACACTAATTTTATTTCTTTTTTATAAAATAAAAATTGCATGTGTTTAGGATATATGGGATATTTTGATATTAATATTAGTGAAATGGTTACAGTCAGGCTAATTAACATATCCGTCTCCTCATATAGTTATTGTTCATTGTGTGTTTGTATGTGGTAAGAGCACCCAAAATATTATTGTCTTAGCAGATTTTCAGTATTCACTGTAGTATTATTAACAATAGTTATATTGTATATTAGATCTGCAGACTTATTCATCCTGCATAATTGCAACTTTGTATCCTTTGACCAATATCTACCCATATTCCCCACCTCCTCACTCCTGATAGCAGTGTTCTACTCTCTTTTTCTGTGTATTTGACTTTTTTAGATTCCACATATAAGTGAGATCATGCCAACTTTACTTTTTGAAGCAATCACCTAGCGATGTAATATACTGGTTAAAATATAGGTTTTGGATTTAGAAAGGTCTGTGCTTAAATCCTGGCTTTGCCACTTACTAACAGAACTCTGGGCAAATTACCTAACCATTCTAAACTTCAGTTTCTTCTTCTACAAAGTTAGCATATTAATAGCACCTACCAGCTAGAATAGTTGTGGATTACTTCAGATAACAGCATAACAGCACAAAGTCTGATACGTAGGAAGTACTTTATACTGTTAATCACTTTGATAGCTTTAGGTAAGCATGTAGTTCTCAATAATCTTTTATGGAAACCAGCCCCCTCCCAAAAGTGGTGGTTTCATTTGTTCATGTTTTGGAAAGCTTTCACTTGGAAGAAAGAGTTAAATGTGATTTTTTTTCTCCTAAAATCATTTCAGTATTCCAGATAGTAATATTTTGTATTATAGATGCTTTGGTTTAATACATTTGAGAATACCAAATGTTCTTATTCTACTTATTTCTCTGAACAATTATTAAATTCTATGAGTTAGCCCCTTCCCCCTTTTACTCTCTAATTTCGTTACCTTGCTTTATAGTTTTCTCATTGTACATATTACTACCTAAAATTTTATTATATAAATATACCTATCTGTTGTCTACTTTCCATGAACATGTAAACTCCATAACAGTAGGAATGTTCTCTTGTTTACCATGTCAGGGAGGAAAGTCTGTTTCTTTGCCTTCTTAGATTTTGTGTTTGAGGGCTTAGGAAGTAAACTGACAAAATACAAAATACAGATCAGTGAGAGAAAAAACAGATTTTAATCAACTATGTACATGTATTGGAGTTGACAAAGAAATGTAACTCAGAGGTGCTTAGAATTTGGATCTTATATAACATCTTTCCAAGAAGTGAAGAGGAGTGGGGAGAAGGGCACTTAGGAATTTAGAAAAAGGAAGACAAGAGCATTTATGGGGTTGGGGAGAAAGACTTTTTGGAAAGATAAATAGATGGACCCTACTGAGAATAAATTGAAGATACTGTAGTTTTGTGACAATGTCTGTTTGGATGTGGTACTAATGAGTTGCTCCCAGAGAGGGGATTTTTGACAACTGAGTTCTTTTTAAGTTATTTTGGGAGGCTTTGCTTTTAGGGCACATAAGGAATTTCAGGAATTCAAATGTTTTCAGCTCAAAATCATTTTTATGACACAGTGGCATATTCTGGGTCCTTTCAACTACAATATTCTCTATACCCAGAACAGTGCTTGATAATGTGGTAGGCACTTAATACATAGTTGTTGGATGGGTGGATGAGTGAGTGAAGTGACACTGATAAACACTTTTATGATAGATCAGTTTGATTAGGGTTAAAAAAAAATGATCAGAAGGAAGTTCTCTGAAAAATTTACAAAATTGCAGTCTACCGATTTTTTTCTATGGAAAAAGAATCTAATCCTTTTTGGTAACTTCAGAGCTACCTTTCCAAAATGATATAATTCAGCTGTCATGAAAAATTATGTGCTTTTTCAGTGACAAATGTGCCAGAAGTTGGACTTTAAGGTCACTTTTGATTATTTTACTGAATCCCTGTTACTTAAATACTAGTCTGGGGATTCTGATTTCCTCATTAGAGAGTATGAGTTGTTGCCTCAGATCTGCAAAAGAGACTTTTTTTTTACACCTTAAAGTATTATAATGTGCCACTAATTCATCAGTCTCTATTTCCTTTTTTGCACCAGTGTATCATTTTTTAACTAAAAAAGTTTGGAATGCTTTTCACAAGATAACTTTTATAATGTATTTAGCTTTTTGGAGCTGTTTTAGAGTATGTTGCTATTACATAAAGATCCTCAAAAATCATAATGAATGCTTATCTTAACTTTACACTGCTAGTTACTTAGAGCTCATTAAAGTATCTGTAACTTGTCTGAAAAGTATGGGAATGTCTGTTTCTCTGTCTACTCACAATAATGTCTATCGTCTTCCCTATTTATTACCTTTCCTTTTTACTGTCTTTATGCTACCATTGCTTTTGAGAGTTTCTGCTTCTCTTCCCTTCTTTGCATTTGTTATTTCTGGTGCTCCCTAATTTTTTACTTTACTCCATTCTTTCTCTTCTGTCCTCTCATATCCTCTTTTTCCTTTCGTTTTCTGTCCCTCTTGTCACATTGGGCATGCTACTACCTCTTTTTGTTTTCTCCCCATTTTCCCTTCCCCACACTTTTCCAATCTTTTTGTTTTCTTATTTGTCCTAACTGGACATGATATAGAACTAAGTATTCTCAACATTAATTGTAGTTATTGAATGTATTAGTCATTTGTTTCATTTTTTCTGTGGAAAAAGAAACTAAGCTATATGTAGTTCTTTATTGAAATTTTTTATAGTTCAGTAGCACCCAGTAGAAGAAAGATTATGTACCCAACCCTGAGAGCATAAGCTGCATAGTTGAGGCAAAATACTTGGAATTGTTTTGAGGGACAGAATTAGCTGATCCAGTATTAAAGACTCATCTCAAGCATCACACATGAAGTCAAGCAGAGAGTGTCAATTATCATATGGTTTCGCTTATTTGTGGAGCATAAGGAATAATACAGCGGACATGGGGAGATGGAGAGGAGAAGGGAGTTGGGGGAAATTGGAGGAGGTGACAAACCATGCGAGACTGTGGACTCTGAGGAACAAACTGAGGGTTTTGGAGGGAAGTGGAATGGGAGGTTGGGTGAGCCTGGTGGTGGGTATTATGGAGGGCACATATTGCATAGAGCACTGGGTGTGGTGCATAAACAACGAATTCTGGAACACTGAAAAGAAATTTAAAAAAATTAATAAAAATTTAAAAAATAAAAAAAATAAAAATAGAAAAAAAGAATCACACATGAAGAAATTCAATTTCCATACAGTTTCAATGGTTTCATTCTAAAAATTAGTGAGCTTGACATAGTCTGTAATTATTTTTAATTTAAATTTTAGTGAACATACAGTGCAATATTGGTTTCTGGACTGTAGAATTCAATGATTCATCACTTACATATAATACTTAGTGTTCATCACTGTTTAATACCCATCTGGCCCATCCCCCGCCGACATCCCTACATGAGCCCTCAGTTTGTTCTCTTATCATTAAGAGTCCCTTGTTTCCCTCTCTCCTTTTTTTCTTTTCCCCCTTCCCATATGTTCATCTATTTTCTTTCTTGAATTCCACATATGAGTGAGATCATTTGGTATTTGTCTTTCTCTGACTGACTTATTTCACTTAGCTTAATACACTCTAGCTCCATTTGTGTCATTGCAAATGGCAAGGTTTCTTTTTTGACAGCTGAGTAATATTCCGATGTATATATAAACCACATCTTCTTTATCCATTCATCAGTTGATGGATATTTGGGGTCTCTCCATAGTTTGGCTATTGATAATGCTGCAGGGTTCACATTCCCCTTCAAATCTGTATTTTTGTATCTTTTAGGTAAATACCTAGTAGTGCAGTTGCTGGATCATAGGTAGTTCTATTTTTAACTTTTCACGGAACCTCCCAACTGTTATTCATGGTGTTTGCACCAGTTTGCATTCCCACCAATAGTGCAAGAGGGTTCCCGTTTCTCCACATCCTTACCAACACCTGTTGTTGCGTCTTGTGTTGTTAATTTTAGCCATTCTGACATGTATGAGGCAGTATCTCATTGTGGTTTTGATTTATATTTCTCTGATGATGAGTGATGTCAAGCGTCTTTTCATGTGTCTGGTATCCATCTGAATGTCTTTGTTAGGTGTCTATTCATGTATTCTCTGTCTAGTTCTTAAATGAGTTCTTTGTTTTTGGGGTGTTGAGTTTGATAAGTTCTTTATAGATTGTGGATACTAACCTTCATCAGATAGATCATTTCAAGTATTTTCTCCTATTCCATAAGCTGCCTTTTAGTTTTGTTGACTATTTCTTTGCTGTGCAGAAGGTTTTTGTCTTGATGAAGACCCAGTAGTTCATTTTTGCTTTGGTTTCCCTCGCCTTCGGTGATGTGTCTAGTAAGAAGTTGCTGTGGCCAAGGTTGAAGAGGTTTCTGCCCATGTTCTTTTGTAGGATTTTGATGGTTTCCCATCTCACATTTAGATCTTTCATCCATTTTGGATTTATTTTTGTGTGCGTTGTAAGAAAGTGGTCCAGTTTCATTCTAATGCATGTTGCTGTCCAGTTTTTCCAATACCATTTGTTGAAGAGACTGTCTTTTTTCTACTGGATATTCTTTCCTGCTTTGTCGAAGATTAGTTGACCATATAGTTGTGAGTCCAACAACAAGTCTGGGTTTTCTGTTCTGTTGCATTGATCTGTCTGTTTTTGTGCCAGTACTATATCATGTCAATGACTACAGCTTTGTAATGTAGCTTGGAATCGTGATGCTTCCAGTTTTTTCCTTTTCTGGAATTACTTTGGCTCTTTAGGGTCTTTTGTGGCTCCATACAAATTTTAGGATTGGTTGTTATAGCTCTGTGAAAAATGTTGGTGGATAATGTATAATTTTTATTCTGTCATCACTACCTACCTATTACTAGTAGTTCTACTAAATCTGCATTTGGTTTATATCCTTTCGACTCTCAGTGATACAGAGTATATCCCCAAAACTTATTTAGGAAATATAATGAACATTTGAATACAAATAAGGGAATTTCAATACCTATCATCCAGAATTATCAGAAATTAATCCATATAGTCTAATTTTATTACTTAAAATCCAGTTAAGTTGACTTGTGGCTTTGTTTAACTGATATAATAAGCTAGGGAATTTAGTTGAAGATACAAAATTTGAGGAGGTTGCTTTTTTCCCCCAGTAATTTACTGTTACACTATGCTCTTTTTTTTCTGCTAAAATCTTGTTTAAATTCAATTTTTATTCCACTCCATACTAAGAACTCAGAATTAGTAAAAAAAAAAAAAAAAAAAAAAAGAACTCAGAATTAGTGTTATTTTTCAGTTATGACTTTTCTTAAAGCGATGTGATTGTTCAGTATTTATACTGTAGTCCCCTATTCTTTGTGTTCATCACAGTACAAGTCTTCAAAGCAATAGAAAGAATTACTGTGCTAAACATCTTATTAATCAATATCCCAAAGAAATAGAGATGACTATTGAAAGTTAGACACTAGTACTAGTTTTTAAAATTTAATATACTTTCACTCATGCTTCTGTTCTCACTGCCTTATTACCCCATTCGAGAGAAAGATATTAAAATTTGTTTTTTTTTCTTTTTTCAGGCAAAAGGGAGGATTGTGGTAATGCCAGGTATTTAATTATCTATCCATTTGTTAGTGTAAACTGAGGTGCAGTGAAAGAAGAACAAAGGAGGCAGGACAATATGGGAGAAAATATTAATATGTGATATTCAGAGAGAAGAATATGTAATTTGATTCAAAATTTAAGATGGGAGATCTGTGCTGGAATTTAAAACTTCAGATAAGGAAAACATTCTACCAGGAATTAGCTCAGAGAGTAGCAAATAGGGAAGTAGATTGTTTGGGATTGGGGTTTCTCCATGTTTGCTCTCCCATAGTATAGAATTTTGTGAATACAGATGTTCATCTCTGGTGAGACACACCAAGTTTGATACTGCTATAATGAGTTAGGGCCAAATATCCTAGTTGTTATCAAAGTATAAGCAAATGTTTAGGCAATATCTATGGACAAATATAATACTCACTTGATTCTTGAAAATCTCTGATCACCAAATTGTTCCTTAAAGCCAGAACAATTGGAGCATATGCTCCTGATGATAACCATAAGATCAACTCGTGCATACTGGCTCATTAGAGATGAACAATTTTTTTTTAAGATTTTATTTATTTATTTGACAGAGATCACAAGTAGACAGAGAGGCAGGCAAAGAGAGAGGGGGAAGCAAGTTCCCGGCTGAGTAGAGAGCCCGATGCGGGGCTCGATCCCAGGACCCTGGGATCATGACCTGAGCCAAAGGCAGAGGCTTTAACCCACTGAGTCACCCAGGCACCACTAGAGATGAACAATTTTTAAAGAATTAATAAGGAGATCTAGAATCAGAGTGAGACAAATAGAAAGACAATCTTAATTTTTTCAAATTAATTTTCTCAAGCATACAAGAAAGTTGGAGATAGCATAATGAATACTCATATATTCATTCCCCAAATTTAACATTTTGCCACAATTGTCGTTTTTTACCCTTAGGCATTTTAAAGTGAAAAGTGTCATGACATTTTATCTTTACGCATGTTAAAAAAAGTCTTTGTTCTTTCAGCTTCTTAGGGCTCAGTGATATTACTGTACCACTACGAAAAAAGAAAACAAACAAGTTAATGTGTCCAAAAGAGTATGTAAAGTCAAGTTACTTCAGCAACTTGAATAGTTGAAATACCAAGTACATATTTTAATCAGTCATTAAAAAATCTTTATTGAATATGTCCTGTATATTAGGAAAGAAGAATATAAAGATGAGTAATTTTATATTTTTAATCTGGCATCAGTTCAGAATGTGATTGTTTATATAAAAATATTTAATTAAGAGATTATTCAACGAAACAAATGAGTCATTACAAAGTACCGATTGTGCAGTTTTACTAAAGTAGAATCAGATTCTTCTGTGAAAAACAAAGTTGATATTGTAATGAATAAACTGTGTAACACCTTGCATTACTCCAATTTTCAAAGAAGTCTGTGTGTTTTTGGGCTAAAGAGAGAACTTGTGTCTTTCAGACACATCTCTCAGGCTGTGCTTTTGTAGCTTCATCCTCAAACGTATCCTTACTTTTTGTTTTAATTTGATTTTGCTTAAATTGAGGGGGAGCAGGGATAGATCGCTCAGTGGTTTTTCCTTGCCCTAGAACAACCTTTTTAAAGTCAGGATCATATGATGTTATAAACCAATGGATGTAGAAGATACTATCATACAAGTTCTATGGTTCCATCATAAGGTTTTATGACCCTATTAGTTGTTCTCCAGAACCTGTAGCCTATGTCTTTTATCATTTTTTCTAATCTCATTCTAGCTTAGTAGGGAGAGAGTAACTCTTGAGTCAATGAGAAATTTTGGTATGGAAATTTCAGGTAGAGCAAGCAGTCACTATTATTCATTAAATTTTATACAGAATTCTGTTTGACTTAATGTATTACTTATTCTTCCATCAGGGGGTGGTATAACAGACAGAAATCTACAAAGGATCCTTGAGGGTTCAGGTGCTACAGAATTTCACTGTTCTGCTCGGTCTGCTAGAGATTCAGGAATGAAATTTCGGTAAAACTGTATTCTTTGCTTCATACAAGAAGGGACAGATTAATCTTTTGTTAGAGGAAAACCTTAGTTGATGGCATGATTAATGAATGGAATGTTTTGAATAATATATATTGCAGTCATTTTTGCAGTTTTTCTATTGCAAAATGGTTTTATCCTGCCTCACATAAGCAGGCTCTTCTGAACATAGGTGAACTTTATATTTTTAAGTCATTGCTGAACTTAGGCCACTTAATAATAAACCTTAATTCAGCAGCTGAGCTTCAGATGAGTCAGATATGTATGGATGTCCATTCAACTGTGATTTCCTTTAGCAGAGTTAATAACTATGGTATAAGGATCGAAGAATCAGTCATTTTTATCCCTCCTACCTTTAATACTTAGTCTTCTCTCACCTTTGCTATTTTTAGTTACTTTGAAACTATACCACCATTAAGAAATTTAAACTATTGAGTGTTTTCTTATTATGCTTTAGAAGACTCCTATAATTTAATAGTTAGTAGTTTATTATTTCTATTTTGAATTGGAGAAAATGAGATGTAAAAGAAACATGAGCCTTAGAACTACATTTTTAGACATAACATCAAGTATATTGTTAAGTACATTTGGTTACTAGATGTTTCAAGTAATTAATAAAAATTATGAAATAAGGGGATCCAGTATTCTTGACCTACCCGTGTTCTTGAACCATTAAATAGTCTATTATAAAATGAAGCACCAGTAGGAGGGCTCATTTAACAACTTATGTAATTATCTGTCTTTTTATTATTTCTGTTGCAGAAATTTCTCTGTTGCCATGGGAGCCTCTCTTTCTAGCTCAGAATATTCTCAAAAGGTAACAGATGTGGCACAAGTAAGGACTTTGAATGCTATTGCAAAGAATATTCTGGTTTAGCCAGACCTCTCTGAGAGACATGGATATTAAAAGATGAAGGTAGAAGAGTAGTCTGTAATTATGACACAGCTTTAACCTTCTTCACTGGCCAGGACTGTCACAGTTTGAGTCTCACATGGCCATGGAGAGCGTTCCCAAGAAGACAAAGAATTCGAGCAAAGCTACAGTCACTTGCTTTGTTTAATCTTGCCAGCCATCTCTATTATCATGGTTAAATGTGGTGTATGCTTCTTCCACAGACAGAGGTTAGTCTGTTTTGTGGAATTAATTGATGAACTGGGAAAACTGGACTGTAAGGTATGAATTTAGAGTGTGACTTCAGGGTCAATTTAATAGCAGTATTTTGCTTTTTCATTTGTAAAATAAAAATTTCCATTCTGTTCTGGTAGTCTTTTTTAATTTAAATTCAATTTAATTAACACATAGCATATTATTAGTATCAGAGGTAGAATTTTGTGATTATCAGTTGCATATAACACCCAGTGCTCAAGTGCCCTCCTTAATGTCCATCACCCAGTTATCCCACCCTCCCACTCACTTCCCGTCCAGGAACCCTTTGTTTGTTTCCTATAGTTAAGAGTCTCTTATGGTTTTTCCTCCCTCTTTGTTCTTATTTTATTTTTCCTTCTTTCCCCATATGTTCATCTGTTTTGTTTCTTAAATTCCACATATGAGTGAAATCAAATAATATTTGTCCTTCTGTGCTTTGCTTAGCATAATACCCTCTAGTTCCATCCATGTCATTGCAAATGGCAAGATTTCCTTTTTTTTGGCACTCAGTGATATCCCATTGTGTATATATATATATACCACATCCTTATCCATTCATCTGTCAGTGAACATCTGGGCTCTTTCCATAGTTTGTCTGTTGTGGACATTGCCACTGAATACAGTCTGTAGCCAGATACAAAAGGGAAGATTTTTTTTCTTTCATTTTTTCCTTTTATTATGTACTCATTAGATGGGCAAGACACTAGGATACAGAGTAAAATGGTTCAGCATAAAAATTTCAATACATGGGAAGCAGGATACAAATATTTTCAGATTTATAAAGGCAAAAGTTATCTCTAGTATTTACCAGATTACTTCTTCCTCTAGTCCCAGATGGAGAAGTGACTTAGCCGTAAGGTTCATCTAACAACTTACAAAGACCTATAGTAATAATTGGGGAGGTTATTGATGTTAGCAAAATAGCTGTTTCTTTGAACTGAGGCCACAGATAGGGAGAATGGATTCTAGTGATGAAAGAGGCTTTTCCTGGAGTGGGTCCCAAATTGTGAAGTTCATCACTAGCTTTATTTATCACTTTCATATTTATAATCTCATTTTATATTAACAACACACTGGTAATAGAACTGTCATTTCTATTTTAAGAGAGTAACTGAAGAATAGTATGAAGAGCTTGCCCTTAGAAAGTTAGTAGTGTGGTCTCTCTGAATAGTGTGCATAGACTTGGGTACTAATGACTGTGTATGGCAGGAGCTTTGCCTTTATTCAAATGAGTCCCTTACCTCACTTTTAAAACTTTTGTATTCTTTCCCAACTTTTTCAGGTATAATTTCAATGTGGAATATTTGCTGGGTAATTTAAGAAAAAGGAGAGGCAAACAATTAAAAACCAACAATGTGGGGCGCCTGGGTGGCTCAGTGGGTTAAAGCCTGCCTTCAGCTCAGGTCATGATCCTGGGGTCCTGGGATCAAGCCCCATATCGGTCTCTCTGCTCAGCAGGGAGCCTGCTTCCTCCTCTCTGCCTGTCTCTCCACCTACTTGTAATCTCTGTCTGTCAAATAAATAAATAAAATCTTAAAAAATAAAAATAAAAATAAAAACCAACAATGACCTCAGTTATTTCTTTTCTTGCTTGTTCAGATTATCAGTAAAGATAATAAATATTTCAAAAAATAGTTTTCATTATTGACTTAAATGTTATAGATACAGATATATAAGTATCACACACACACATAATCATACTTAGTGTTTTGGCCCAGCCCTCCCCCATGCTTGGACTTTACCGTATGATCTCCCAAAGACAACAGCAAGTCATGTTATCATCTCATTTTTATAAATACAGATTAACTAGGGATGTGAGAGGTAGGATGAATTGCTCAAACTTTAACAAAATCAATATTATTTATGAGACTTGACTGCTAGGCTATTAACCTTCAGGTCTTGCTTTAAGATGTTTCTGGCATGTGGATGTGCTACAGAGAGCAATACTCCTAGGAAAATCAGATACATCTTGGATATCCTATTTCCAGTTTAAGCATGAGAAAGTTGACTTAATTTTTTGAATATTAATTCCCTCATTTGTAAGTCAGGAATAATAACTAAACCATGGTTCCTGGTTAAATGATATATTCAAACACCAAATACATAGTACCCATTGAGTGTTCTTTTCTTCTAAAGTTTTGTTTTGTTTTGTTTTGTTTTTTTAATTTGAGAGAGAGAGCATGCAGCAGAGGGAGAAGGAGAAGGAGGCTCCACGCTGAGCAGGGAGCCAGATGCAGGGCTCAATTCCAGGACCCCAGGACCACAACCTGAACCAAAGGCAGACGCTTAACCGACTGAGGCAGGCACCCCAGTTCTTTTCTTCTAATTTCACTTTCTAGTATCAGTCTTTGATAGTTTAAAAGCTCTTCCCAGGAATGTAGGCATTGAGTATTGAAGCTAACACTTCGCCTTCTACTATGTGAATATAAAAAGTATAAGGTAATTCCTACTTTGATTTTATTTTTCTACACTTTAGTCCTGTTTTTAAATATTTACTGATTATTTCATATGTAGAAGTTTCCTCTCAACAATATAAGTATTTTGAAAGCTAAAGGGCCATGTCTTTGTATTTTTATATATCTCTCATTGCACTCATCAAATTGTATACTCATAGTATTGATTACCTTGCTAGTGGAAAAAGAGTGCTGGATTGGTGGTCCTGACTATATCACTATCTTTGGTAACTATGCTGGGTATTTTTGGTTTACCCCTCCAAATCCACTCTTTTCTTTGTTCTATAAACTGAATGCAGCAACATAAAAGTTATTATACACTATTACCAAGTAGGATTTATACTAGGAATGCAATGCTAGTTTAACATCAGAAGTCAAACACCACATTGATGGAATAAGCCGTAAAAATCACACAAACTACTCAACACAGAAAAAGCATTTGACAAAATTCGACATTGTTTCATAATAAAAACACTCAGCAAACTTGGAATAGAGGGAACTTCCTCACCCTCAAAAGGAATATCTGCAACAAAACAAAAACACACAACTAACATCATACTTAATATTTTACTTAAAATAAGAAATAAGGGGCGCCTGGGTGGCTCAGTGGTTGAGCGACTGCCTTCGGCTCAGGTCATGATCCTGGAGTCCCTGGATCGAGTCCTGCATCAGGCTCCCTGCTCAGCAGGGAGTCTCCTTCTCCTTTTGACCTGTCCCCTCTCCTGCTCTCTCGCTCTCTCTCTCTCTCTCTCTCTCTCTCAAGTAAATAAGTAAAACAAAACAACAAAAAAAAGGAAATAAGATGTTCACGTTCACCATTCCTATTTAACATTGTACAGAAGGTTCTGGTGAGGGCTATTAGACAAGAAAAAGAAATAAAAAGCATACAGATTGGACAGGGAGGCAAAACACTGTTTTTAGTGACATGATCTTGTATGTAGATAATTCTAAGAGGTAAAAAAAAACACAAAAAGTTAAATTTGAGTTCAAGTTTGCAGGATATGAAGTCAATATACAAAATCAGTTGTAGGATCTCGGTTGTGAGCTCGAGCCCCAAGATGGTCCTTGCACTGGGTGTAAAGATTGACTCTCTCCCTCTACCCCTCCTCCCCCTCTCCCTAGCTTAAAAACAAAACAACAAAAATCCCGTATTTGTAAATTGGAAGACAATATTGTTAAGATAGGAAATACTCTCCAATTGGTCTACAAATTCAGTGCAATCTCTCAAAATTCCAACTGTGTTTTTTGCAGAGATTAACAAGCTGATCCTAAAATTTATCTGGAAATACAAGAGACCCAGAGTAATCAATCTTGTAAAAGAAGAGTAAAGTTGGAAGACTTACATTTTAAAACCTACTACAAAGCTGCAGTAATTAAGATACTGTGGTACAGACATAAAGATGAATATATAACTTAATGCAATAGAATTGAGAGTCCAGGAATAAACTCTTACAGTCAGTAGATTCTTGACAAGGGTGCCAAAATAATTCACTGGTGAAAGGTCTTTTTAACAAATGGTGATGGGACAACTGGATATCCACATGCAAAAGAATGAAGTTGGACCTTACTTCACATCAAGTACCAGAATTAACTCAAATGCATCATAGACCTAAATAAAAGAACTAAAACATAAAACTCTGAGAAAGAAACAGGAGTAAATCTTTGTGACCTTGGGTTAGGCAGAGTACAAATGACATAAAAGCACAAATGACATAAGAAAAAAAAATGGGTAAATTGGACTTTATCAAAATTGAAAACTTATGCTTAAAGGATAACATCAAGAAAGTGAAAAGATGGGGCGCCTGGGATGGCTCAGTCAGTTAAACGTCTGCCTTCAGCTCAGGTCATGATCCTGGGCTCCTGGGATCAAGCCCTGCATTGCGCTCCCTGCTTGGCGGGAAGCTTGCTTCTCCTTCTCCCTCTCCCTCTACTTGTGTTCTCTTTCTCACTGTGTCTCTCTCTGTCAAATAAGTAAATAAAATCTTTTTTTTTAAAAAAGTGAAAAGGGGCACCTGGGTGGCTCAGGTCATGATCCCAGGGTCCTGGGATTGAGCCCCACATCGGGCGCTCTGCTCAGCAGGGAGCCTGCTTCCCCCTCTCCCCCTCTTCCTGCCTCTCTGCCTACTTGTGATCTCTGTCAAATAAATAAATAAAATCTTAAAAAAAAAAGTGAAAAGACAACCCACAGAATGGGAGAAAATGTTTGCAAATCGTATCTGATAGAGGGCTTATCCACAATATTAAAAAAATACTTACAGTTCAACAATAAGACAACCCAATTTTAAAATGGACAAAGGGTTTGTATAAACATTTCACCAAAGAAAGCACACAGTTGACCAACAAACAAGTACATGACAAGATGCACAGTGTCATTAATCTTTAGGGAAATCCAAATCAAAACCCCAATGAGAGACCACTTTACACCCGCGAGAATGACTATAATGGAAAAGACTGACCATACCAAGTGTTGGCAAGCATGTGAAGCAACTAGAACTTTCATATACTGCTGGTGGGAATGCAAAATGATGAAGCTGCTTTGTAGAATAGTCTGGGGGTTTCTTGAAATGTTAAACATAGAGTTTCCATATGTCACAGCAATTCTATGCGTAGGTATATACCCAAGAGAATTGAAAATAAGTTCACACAAAAAGTTGTATCCAAATGTTCATGAGCACCATCATTCATCTTCTAGAATTAGAGCATAACCCTTTTGCCATCCTTAATGACAAATCAGTGAAAGACCACCAATACTAAAACCATGAGGTAAAAGGCTGAGTAGGAGCTGAAGATTCCATAGATTATTTGCTACTCACATAAGTGGGCACTTAACGTTATAATGGAGCTATCTGGTGGTCATCAACTTAATCCAGTGAACAGACAATAATACTAGCAGGGGAGAGTGTAGTACTGAAAGAATTTGAGAGGGGAAGAGGTCATCCAGAGTGCACAACCTATGTTAGGAATGACAGTTTGGAGGCCTCCAATGTGCCTCAAGGAAGAGCCCGACTACTTGCAAAGCAGCTGTGACAAAGTGAGGTTAGCCGCTGATGAAGCAAGAGTGAACTACAAACACCAGCAGCTCCTAGAGTGGCTTGGAATTTTCCAACTTTCGCGTTGGAAAGTCCCATTGCTTGGGGATCTCCTCATTGCCAGGCAAACTGGGAAAGTTCAGTCACCCTATCAGCTCAGTAAAATTACCTTTGCCTCTTTCCTTCAGTCCTCACATCCCAGCCCCAATCCTGGAAATTAGATGGCAAGGAATTCAATAACAAGGAAAAAATGATAAAAGGAATGACTCTCTCTCCCTGGCAGTCACTGAAGTCATCGAGCCAAGAAAATGGTGGCTTTAAAATGAATGCGAGATTGTTTTGTGGGCGATGATAATGTTCCAAAATTGATTACACTGAAGTAGCATAACCATTGAATTGTACGCTTTAAGTGGGTGAATTGCATATAATTTATAACTCAGTAAAGCTGTCTTTTTTAAATGTGAGTTTCAGATTCGAGTAACTTATTTTAATGCCTGAAGAAGACCCAAAAGCTGTAGGATCTGCCTGAGATGTGGTCAAGGGCAGGGAGAGAGGTTTTATACAGTATGATTGAGGGAAACGGTGGAAACAAAATATTTCTTGTTCGTTTTCTGTTCAGTTTGCATCTTGATAAGCTGGCTACACTAAATTGAATGGCTTCCTGTACCTGCCACCAAAAGTTGTGGCCAAGACACCTGAGGAATACACATTCCATCTTCCTGTATAGATGCTAAGTTTCATCCTTGGGTAAAAGTACAGAAATTACATATTTGGATTGTGTTGCTCTGATCCCTCATAGAATTTTTTTTTTAATTTCAAACCATGTTGGAATTATGCCACTGGTCTATATTGGAGATGTGATAGAAAACAGTTGTATAAAATATTCATATAGGTGTGTTATTGAGGCCCTGGAGGAGACTTTTTTCTCTGTGTTAGTCTGAAGAGTAGTTGGGCTTCTAAACAAATAATTTGTTCATATTTTATGTATATGGAATCATGTCACTATCAAGACATTATTTTCTTGTCTGCCTAACTCTTCCTTTCTGAAGCTACCCTGGAAAGACGATACTTTCCTGGTGGGATTGCCAATCCTACAGTTTCACCTCCCCTGCACGTGGGAGAAGGCACATGACCCAGTCTGGCCAGTGGAATGAATGCCTCATTTTTTTGTCCACATGATTGATCCAGACAGAACACAAGGGCCATTCAGAATCTTACCAAGGATTTTTTCTGGAGCTCTGAGAAAAGAGATGTTCTCCTTACTTTAGGATTATGGGCTGTAACAACCCTGTAAGCCTAGAGCTTTTGTAGTCATCTTTGCCATCAAGTTTGAAAATGAAACTAACACAGAGGTCAATGTCCTGAGGACATTGTTCGACTCTCTGGACCATCTGTGCCTAAAGATAGTTCCATTGATGGTCTTTTCTATTAGATGAGCAAATACATTTCCTTTTTTAAAAAATAACAGTTTGATTTGGATCTAACACTTGTAAGCAAAAGAGTTATAGCTAATACGGTTACTAAGTACATTTTTCTCCTTTAATCTACATGTAGGAACCTCAGAGTTAAATTTGCATCCCACCTATAGCAAGTGGACAAGATAGTATTGAATGAATTTTGTGCAACGTGTTTGTCCTTTGTTTCATCTTTTTCTATCCTTTTTTCTTCATTCATATATTTTATCTTGTTATATTTTATGTATGTCATTTCTCTCTGTGTTTACATACTTTGAAGTAGTCCGTTATTGTTTCTGTGAAGATAAGGCGTTTATAAAGCCATCCTATTTGGAGATCTTTCAACCCACTCACAAGGGTCCATTCACATGATGCCAAAGAGATAGCCCTTCCATTTTTATAGATCAAAGGGAAACAGTTGCCTGTCATGTCAAAAGTCATTATTATGAGAATGGCAGATTTTATTTATTTAGCCTCTGTCCAGCACTGTAACTCCTGTTCTATAGATGCAGCCTCAACAGTAAAAGAATTTAAAGTTGACATTATACGATTGAAATCATACATTTTTCCTTTAAATAAAATACGAGCCTCTTCAAACTCTTTTTGCAAACCACTTGGTAGCCCTTCTCAAATATGTCCCCAAATGATAAGTAAGAAAGCCAAGTGTGAATAAGAGCACTCTCCCAAAATTGCTACATGTATATGTGGACATACGTAAACACACAGAGAAATGCATTTTACAGTCTTACAGTAGACTTAAAGGTATTTATCCAGCAAATTTTCTTGGGCCCACTAATTTGGCCCTCTTCATGCTCTCAATTCACAGAACTGCCAATAACGGTAATAGTCCAATCATAAATTACAAGAATGCATTTGGTATTATGAATTTAAACAACTTCATAGTAAGAAGGCCAACATATGTTAGTACTTTCTCTTACCTTGATAAGAATAACTTCAGATTTTTCTTATCAACAGTTTCTTTTGATCAACAGATTGCTTTGGTGCTATTTTCAGGGAGCCAGTGTTCTACAGAATTCAACATCTTATATATATTTTCACTTGTTTCCTTCAGTCCTCAAGTTCTCCTGAAAGCAACCTTAACAATTCCTTGTATATACTTCCAGAAATTTTTATAATTTACTTGTATTTAATTGCTGGTAAAACTATGTGATTTCCTGTGTGATAATTACTATTTTTGTCAGATATATTTCCTGTTTGATTGCTTTCATATTAATATTTGTTTTATAAAATTCTCTTGAAAATTAAAAAAAAAAAGTGATATAAACATTTCTGTATGTTTGGGTATCACCCCCCGCCCCAGGACTCAGAAGAGTATTTTTCTCTCTACCATATATCTTTTTATGCCAGTCCATTTTTTTCTGTTGTCTTATGGCCTACCAAGAATGTACGTTATGACAACTAATGAATCATTGAACACTACATCAAAAACTAATGAAGTACTATAAGTGGGGTAATTGAATTTAAATTTAAAAAAAGAGAAAAAAAGAATATACATTATGGGATGATGTGAAATAAAGACCTAAATTAATTACTTCTTTTCTATACTAATATTCTGCTGTCCAAAAAACATTTAACAATTCATCCTATTTCTCTGTAGCTTGTCAAAAGTTAAAAGATTATCCTTTGAATTTACTAGGAACATTTATTCTGTACCATCAGTAACATCTACTATTTTTTAAAGTATATACTGTTTTTTAAAACTATATGAAATTTTTTAGTAGATGACTCTTTTTGGGGAGGCTTTAAGTCTAATTCAATGAGTTCATTCATTACTTAAATCTATTTGCAATTTGTTTATTCTTCTGGAAGAGTTTTGCTATATTTCAGGTTTTAATAATTAAAAGGAGTATAGGTTTATATTAAATGATGGTATTTTAAAAATTAGTGCTAATTTAATCTTCTGTACATCCTATTTGGTCTCTGGTTATTCTAAAAAGATTTTTGGTTTAGCAGTACAAAAATATACAGATTACCTTTCGTGGGAGAATTGGGGAGTAATCATCTTATTACTTTATAATTATAGTTTTTCGTTTTTGCTATAGGAACATGAATTCCTAGACCACATTTTAAAATATGAAGGAAAAAGCAATCTTTTTACTGTTACCACTTAAATACCAGTATCTGTTTTAAAACCTTTCTAAAGTTCATCTGTAATCATTAATTAAAGTATATGACTCTTTGCTTATCTTGAACATTGAACTTTTGCATATATTTCAAAATTATGTAATGTAATCATTTATAGCTTAACATCTACTTACTAAATAAAAATGATACAGCATTTCTCTTTTTTTTTGCCAGGTCATTCTGGTCAAACGTTCTCTCCAACTGAAGTATCTCTATGCAACGAATTTAGTGTACACACCTTGCACCAGTATTAAGGAGGGCACATATTGCATGGAGCACTGTGTGTGGTACATAATCAATGAATCTTGGAACACTGAAAAACTGAAATAAATTAATTAATTTAATTAAATTTTGGAAAAAGAAGAGGAAAAAAAAGAGACGTTTACAGACTATTAAGAAGAGATTCAGGAGAGATCATTTTACATAAGACCAGTAGAGGGAAGGCCAGGATCCAGGTTTCCTGACTGCTTTCCATCCTGCAATAATTCTTAGTACAGTATTTACACATCAATGATAACACGAAAGGAGAGTCCACAGAACACTCGTCTGATAGAATAGGAGCATCCCTGCAAACTTGCATGTATTGACATATGCAGATCACATCTTCAGGGCACTAAGACAGCTTGATTTAAAGAAATCCTACAGTAGGGGCGCCTGGGTGGCTCAGTGGGTTAAAGCCTCTGCCTTTGGCTCAGGTCATGGTCCCAGGGTCCTGGGATCAAGCCCCGCATTGGGCTCTTTGCTCAGTGGGGAGCCTGCTTCCTCCTCTCTCTCTGCCTGTCTCTCTGCCTACTTGTGATCTCTCTCTCTCTCTCTCTCTCTCTGTTAAATAAATAAATTTAAAAAAAAAGAAACCCTACAGTATATCCTCAGGTAAAGGGAATCATCACACTCTTTTTTCTTTGATGGTAAATTGCATATACATTGTATCATAAAATCTTGGAAATCTTCTAGTCAGACCTTCTTGCCAGAACATATATCTTTTTTCCAGTGTTCCCTACCTCATAAAAGGGTAGAAGGACACCTGACAATGTTTCTACTATACAGCTATAGAATATTATTCTTCATAATAATAATAAAAATAATAATACTTTTTTTAACCCTTGTGAACATCAGTTTCCTAATTGGTGAAATTGTAATAAAAGTACCTATCTCATAGCATTATTATAAGGATTAAGGAAGACAAAATTGTTAGTGTCTAACATAGAAATGTATTCATTATTTAAGAGACATATGTGAGGTTGACATATAATAGAGATTCACTACGTGGGAGTTATCTTAATGCCTGTAAGTCACTGATACAAATGTTTAAGGTGCTGAAGTGACTGCGGACCCTCTTGGCATGACAATAAAGCTCTCCCTCAGGTTACATAATTCTGTTCATCTCTTTGAACTACACATTTTGTAGTTGTCCCACAGTTCTTAGCTATTATGTGGTTTCTCAGTCTAATTTCTCATCGCTTTCCAGTTTTAGCATTCTCTATTGAGATCTCCTCAAGCTCAGAGATTCTTTCCTGAGCTTTGTCCATTCTACCAGTAAGCCCATTAAAGGCAATCTTCCTTTCTGTTACAGTGTTTTTTATCTCCGGTATTTCAATTCTTTCTTTAAATTTCTATCTCTGCTTACATTGCCCATCTGCTCTTGTATGTTGTCTATTTCATCCATTAGAGCCTTTAGTATATTAATCATAGTTGTTTTAAATTCCTAGTCTGATCATTGCAACTTCCCTGCCATTTCTGAATCCGGTTCTGGTGCTTGCTCTGTCCTCCAAACCATTTTTTGCCTTTTAGTATGCCTCGTAAACTTTTCTTGATAGATGGACTTGTACTGGGAAAAAGGAACCGCTGAAAATAGGCCTTGAGTGCTGTGGTGGTAAGGTACGGGAGGAGAGGAAGTGTTCTCTGGTCCTCTGATTAGGCTGTTAGTGAGCCTATGCCCCTGGACTGTGAACTTCACAAGGGCTTCCCAGCCCTCTCCCTTAGATGGAACAAGAAGGGTAGAATTAGCTGGATTGGGGTGTTTCTCTTCCCCCAGGTTGGTTAGGCTCTGATGATACCCCAACAGGTTACGTTCTGGTTAAAGAGCATCTCTTGAGAGCAGACCTTGTTAAGAACAGAATGCTCTGGTGTATTTCAAATGGCTTCAGCTCTCCCCCTGCCAGAAACAGGAGATTTTTTTGCCAGTATTCACTGTGAGAACCTCCTAAAGCTCCTGTAGGTAAAACTCACAGAAATGTCTGTAAAGTGGAGCTCCCCTCTGACTGAGTCCCCCTGGGTTGTTTTTTGTTTGTTTGTTTGTTTAATCTTTCAGACTTGACTGAGACTTCAGTTGGTCATTAGGCAGACTGAGTCACCCAGTTCTGATTCGTGAACAGGGTCCAGCAGCAAATGAACACCTCCTTGGAGCAATTCACAGAACTGCTTTCTATTGATTTGATTAAAATATTTGATGAGGGGCACCTGGGTGGTTCAGTGGGTTAAGGCTGCTGCCTTCACTCGGGTCATGATCCCAGGGACCTGAGATCGAGCCCCACATCGGGCTCTCTGCTCAGCAGCAAGCCTGCTTCCCCCTCTCTTTGTCTGCCTCTCTGCCTATCTGTCAAATAAATAAATAAAATCTTAAAAAAATATTTGATGAAAACGAGCTGGAGTTGCTGATGTGCAACCTTGGCAGTGTGGGCATGAATGACTGGGGACAACATTCTATTTATGGGATAGGCTACTGCCCAACCCTCCTGACATTCCGTGGTTCTGGAAGGCTATGCTGCTGATGCTTGCCGAGAAGTGTCTCTGGTTACCACAGTGTGTCACAGGGACATCCCAAGTACCTGTCTATGAATTTGCCTCACCCTTTTATTCCAGTGGTTTTCAGTGGTTCACAACAGAGCAATACTGGAGTTCTGAAAAACTTCCCAGAGTTCACACATGCTTTAACTGCCTTGACTTAGCTCCATATGAAAACTTTGAAGATTTATGAGAAGAATTTCTCACGGCTGTGGAAAATGCACAAAGATTTGAAGAAGTCAATAGTACTCCCTGCCTCGGGGTGCTTGTTTATGGAGTGAGTCCTGCTTGTACTTTTGAGCTTGCCCAATAGACTTGGCAGAGACAATGGCAGAACCATTGCAAGTGTGGCTCCAAGAGCAGAGTCTTCCCCCATGCACTTACCCAAGTTCAGATGTGGGAAGCCTGTCATAGGTCATGTCCCTGCATTTTCTACTACAAATTATCAACTGGATGATGACTACACTAATTATATTTCAGGAGGACTTTGCCTATTTGTGTTGTACTTTTTTTTTTTTAAAGAAAAACACTGATTTATTCTCTTACAGTTTAGGAGGTCCGAAACCTCTACACAATCCAGTGCTGGGGTAAAGAATCCTGAACTATAATTGACCAATTGATAAGAGTCTAAAGTGTCTGATAGTTGTGGAGTCACTGAGAGGTTTTTTTTCTTTTTAAAGCTACTGAAATACTTATTGGCTTTGCCAACAAAAGTACAACACAAGTCGGAATGCCAGGTATTGTGGCAATTATAGTTCAGGATTCTTTACCCCAGCACTGGATTGTGTAGAGGTTTTAGCTCATGGGGTTTTGTTCTATTAAGTTGTAATTCTCTGCATTGGCTTGTCTGTCTTTTCAATCTAGGGGCAGCATTTTGCTGTGTGACCTCACATCTCTTACTGATCCAAGAAGAATTGTTGATTTTTCCGTTTACTCAGCATTTTTCTTGTTAGGATGGAATGGTAACTGCCAAGCTCATTACATGCCGGACCCACCCACTTCTTTTTTCCTTTAATAACATCATATGTTTATTCTGTCCATGTCAGTATATGTCCTATAATCTCAGCATTTGTTCTGATGAATATTTAGATCCTCCACCATCATTTTTTTTGGCTACTCAAAATGTTTTAAGCACAAATGAATGCAATTTCTGCTCATTTAAAAACTTGATTATAATTTCTATCAGTTATTTTGTTCCTCTCATTTGCAATAGACATGGGGGGATTATATTTTATCTATAGAAAATAATTCCACTCACACCATACCACTCATTAAGTCCTCTCTTTGGTCTCAACGAACATTTCCAAGCACAGCCAATTTGCTTTCACAACTACTTGCTAGACAAGCGCAATCAGCAAATCCTCCACCTGCTAGAAAGATAGAGGATTGATGTGGTTGTCAAGGAGTAACTCAGACATTTAGTTAAACGTTTGTGTGCTAGTTTTTTCTTGCTTGAGGAAGATCATCATTACACTATTGGCAACAAACAAAGGCAAAGCCAGGACTTATAAAAAGGAGACAGGAAGGGAGGAAAACACGCAGTCTGGAGAGAGTGAAGGTTTATTCCTGATTAAGCTAATTCGCTGGAGGGCATCACACAGACCGGTATGGAAAGTCTGGTGTGGAGCAGGCCAGCTGGGTCACCAGGGAAAACGATTTCAGATTTTTATGACTTTTCTGAAAAGCCTTTGTTGGAATTTGGCCATGGGGAATGTGTGACCAGTCATCCAATATCTGCCCATGTACCATTAGTATCACTGCTTTAGGTCCGCCAGGTGTGTATTATTTGTTTCTCTCGCCAGAATTTCTCATTTCCCCACTTTGGTCAAAGTGGCTTCCCAAAGAATGGATTCAACCATGAGGATTTCTTTCTTTCTTTCTTTCTTTTTTTTGGGGGGGGGACAATATCAGTTGGATGTCAGCTGGGGATCATGGACATTTGGTCAAACTGGCTTCCCAAATTGAGGACACACCTGGGGGGTTTTTTTTTTTTTTTTTTTTTTTTGGAGACAATATCAGCTGGATGTCAGCTGGGGATCATGGACATACAACATGTAAGCATTCTGATGTTCAACAGTGGAAGCATGTAACAGGTATGAGGATGATCACAAATCCCTAAGAAACATCTTGCATAAAAACCATGTTTTTATCCAGGTTTTATTCATGCTTTTATACATTTATGTGGTAAGTATGATGATGCCATCTGATTACATAAGAATAGTTTAGAATGTGCACATTGAGTAACTGGAAAATGTTGTTTTTGGTAAACAGTAGCCAGTATCCATCCAAATATATCTGGACACCCTAAGGCCTAATTCAATTTTAACACTGTTACAGGAACATAGAAAAGTGTGGGAGTTCATCTTATGCTTATCTTCTCATAAGAAGAGAACTGAGTGAATGTCCTAATAAAAGTTATACATCTTTCAGATGTTAATAATTCACAATATATCCACTGGTACTAGTGAGTAAATGTTACTATCATTCGTGAGTTTAAGTTTAACTATACCTTTGGTATAGTTAACTTTAGGCCAGGCATTAAAGTACACATGAAATATATATGTATATAAGTATACATTAAAGTGTACATTATGCTCTTGTTAATTACTCTCTGTAGGTATAGTCTGTCTATAACCATAGGACAAAGAAGTGTTTTTATGTGTTAGTGACCAAAATGGTTTCACATGATCCCCCAAATGACGGCATTTGCACTTTAATATGTTGGCAAGCATGTGTATGGCTGCTGTTAATTTAGGGTGACCTGATTTTAAAAAAACATTTGCTTTACTAGAGGAGGGAGTAAAGGCGAGTTGTCTAATGGGTATTAGAGTTTCAGTTGGGCAAGATGAACAAGTTCTGGAGATTGGTTGCACAACAATGTGAATATATTTAACACTACTGAACTGTATACTTTTAGGAATGGTAAAATTTATGTCATGTATTTTTTACCACAATACCAATAATTGCTTTAGAATATTATTACATAATGCCTAATAATTATGGAAAAATCAGAAAATATAGACAAGCAAAAACGAAATCCACCCACAATCTTAACAGCTAAGGCTAACACTTCATCGCATTAAATAAATAAATAAATAAGTGTGTGTGTGTATCACACAATATATGCTATTTTAGAACTTGACTTTTTGAAATAAAATCTATACTACTTTTAAGTATATTTTATGTTCTATGTTCTATGTTTTTAAAAGATTGATTGATTTATTCTAGAGAGAGAGAGAGCATGAGCAGGAAGGGCAGAGGGAAAGAGAGAGAGTGAGAATCTCAAGGAGACTCCACGCTGAACATGGAACCCTACAAGGGGCTCAATCCCATGACCCGGAGATCACGACCTGAGCCTAAACCAAAAGTCAGGTGCTTATTCTGACCTCACAAGACTACACCACCCAGGCACCCCTTAAATTCTATGGTCTTAATTTAAAATCCAAAGGAGTAGGATATTTCACATTCCTATAAATTCTAAGGCCTTAAAATGGATGTGAACCTGCATATTTAAGGGTACTTGCCCCTCCAATGATGCTTCTCTTTTTAGGTCATATGTCTTCAAGAGAAGGAATGGGCTTCTCCACTCGCGAATTGTCCGCCAGCTCTGCTGACATTTTTCAGTGTTTCCTTTTATGACCATACAATGAGTCTACCTACCCCTGGGGCTCCTCATTCCTGAATCATGTGTCTCTCTACTGGGATATTGTAAATAAACATCTGAGTCAGGTTAATGAGTAAATTGTTAAGATGAAAGGTCAGGAGACCCGATTTTATTAGGAACATCAGAACATCAGAATGGGAGATAACGCATTGCTGCCTGCAGTCCAGTTTCTCTGAGGAAAAGAGTAAATAAAAAACAAGAGTCAACAGGAGAGTCTTCATTCCACAAGAGCTCCAGGAACCATGCTGGAGAAGTTCTGCAACTCTACATTTTGGGTGAGGAATCATACTTATTTTCACTGTTGACTCTTCTCAGACTCAGAACTAGTAGATTAACCTCAGTTGCTACCATAAGAACTAAAAAAGTTAGATACGCACGTGGTCTAAAGCTCAGAGTTTTTTGGTTTGGGTTTGTTGTTGTTGTTGTTATTTAGGTTTTGGTTTGGGGGGGGGCTTAAGAAAAGATATGTCATAATATCTCCAGAGGATATTCTGTGTGGAAGAGATAATCGATGTATTCTCTACCATATATTTATTGTATCCCAGACTCTCTTCACAGACTAGCTAGCCATAAAATTGTGTTCTCTGAAGAGAAATGGGGAAAAGGCTTCCAGTTTCAACAATGTTAGGAGGGAAAGTTGTTGTTGTGGAGTTTGTGGGGTGGGAGGAAGACCCAAGTTTGAGTCTTGCTGATGTTGAAATGAATATCCACTGGAGACACTTCTAGAGGGACTGGCAGTTAGTGGTATGGTGTGGAAGTTGAGGCCAGGGATACAGATTTGGGCATCATGAGCACTGAGACAATTTTTGAACCATTAGAGGAGAGAATTTCAAGTCAGGGTGAGCAACAGTACCAAATGGCTTAGTGGAATTGAAAATGAAAAGGAACCTAGATTTAGTGATTCTATGTAAGTGTGGTCTGCAAATGCCTAGCATCAGAATCACATAGAGGGCTTGTTAAAATAGTTAAAATATCTTTTTCTGAATTCTAAAGTCAACTAACTTTATGGAGTGATAAGAAGGGTGGGAATGAGATAGCAGAGGAGTTGGTTAACACTTCACATCCTAGAAAGAACCTGGGCCCCAAGGGCCTCAAGGCTGGGACGTGTTTACCACAGGAAGGTGGGGCTTAATGGGGCCAGGATCTTACCAGGCCATCTTTGGGGAATTCTCTCTGGGAATATCTGACAGATCATGTTGGTCAGGGCGCCACAATGTTTGTTTTAAAGAGTCTGTGTGAACAACTGTACAAAAATAACTATAAAAAATATTTATGAGGAGAGAAAAATCTACCCTCACAAGACTCAAGAAATAACTGGTGCTCCCCACCCTCACTTCACAAGACACTTCTATCCATTGCAGAATGTAAAGACTAGTATAGACCTGCTGGGGACGAGCCTTCCTTCTACTGGTGCTCTACAGCTCCTAGGCCCAAGGTCTCCTAAGTTCCAATGACTGTAAGCCCTCTGGCCCAAGGAGGCGAAATGCCATTGTCTGACGAAAGCTTCCAGCTGCCTGCATGTTTGAACATCTGTCAGGGAGCATAATTAGTGCTAGAAACGAAAATAAGAACAAGTTTCTGTATCCCAGGGAACTATTTGAAGAATAGTTTGTCCCTCTTCTTCCCATAACTTGGCAAATGCAGTGGTGAGGTTTACTTAGAGTAGCTGGTGAACGAAAGGTTCATAAAGGTTGCATTGACCCAAAAAGTCACTGTCATTAAATGTTGATTTTGTATCCATGGAGATTAATAGGAAAATGCATCTAGGTAAAGGGTCAGGTTGGCTATGGATATAGAATGGAATTAAAATTGTTTGGGAACAGGGGTGGAAGTGGAGGGTTCTCTCACACGGGTTTTCTGTCTTCAAAAAATGAGAATATTCAATAATCTTTCTGTTTTGGTCCCCCAGAATTCTTCATTCTTGGATAGCCCAGAAGCGGACCTGCCACTTTGTTTTGAGCAAACTGTTCTGGTGTGGATTCCCTTGGGTTTCCTTTGGCTCCTGGCTCCTTGGCAGCTTCTTCATGTATATAGGTCTAAGATCAAGAGATCTCCTATAACCAAACTCTACCTCGCTAAGCAGGTATGGGAACTCCACTATTTTCTAATTACTTGGTACAGGGCAGAGACATTTTTTTTTAATTTTATTTTTTATAAACATATAATATATTTTTATCCCCAGGGGTACAGGTCTGTGAATCACCAGGTTTACACACTTCACAGCACTCACCATAGCACATACCCTCCCCAATGTCCATACTCCCACCCCCCCCAACCCCCCTCCCCCCATTAACCCTCAGTTTGTTTTGTGAGATTAAGAGTCACTTATGGTTTGTCTCCCTCCCAATCCCATCTTGTTTCATTTACTCTTCTCCTACCCCCTTAACCCACCATGTTGCATCTCCTCTCCCTCATATCAGGGAGATCATATGATAGTTGTCTTTCTCCGATTGACTTATTTCGCTAAGCATGATACCCTCTAGTTCCATCCACGTCGTCGCAAATGGCAAGATTTCATTTCTTTTGATGGCTGCATAGTATTCCATTGTGTATATATACCACATCTTCTTTATCCATTCGTCTGTTGATGGACATCTAGGTTCTTTCCATAGTTTGGCTATTGTAGACATTGCTGCTATAAACATTCGGGTGCACGTGCCCCTTCGGATCACTACGTTTGTATCTTTAGGGTAAATACCCAGCAGTGCAATTGCTGGGTCATAGGGTAGTTCTATTTTCAACATTTTGAGGAACCTCCATGCTGTTCTCCAGAGTGGTTGCACCAGCTTGCATTCCCACCAACAGTGTAGGAGGGTTCCCCTTTCTCCACATCCTCACCAGCATCTGTCATTTCCTGACTTGTTAATTTTAGCCATTCTGACTGGTGTGAGGTGGTATCTCATTGTGGTTTTGATTTGTATTTCCCTGATGCCGAGTGATGTGGAGCACTTTTTCATGTGTCTGTTGGCCATCTGGATGTCTTCTTTGCAGAAATGTCTGTTCATGTCCTCTGCCCATTTCTTGATTGGATTATTTGTTCTTTGGGTGTTGAGTTTGCTAAGTTCTTTATAGATTTTGGACAGTAGCCCTTTATCCGATATGTCATTTGCAAATATCTTCTCCCATTCTGTCAGTTGTCTTTTGGTTTTGTTAACTGTTTCCTTTGCTGTGCAAAAGCTTTTGATCTTGATAAAATCCCAATAGTTCATTTTTGCCCTTGCTTCCCTTGCCTTTGGCGATGTTCCTAGGAAGATGTTGCTGCGGCTGAGGTCGAAGAGGTTGCTGCCTGTGTTCTCCTCAAGGATTTTGATGGATTCCTTTCTCACATTGAGATCCTTCATCCATTTTGAGTCTATTTTCGTGTGTGGTGTAAGCAAATGATCCAATTTCATTTTTCTGCATGTGGCTGTCCAATTTTCCCAACACCATTTATTGAAGAGGCTGTCTTTTTTCCATTGGATATTCTTTCCTGCTTTGTCGAAGATTAGTTGACTATAGAGTTGAGGGTCTATTTCTGGGTTTTCTATTCTGTTCCATTGATCTATGTGTCTGTTTTTGTGCCAGTACCATGCTGTCTTGATGATGACAGCTTTCTAATAGAGCTTGAAGTCCGGAATTGTGATGCCACCGACTTTGGCTTTCTTTTTCAATGTTCCTTTGGCTATTCGAGGTCTTTTCTGGTTCCATATAAATTTTAGGATTATTTGTTCCATTTCTTTGAAAAAAATGGATGGTACTTTGATAGGAATTGCATTAAATGTGTAGATTGCTTTAGGTAGCATAGACATTTTCACAATATTTATTCTTCCAATCCAGGAGCATGGAACATTTTTCCATTTCTTTGTGTCTTCCTCAATTTCTTTCATGAGTACTTTATAGTTTTCTGTGTATAGATTCTTAGTCTCTTTGGTTAGATTTATTCTTAGGTATCTTATAGTTTTGGGTGCAATTGTAAATGGGATTGACTCCTTAATTTCTCTTTCTTCTGTCTTGTTGTTGGTGTAGAGAAATGCAACTGATTTCTGTGCATTGATTTTATATCCTGACACTTTACTGAATTCCTGTCCAAGTTCTAGCAGTTTTGGAGTGGAGTCTTTTGGGTTTTCCACATATAGTATCATATCATCTGCGAAGAGTGATAATTTGACTTCTTCTTTGCCAATTTGGATGCCTTTAATTTCCTTTTGTTGTCTGATTGCTGAGGCTAGGAATTCTAATACTATGTTGAATAGCAGTGGTGATAATGGACATCCCTGCCATGTTCCTGACCTTAGAGGAAAAGCTTTCAGTTTTTCTCCATTAAGAATGATATTTGCGGTGGGTTTTTCATAGATGGCTTTGATAATATTGAGGTATGTGCCCTCTATCCCTT
>NW_019154096.1:52189858-52334543 GCF_002288905.1 Enhydra lutris kenyoni
TTGTAGCCCTGGAATAAATCCCACTTGGTTGTGGTGAATAATCCTTTTAATGTAGTGTTGAATCCTATTGGCTAGTATTTTGGTGAGAATTTTCGCATCTGTGTTCATCAAGGATATTGGCCTGTAGTTCTCTTTTTTGATGGGATCCTTGTCTGGTTTTGGGATCAAGGTGATGCTGGCCTCATAAAACATTGCAGCTGATATGCTAGCAGAGACTAAGGTCATCTGAAGTCTTGACTGGAGCTGGAGAAGCTAAGTCTAAGATGACTCACTCACGTGGCTGTTGACAAGAGGCCTCCGTTATTTACCAAGTGGATCTCTCCATAAAGCTACTTGAGTGTCCTCCTGATGGCGCTAGGAGCTTTCCCTGA
Organism: Enhydra lutris kenyoni; assembly: GCF_002288905.1. Classification (NCBI taxonomy): domain Eukaryota; kingdom Metazoa; phylum Chordata; class Mammalia; order Carnivora; family Mustelidae; genus Enhydra; species Enhydra lutris. Next base: position 52,190,230 of record NW_019154096.1, read on the forward strand.
AGTGAAGTGGGTGATCTGAGAAAGAGAAGGAGGAAGCCATATTGTTTTTTATGAGCTTCTACCATATTCTGTTCTTTAGAATTGAGTCACGAAGTTAAGTTCACATTCAAGGGAACAGGTACCAAGATCTCCTTTTTGAAGGGAAGAATATCAAAGAACTTGTGAACATAGTTTAAAACCATCACACTCAGCATTCCTCAAAAACCTATCCTGGCCTACATTGAACTTCATTCCATTGCTTGAACTACAGTCTATTGCTTGGTATTCATTGATGCCAGAACTATTTTTTGTGTTCTCTGAATCTGTGCATACCATCTTTATTATCTGTTATCAGGAACCATTCTATTCTAAAGCATGATATCCTCTTAACAGTGGTCTTTTTCCTTCTCAGGTGCTTGTTGGCTTTCTTCTTATTCTAGCAGCCATAGAGCTGGCCCTGGTACTCACAGAAGACTCTGGACAAGCCACAGTCCCTGCCATTAGATACACCAATCCTAGCCTTTACCTGGGCACATGGGTAAGTCCTACCTCCACTCCTGCCCTGTTTATCTTCTTCTTATTCATAGCTATCTAGTTGAAATGTACTCTTTTGGAATAAAATTAAGTCCAACTTCATTTATCTTTTTTGAGGGGCCTATGATGAGGCAAAATGTGGTTATAATGGGCTGAATCAAATTTTAGTTTTGTATATTCTTTTGAACACTAACTTTTAGATCCTTCTCCCTAGCATAAATACTAGCTTTGATGCCTAAGATATGTATCTTATGCCCTCCTATCCTTCCATCTAATGATTATACATGAGTGGGTGCCAGGCTGGCTGAGGCAGAGACCTGCACTCTGGTGGGCCCAGAAGGTCAGCACCATGACTGTGTTCCACTTCTGGAATGGCTTCACCCTTGTCTACTTCCCCTACTTCATCACCTACAAGCACCGTGGCCTGAGTACAATGCCTTCTAGACATGTGTGCAGGCCAGGGTCACCTACCTGTTTATGCAGCTGTGCAAGATGCTCTTCCTGGCCATGGTTTTTTTCCTTCCCAGGCCATGATTTTTTTCCCACCTGGAAGGCAGCATCTGTGACTTCATTAGGATGTCATGAAGGTCATCGTGGATGTGGCAGACCAGATACATCTAAATTTTGTCATGTCCTAGAATGTATGCAAGGGGGAGTACAGGATCATGGTTGCTGCCTTGGGCTGGGCCATGGCCATGCTCATTATGTCCTGCTCCTTCTCATCTGAGTTGGAGCCCAGGGCATTGAGTTTGACTGGAAGTACATCCAGAAGAGCATGGACTCCAATATCAGGCTGGTCCATTACATTGTCTCATCTGCCCAGGTTAGATGATAACACACTACAACCCATACCACACTTTTCAGCCAGCAGTGCTCCTACTGTTTTTCCTTAGTCTATGAGGCCTTTATCATGGAGACCTTCATCCACCTCTGTTCCCTGGGCAGCTGGACAGCACTCTGTGACCCTGTATGTCACCGTTGTCAACATGCACTCCTAGGCTTGGTGTCCCAAACATTCACACACCATTTCCCTGGCCTCCAGGCTTCAGTGAAATAAACAGTATAAAGAAAGTAAAAATAAATAAATAAATATATACACACATGAAAGCCAAGTTTCTTGATGTTAAAAGACTTTTCTAAATGCTGGAACTAGTATTCTTAAATTGACTAATGACTCATCAGTGGATCATGAGTCCGGAGTTGTTTGTATAAACTTGATAACGGACACTGTTCTCTCTCCTGCGGGCTCGGTTTTGGGGGAGGCCTGCATAATGTTTTAAAAACAACTAAATTAATTGCTATACCTTTTCTTTTTATTTTCTTTTTTTCAAGAATTTTTTATTTATTTGATAGAGAAGTCACAAGTAGGCAGAGAGGCAGGCAAAGAGAGATAGGGAAGCAGGCTCCCTGCTGGGCAGAGAGCCCAATGCAGTCCTCAATCCCAGGACCCTGAGACCATGGCCTGAGCTGAAGGCTGAGGCTTAACCCACTGAGCCACCCAGGCACCCTCTTTTTTTTTTTTTTAAGATCTAAAACATTTTAAAATTATTTTTATTAACATATATTATTTGCCCAAGAGGTACAGGTCTGTGAATCATCAGGCTTACATAGTTCACAGCACTCACCATATCACATACCCTCCCCAATGTCCATAACCCAACTACCCTCTCCATACCACCCCCAGCAACCCTCAGTTTGTTTTGTGACATTAAGAGTCTCTTATGTATTGTCTCCCTCCCAATTCATCTTGTTTCATTTTTACCTTCCCTACCCCCAAGCCCACCACTCTGCCTCTTAAATTCCTCTTATCAGAGATCATATAATTGTCTTTCTCTGACTGACTTATTTCGCTCAGCATATTACCCTCCACATCATTGCAAATGGCAAGATTTCATTTCTTTTGATGGCTGCATAGCATTCCATCGTTTTATATATAAAACAAGGGAATATATATATATTATCACATCTTCTTTATCCATTCATCTGTTGATACACATCTAGGTTCTTTCCATAGTTTGGCTGTTGTGGACATTGCTGCTATAAACATTTGGGTGCACATGCCCCTTTGGATCACTACATTTGTATCTTTAGGGTAAATACACAGTAGTGCAATTGCTGGGTCATAGGGTAGCTCTATTTTCAACTTTTTGAGGAACCTCCATGCTGTTTTCCAGAGTGGGTGCACCAGCTTGCATTCCCACCAACAGTGTAGGAGGGTTCTCCTTTCTCCATATCCTCGCCAACAGCTGTCGTTTCCTGACCTGTTAATTTTAGTCATTCTGACTGGTGTGAGGTGGTATCTTATTGTGGTTTTGATTTGTATTTCCCTGATGCCAAGTGATGTGGAGCACTTTTTCATGTGTCTGTTGGCCATCTGCATGTCTTCTTTGCAGGAATGTCTGTTCATATCCTCTGCCCATCTCTTGATTGGATTATTTGTTCTTTGGGTGTTGGGTTTGTTAAGTTATTTATAGAATTTTGATTACTAGCTCTTTATCTGGTAAGACATTTGCAAATATCTTCTCCCATTCTGTAGGTTGCCTTTTGGTTTTGTTGACTATTTCCTTTGCTGTGCAAAAACTTTTTATCTTGATGAAGTCCCAGTAGTTGTTTTTGCCCTTGCTTCCCTTGCTTTTGGCAATGTTTCTAGGAAGAAGTGGCTGCAACTGAGATCGAAGAGGTTGTTGCTTGTGTTCTCCTCAAGGATTTTGATGGATTCCTGTCTCACATTGAGATCTTTCGTCCTTTTGAGTCTGTTTTAGAGTGTGGTATAAGGAAATGGTCCAGTTTCATTCTTCTGCATGTGGCTAACACCATTTGTTGAAGAGACTGTCTTTTTTCTATTGGACATTCTTTCCTGCTTTGTCAAAGATGAGTTGACCATAGAGTTGATGATCTATTTCTGGGCTCTCTATTCTGTTCCATTGATCTATGTGTCTGTTTTTGTGCCAGGACCATACTGACTTGATGATGACAGCTTTGCAATAGAGCTGGAAGTCTGGAATTGTGATGCCACCAACTTTGGCTTTCTTTTTCAACATTCCTCTGGCTATTTGAGGTCTTTTCTGGTTCCATATAAATTTTAGGATTAATCATTCCATTTCTTTGAAAAAATGGATGGTGTTTTGATGGGGATTGCATTAAACGTGTAGATTGCTTTAGGTAGCATAGACATTTTCACAATATTTGTTCTTCCAATCCATGAGCATGGAACACTTTTCCATTTCTTTGTGTCTTCCCCAATTTCTTTCATGAGTACTTTATAGTTTTCTGAGTACAGATTCTTTCCCTTTTTAGTTAGTTTTATTTCTAGGTATCTTGTGGTTTTGGGTGCAATTGTAAATGAGATGGACTCCTTAATTTCTCTTTCTTCTGTCTTGCTGTTAGTGTATAGAAATGCCACTAATTTCTGTGCATTGATTTTATATCCTGACATTTCACTGAATTCCTATATGAGTTCTAGCAGTTTTGGAGTGGAGTCTTTGGGTTTTACACATAAAGTATCGTATCATCTTCAAAGAATGAGAGTTTGACTACTTCTTTGCTGATTCAGATGCCTTTTATTTCTTTCCGTTGTCTGATTGCTGAGGCTAGGACTTCTAGTACTATGTTGAATAGTAGTGGTGATAGTGGACATTCCTGCTGTGTTCCTGACCTTAGGGGAAAAGCTCTGTTTTTCCTCATTGAGAATGATATTTACTGTGGGTTTTTCATAGATGGCTTTGTTGATATTGAGGTATGTACCCCCATCCCTACATTTTGAAGAGTTTTGATCAAGAAAGGATGCTGTACTTTGTCAAATGCTTTTTCAGCATCTAATGAGTATCATATGGTTCTTGTTCTTTCTTTTATTAATGTATTGTATCACATGGATTGATTTGCAAATGTTGAACCAACCTTGCAGCCCTGGAATAAATCCCACTTGGTTGTGGTGAATAATCCTTTTAATGTAGTGTTGAATCCTATTGGCTAGTATTTTGGTGAGAATTTTCGCATCTGTGTTCATCAAGGATATTGGCCTGTAATTCTTTTTGATGGTGTCTGTCTGGTTTTGGGATCAAGGTAATGTGGCCTCATAAAATGAGTTTGGAAGTTTTCCTTCCATTTCTATTTTTTGGAACAGTTTCAGGAGAATAGGTATTAATTCTTCTTTAAATGTTTGGTAGAATTCCCCTGGGAAGCCGTCTGTCCCTGGGCTCTTGTTTGTTGGGAGATTTTTTGATGACTGCTTCAATCTCCCTACTGGTTATGGGTCTGTTCAGGTTTTCTATTTCTTCCTGGTTCAATTTTGGTTTGAATTGGTTCAATTTGGTTCAAATTTCATCTCTAGGAATGCATCCATTTCTTCCAGATTGTCAAATTTACTGGCGTATAGTTGCTCATCATATGTTCTTATAATTATTTGTATTTCTTTGATGTTGGTTGTGATCTCTCCTCTTTCATTCATAATTTTATTTACTTAGGTCCTTTCCCTTTTCTTTTTGATAAGTCTGGCCAGGGGTTTATCAATCTTATTAATTCTTTCCAAGAACCAGCTCCTAGTTTTGTTGACTTGTTCTACTGTTCTTTTGGTTTCTATTTCATTGCTTTTGCTCTGATCTTTATTATTTCTCTTCTCCTGCTGGGTTTAGGCTTTCTTTGCTGTTCTTTCCCCAGCTCCTTTATGTGGAGGGTTAGGTTGTGTACTTGAGACCTTTCTTGTTTCTTGAGAAAGTCTTGTATTGCTACATACTTTCCTCTCAGGATCGCCTTTGTTGTGTCCCATAGATTTTGAAGAGTTGGGTTTTCATTATCATTTGTTTCCATGAATTTTTTCAATTCTTCTTTAGTTTCCTGGTTGACCCATTCAGTCTTTAGTAGGATGCTCTTTAGCCTCCATGTATTTGAGTTCTTTCCAACTTTCCTCTTGTGATTGAGTTCTAGCTTCAGAGCATTGTGGTCTGAAAATATGCAGGGAATGATCCCAGTCTTTTGGTACCAGTTGAGACCTGATTTGTGACCCAGGATGTGATCTATTCTGGAGAATGTTCCATGTGCAGTAGAGAAGAATGTGTATCCTGTTGCTTTGGGATGATATGTTCTGAATATATCTGTGATATCCATCTGGTCCAGTGTGTCCTTTAAAGCCTTTATTTCCTTGTTGATTTTTTGCTTGAATGATCTGTCCATTTCAGTGAGGGGTATTAAAGTACCCTACTATGACTGTATTATTGTCAACGTGTTTCTTTGATTTTGTTATCAATTGGTTTATATAATTGGCTGCTCCCATGTTAGGGGTATAGATATTTAAAATTGTTAGATCTTCTTGTTGGACAGACCCTTTGAGTATGATATAGTGTCCTTCCTCATCTCTTATTATAGTCTTTGGCTTAAAATCTAATTGATCTGATATAAGGATTGCCACCCCAGCTTTCTTTTGATGTCCATTGGCATGATAAATTGTTTTCCACCCCCTCACTTTAAATCTGGAGGTGTCTTTGGGTCTAAAATGAGTTTCTTGTAGATAGCATATGGGTGGGTCTTGTTATTTTTTTAGCCATTCTGATATATATTTATATCTGGTGAATAGAACAGAGCCACCCACTTGATTTTGGATGTATTCTGGTCTCTTAGAAGAAACTACCTCCCAAAATTTTAAAGAAAGAAAAACATATATATACAAAAATAAGGGTAAACATGATGAAGGCAAGGAATATGACTGTATAGATGAAAATTTTAAAAGATTTCTAAAAAAGGAATTGATGGTTGGAAAAAGAAAAAGAGAATGTGTTCAGGGTGGGACTAGAACAAAGCCATGTGCTAGATGTAGGGTATATTTTGATCTACTAGAAGAAATCATATCCCCAAATTTTAAAGAATAAAAACCTATATGTATATAAAAATAAGGCTAAATACAATGAAGGGATAAAATATGACTATAACAATGAAGGTTTAAAAAGATTTTTTAAAGAAGGTATTGTTAAGATAGACTAGTTTAAAAATGTTAAAAGAAGAAAGAGGAAAAGTCAAAAAAATAGAATAAGAAAAAAATTAATATAATTTAACTTTGTAAGACTAAAGGATCATGGGGGAAAAGCCATGAATTCTATGTGTTGCTTTCCCCTAGCTCTGGAGTTCCACTCTTCTCGTTGATCATTGAGCTTGGTCTTGGCTGGATATTCTAGCTGATCATCTGCGGGGAGGGACCTGTTGCTGTGATTCTCGAATGTCTTGGCCCGAGGTGGAATTGTACCACCCTTGCCAGGGCCAGGCTAAGTAATCTGCTCAGGTTTGCTCTTGGGAGCTTTTGTTCCCTGAAGGCTTTCCTTAGTGCTCTGGGGGACAGGAATGAAAATGGCGGCCTCCCAGTCTCTGGCCTGGAGGAGCCATGAGCTCGGGACCCCACTCCTCAGTGTGCCCTCAGAGAAAAGGGGTCAATCACTCCTGTCTCCCTGGTCTCTGGCCACGCTCCGAGTTCTCCCGGCCTGTAACTGAGGATTTCTGTCCCTGGTGCATGGCCCCATTTGGAGTTGCCAAACCTGCTGACTCCTGCAGTGTACTTCTGGCTGCTTCTCTCAGAGAGGAAGGAGGGGATCTCTGTGGATCTGCCACTTGTGGGGTCCCTACTCAAAGAGCAGTGGCCCAACTGTGCCAGGTAACCATGAGCTGAGAGCTCACTCCTTGGCTCCGTCTCTGTAGCTGGCTTCTCTGCTCTGATACCTGTGAGCTCTGCCACACTCAGATACCTCAGTCTTTCTGTGACCCCTCAGGACCTGAGACCACACTGTGCCTGTGAGGACTCCACCCCCGCTTAGCCTCTGGAGTGATGTCCCTCAGTGGAACAGTTCTGAAAGTTCTGATTTTGTGCTCCATTGCTCCACTGCTTGCTGGGAGTTGGCCCCTCCCCATCGGTCTATCTTCCCATCACTTCGGATTCACTTCTCCACATGTCCTACCTTTCAGAAAGTGGTCGATTTTCTGTTCCTAGAATTGCTTATCTCCTATTGAGTTTGTAGGTGTTTGGAATGGTTTGGTAACTATCTAGCTGAACTCCTGTGACCTGATGTCATTTCAGTCTGCTATACCTCCACCATCTTGCTACTAAGTTGTTATGCTTTTCAACGGAAAAGATGCCACATAACTATTTGGATTTCTAAACCTCCTTGAAAAATCAGAATGCCTGGTATCTATGGGCCTGTATCCCTGTAGGACAATGGTCAGCCTTTGCGTGTGCATCTCTTCCCAACACTGTGCTTAGTGACAGCTTGTTGGGGCCTGAAATCCACCACAGTGGTATTATCTATACCACAGAAATTAACAGATGATACTAATCATGGCTTTGTTTTCGGAACCCTAGTTTACAAGCTCCGCACTAAGTCTAGGAAACCAACATTTAATTATATTTAAGTGAGATGTTACAAGGCAAGGTTTTTTTTTATTGCCTAGTTTGATATTATTAGAAAATCCCATAGACAGTTTACACCTGTCCTGCAGAAACTCCCTCCCAGGTGGACTACTGCAGCACCTGAAATTCACTTCCTTGGGTCTTGGAAAGACTTTTGGCTCCCAAACCAACTCCATTATATGTAGAAGGTGACCCTCTGTGCTTGTGGCTAACTCCCCATCCAAGTGCGGTGGGGATATGGGGTGAGGAAGGGGGTCCCAGGGAGAGGATGGACACCCTAAAAGAGGAGGTTGGATTGTATCAGGGAGGAAGTCTATAACTTGACATTTGTGTGTTTTCTGCTTGGCCTGATTAGTTCTAACCGTCTCCTCCTTTAACCCACCATTCTTTCCCTGTCTCTGGCATCTTTCTTTCCTTTCATCCTTGGTGACCATATTTTTCAGAACGTGATGTGAATTTCTCTTTAGCTCCTGGTTTTGCTGATCCAACACAGCAGGCGATGGTGCATACAGAAGGATTCTTGGTTCCTCTCCCTATTCTGGATTCTCTCAGTACTCTGTGGCGTTTTCCAATTTCAGACTCTGATCCGGACACTCTTAAAGGTAAGGAGGAAAGAGAGGGTTACTTGAGGAGATAGTGTGGTGAGCAACTTCTAAGTCAGAGTGAATAGCATACAGTCAGTTGGACTCTGGGATAGAAGTATGTTTAGGAGATTTGATGATAGGCTTTAAGCACAAGCATTGACCTATGTGGGCCATTTAGACTTAATTGGAAAAGGCTCATTTTCTCTGTGTTGTTTTTTTTTTTTCTATTCCCCCATAGGACAGCAATTCTAATCTGGCCTATTCCTGCCTGTTCTTCATCTGCTATGCACTACAGATCCTGATCCTGATCCTTTCAGCATTTTCAGAAAAAGATGCCTCCTCAAATGTGAGACTCTAAATATGCCGATCTCATGCATTATTTCATTAGATGGTATTTTGACACGTGTAACTTCGAGATCCCCTAGGCCTTGTGGGGGGGGGGGGTCCCTTGAGCCCAGAATATAGCTGTGTGGATCATTAATGGCTTAAGGAGACCAAAAGTGGCTAGTGTATGGAAATACTCTTTTATGAGTCTGGAAATACTTTTATATTGACCCGCCAATCTTCAGCATGGATAATGCATTCATCTATCTATGCCAGAAAATCTGATTTTTACTAGTAAGACTTTAGGGTCTCCAGATAAACCTATGTTGTCCAGTCTACTTCAGTCTTAAGTCTGCTTTTTTGCATAACATTATATCTAGAAAAATCACTTTCTGATTTTAGAGTCCCACAAAGTTCCTGTTTCAGGTTGATTTACTTTTTTATTTTTTGTGTGTGTCTTGCAGAATCCATCATTCACAGCCTCATTTCTGAGTAGCATTACGTTTAGTTGGTATGACAGGTAGGAAATGCCTGGGGTGTGGGTTGTCCATATCCCTACCCCCTCATTCTTCTGAAAGTGGTGGAAATCTTAATTTTAAAAATGCTTCCTGAGGCCTCCATTTCTCCTCTACTTGGAGTCCGAGAATGTTAATTTAACAGATATATTTATTTCAGACTGGGATGTGGAGGAGAGGATGGCGGGGGCTTTGCTCTTGGTGGCCTGGAGGTTCACAGGGAAAAGGAAGGATGTTAGGAAAGGTGGAAGGAAAAGAAAGGGGCAGGCAGTGTGACACCATTTGAAGGGTAAGGGATGAACTAGCTGGCCTGGGCTACCAAAGGATCTGCAACAAACACTCTTGGCCTTTGTGGTTCCATGGACCACTTGGCAACTGGTACTGCCTAGGAATCCCTCCTCAGATCATGTTTTCTGTACATAAAGAAAAAGACAGGGTTACAAAGGAAACCAAATATATTGAAATATATTCACTTAAATATTAAAAAAAATTTGTGATATAACACAAGTGCTCCTTTACAAATGTGTTAAATAACAAGATCTAGTGATCTAGCAATAGGGCTAACAATGACCACAACCTCAAAGGAGCAATGAGTGTACCTGTGCCACGAAAACACTGCGATGTCTCTTGGTGTCCAAGGAACGGGTACTCCTGTTTACAACTGCTTGTTTGCTTCCGTTCATGTTATAAGGAAAGGCTAGGTTTCAGTTAGAGGCTAGTGAAAATAAAGATGTAATTTATTTTGTATCCGTGTTCTCAAACACCAGGTTGGTAGGCCTGATCAAGAGAGAGAGCAGAGAGGAGGCCTCCAGGGCTGCTCGGTTCCTTAAGGGCATTGAAGGCCCCTCGGGGAGATGCCCCAGGGGCAGAACGGCAGCCAGTGTTCAAGGAGGAAGGAGCAGGTGGACATGATGCTCTTTTGGTTTTTCATTCAGTCGCATTGCTCCTCGTGGCCTCCTCCTCGTCTTAGTCTACATTCCATCACCTCTCCCATCCGTTTTCTGCCCTCCCCATGCCTCTGTCAGGTTTAAAGGGCTGGGAGATGGAGCAGTGGCCCCCCTCCCTTCCTCTATCCCTCCATCTCTGAACTGGGGGAAGGGGGACAGCTTTTGTCAGAAGCAGCGGGGGAATTGCCACTGACCCAGCATGTAGGGTCTCAGCCTGTGAATCGCTCTGGTTCCAGCATCATTTTGAAAGGCTACAAGCAACCTCTGACACTTGAAGATATCTGGGATGTCAATGAAGAGATGAAAACCAAGACACTGGTCAGTGCATTTGAAAAACATATGGTAGGAGAGCTGCAGAAGGCCAGGAAGGAACTCCAGAGACGGCAGCGGAGGAAGTCCCAGGGGAACACTGGAGACGGGCTGCATGGATTGAACAAGAATCAGAGTCAAAGCCAAGATATCCTTGTCTTGGTAACTTTCCCATGAGTGTCTGTGTGAATATGCTCTAGGTTTCAGGCAGGAAGATACCAGTATCCTAGTGATTCTGTCCTATTTTGATAGCGCTGTATATACTGCAGTGCTTTTATGGTATTTGTAGTATTTATAATACTAATAATACCTTAGTGATGGATACGTTTGGGTAGGATGTGCTGTTCTCTCTCCTTTAGCGTATATTTGAAATTTTCTATAGTATGTCTTTAATAATAGAAAAATAGGGGGTGCCCAGATGGCTCAGTCCATTTAAGTGTCTGCCTTTGGCTCGGGTCATGATCCCAGTGTCCTGAGATTGAGGCCTGCATTGGGCTCTTTGCTCAGCGGGGAGCCTGCCTCTCCCTCTGCCTCTGCCTGCCTCTCTGTCTGCCACCCCACTTTCTTTCTTTGTCAAATGAACAAATAATCTTTTAAAAAATAGAAAAATAGTACCTTGGCATTACCAGAATTTGTACTTTGGTGGGCTTTAGCATAGCAGCTACTCCTCTTATTTATTCACTCAAAAGTATTAAGTACCGAGTGTCTGACTATTCTGGGCACTGGGTACAAGGAATAACCTGAAAGTGTCCTCTTTAGAGAGCCGGAAAATAAATAATAAAAGAACACATGTTATTCTTTGAGAGTGATACACGCTATTAAGAATGCATAAATCCTGTTAAAGTCTTTGAAATGGAATGCCTTTAGGGTCATAGGAGAGACCTCTCAGAGGAGGTGTCCCTTGAGTGGAGACCCAAAGTCTTAGAAGTGGATTTCCACCTGAGGAGCCGTCAGAAGGAAGGGTAATCCCGTCCAAGGGAGCAGAAGTGTGAGGCCGAGGGGAACACATTTAGTTTGTCTGGAGAACTGCAAGAAGGTTCTGAGGCAGGGAGAGAGGGGCTGAGTAAGAGGTGAGATGAGCTCAGAGCAGTGGACAGGGACTGTGCCGTGTAGACCCTTGTGGGCCATGGTAAGGAGTCTAGGTTTTATTTTACAAAGGGTGGAGAGCCAGTGGAAGGTTTTGAACAGAAGAGTAATGGGATCAGATTTGTACGTTAAAAAGTGCATTTTGGCTGTTGCTGGGAAGATGGATGGTTGGGGGCAAGAGTAGAAGCTGGGAGGCAGGCTGGGGCCGTTGCTCAGGCAAGAGAGACGGATCAAATGGGATCTCAGTGACCCAATTACAAGAGGACGTCACTGGTAGGAAAAACCTGGAAACTCAGGCTGCAAGGCTGTATTTGGGGCCTCATGGGACCATGGAGAATATAACAAAGAAGTCAGATCACAGGAAGAGAAAGAGGCTGGCAAGTGAGCGGCAGTGCCCCGTGGATTAGATTCCTGGATGGAACAGTGAAGTTGTGCCCTCACAAAGCACCCCTAACTGCATGGCTTCAAACCAATGTATGGTTCACAGGCAGGTTCATAAGCAGGAATCCAGAAGCCCAGTTGGAGGCAAAGTATCAGCAGGGCCATGCGCCTTCCAAAACCCGGAGGGGAGAAACTTTCTTTGCTTCTTTTACCTTCTAGTCTGGCTATTCTTTGGTCTGTGGAGGTGTCGCTCCGATCTCTGCCTCTGTTATCACCTGGCCATCTTCTCTCCGGCTTGGAGTCTCTTCTCTTCTAAAGACACCAGTCCTACTGGACTAGGGCCCCGCTAAGGACCTCCTCTTGATTACATCGGCAAAGGTCCCATTTCCAAATAAAGACCCATTCTGAGGTACTGGGGCTTAGGGTTTCCACATCTTTTGAGGGAGGACATAATTCAACCCATAACATCCCACAACAACCACAAGCAAGAACAAACAAAAAGGCTCTGGGTATCAAAACTACGCATCAGGTTCATGCCCTTCACTCTCCGGGATTACCCAGCATGCCCCCCTACTTAGGGTCTATTCTTTGTTTTTTATGTGTTCTCCCCCGCTTTGTTCCGTGGTTTTTCTCACCCAGACTAGATTAGGTGTGTCAGGATAGGGGAGAGGGAACTGGTGACGGCAGCTGAAGGGGTGGATGAGGACCAGACAGAAAACCAAAACGCGTACAAAGACCGCGACAGGACTCGGGGCCTTAACACTCTGGAACTGAGCAGTGCAAGACAAAGTTTTACACTTCACGGCTCTGTAAGCTCTGTTGGTGTTTGGATTTTTTACCTAGGAAGAAGTTAAAAAGAAAAAAAAGAAGTCTGGGACAACAGAAAACTTTCCCAAGTCCTGGTTGGTCAAGGCTCTCTTCAAAACTTTCTACGTCATACTCTTGAAATCGTTCTTCCTGAAGCTGGTGCACGACCTCCTCATGTTTCTGAACCCTCAGCTGCTGAAGTGAGTCCTGGGCCTTGGCTCTCCCTTGAGGGAAGTCCCCTCTGCCCCTCTCCTCTGTGCTGGCCCCTTGGATATGCAGGCAGGAGCTTTTTATTAAACCCCTGCTATTTCAAATGCTGATGAGATTCTTCTACCTGATTGTGTTGTGTTCATGAAAAGCACAAGGCCATTTTCAAGATCCAAAATGCTAGGTCCTTTAGCTTCCCTCTTTTCTATAGCCCTTCTCTCCTAGGAAGCCAGATCCTTGTTAGGAGCTCTTGTTAAACAGAATGGGAATTGTTAAACTGATATGGGAAGAGCCGTGCCCAATAGGCGGGCAGCAGGGTGCAGGACAGCCTTGTACCTGAGCTCTGGAGCCCCTGCCCTAGAGCCACAGGCTTCTGTGGGAGGTTCAGCGTGATCAGGACAAGACTTTGCAGCATGTGGGAATCTATGGGATGAATTCTCCTCTAGGGGGAGTTTGAACTCGCATTGGATACAATTACTTCTTGGGCTTGCTTTGTCCAAGATGAAATCCACGTATCCCACGCAACCTCTTTTATCAGGGGGTCGGGGAAGGCCAGGCCAAAGCCTTGCAGCAGCAAGTGTAAGGAGCATTTCTTTCATCATCCCTGCTCACAGCTACGGGCCATCCACTTGGACCTCTTGCTGCTGCGAGGAAAAGCAAGAGTCCCAGCACGACTGTGGAGTTCTGGTCTTCCACCGGCTTTGGACCATTCTGGTCACTTTGTTAACCACAGGGCAAGGGTAGGGTAGTTGGCCGTGCGTGAGGAGTGGGGAGAGTCCCTGGAGGCCTGACCGGACCTCACTGACTTCGTTTTGTTTCGGCAGGTTGCTGATCTCCTTTGCAAATACCCAAGACATGTATGTGTGGACCGGGTATCTCTATTCAGTCCTCTTCTTTGTGGTGGCCCTCGTGCAGTCTCTCTGCCTTCAGGGCTACTTTCAAATGTGCTTCATGCTGGGCATGATTGTGAGGACAACCATCATGGCGTCCGTATACAAGAAGGTGAGTGGCTTGTGTCAGAACTTGCTGAAAAAAATCCCCTTAAGTGTCAGCATTGATTCCAAGGGGCTGAGAAAAATTTGATGGAAATGATAACGGATCTTAACACTTGATTCTGACTAGCCAGATAGCCTCCTCTGGATTTTTCTTTGCAAGCTGTGGAAAAGTAGATTCACAGACATGTGTGACAGGGCATGTGTGTGATCAGGGGACACAGGGGAGGACACACACTAGAGGAGAGCTGGCAGGCTTTTCTCCACCCAGGATCTGCCTTTCAGCCTCGAAGGCTTGCATACCTGTCCCTCTCTTCTTGCCTCTCTCAACAAAGTGAGAGCACCTTGGGAAAGAATGGAAGATCAGAGTTCTCCCTTGGTGGCACATACACTAAGATTGGAAACCCTAGAAGATCAGGAACAAAGTGCTGGCCCATGGAAAACTCTTAAAACCACCATTTAAATTAGCTACTATGTGAAACTGGGTTCGTAAGACTTGTGCATCCATCTCGGTGACAATTTTGCCATAGACTAGAATGCTCTGTGGGCCAGGGCTCCATCTCCCCAGCCCCACTTTTGCTTAGACACTGCTTTTTCTCATCTTTAGCATCTGCCCATCCACTCTCTGCCTGACTCCCTTTTTCATTTTGTAAACACACATGCTCTCTGGTTACTGAGTTCTGCAGACTTGGGAAGATTCCCATGACTTTACAAAGATTTTGCTAATCTTCCTTCTGATATGTTGCTTTTAACATTTAACTTTCTCAGAGCCACTGTATTTTCCTCGTGTCCCAGATACCAAGGTGAAATCTCATTTTGTCCCTTGAAAATAGAATCAAACCTATCTCAATAAAAAAATAAATGAAAAGAAATGAGAATAGAATAGCTACCATCAGTGACTACAAGCCTGAGGGAAAAAATTGTACATGAGGAGATAGGACTTTCTATAGACTAGAACATTAAACACCAATTGCTTTTTCTTCCTCTCTTTCTTGGACCACTAGAGCATCCCATAGTGATTTCTCTGTTACAGTTCCTGGTTTTCTCCTTTGCGTTTGTCTCTTAAAACTAATGTGTCATTGTCTCGCAGATGTTGACTTGTCCAGAGACCCAGACAGGTAGTCCAAAATGTCTTTAGATCAGAAGTCTGGTCCAGACTGGAATTTGTCTCCCCCTCAATTTTTAATCCCCTTATTTCTTTTGGAGATACTGGATTTCTGCCCGTTTGCAGGATATGGGGGTCCCTAACCAGGCTATCTCAGCCATTTCTGTCAATGTACACTTTTACAATCATGGTGATTCATTCCCACTATTTTTGATTCTTAATATATTCCAAGTTTTAAACTGTTACAATCCATAAAGAATTTGTAAAATGGAATCCTTAATAAGTCTCTCATTCAAATAAATTTTGCTACTTAGATAGAATTTGAAATTGATTTCCTAGGTTTAGACAATGCTTCATTAATGAAATGTTATGAAAATTTTTTAATATCCATTATCTGTTCATGGTCCTGTGAAATAACTGCATTCTTCCTATTTTACAGAGAAGTAAGGCTTAGATCATTTCAATACCTACAATCACATAACCAGGTCTTGCCCTCAGATAAGGGCTAGTGGCACTAAACTAATGTCTAATGTCTCTTCTACTGCATTGAAATTTTATACAGAATAGAATAATGATGACCTTGACGGGTAATTAGTTTGTTTGGCTTTTTGGTTTGTCATGGGAAGGAGGTGTTTGTTTTTGCCCTCCCATTCCAAAGGGGAGACAGAGCAGCCGACTGATTTCTCTAAAACCTTGGTGGCCTAAGATTTTGGGGAATTTCCCTCATTTTACTGTATAACCAAGAATCCTGTTATGTTCCAAAGAAGCGTGTCTTGGTGGATTAAGACGAGGATGGCTGTGGATCCCTAGGACCACCCCTAGCCCATACACCATCTTTTGTGGGAATTATAAGGCTCTCCTTCCTCTAGGAAGATGTAGCCCATGCTGGGTGGTTGTTTGGTGAGCATGGTATGAATAAGTGCCAAATCCCTTGGCTGGGTACATTTGTGCAAGGCACTGTTGTAAGTGACAGACCTGTGGAAGTCAGTCTTTTGATCTCTCTAACATGAAAACAGAAGCCCATGCTAGATGATTCAGCATCTAGATTTTGCCCACAAGTTCCTGACAATAAGAAAATTGTTTTGCTTCATATGCATGAACCGTGCAGCTTTCCTCTTCATGCTAAGATCTCTGTCCTTCTTGGAAATGGTTGCAACTTCCTCATAAGAACATTGCTCCAAATAACATTGCCACATCCAAAGTCCGAAGGGCCAGAATCAATATGTGATTCCTCCCTTCCTGTCATCCTTCAGTATCTGATGCCCTACTGTGTGCCGTGTAATACAATAGTGAAATGAACAGATGTAGCCCTTGTCCTTACAGCGTTTACATCTGGTGGAAAAGTAGAAAGGTGAAACAATCGCAGTTCAGTGTGATGAAAGTAATGACAAAGGTAAGCCCAGAATGTTCTGGGAGTACCCAGGAAGTACCGGCATCTAACCCAGACTCAGGAAATCTTCTCAGAGTAAATTCCATCTGAACTGACACTAAAGAATGGGAATTTTCTGAGCAAAGAAATGTGTGTGTTGGGGAGGGGGTGGCAAGGGGTTCAGGGAGGTTGGAATAACCTGAAAGAGTAATCGAGAATGAGAGAACACTGTGTGTAAGATTTGGAGGCAAGAAGGCAGAGCCCCTGGGAAAAGTTGTGTCCATGTGGAGCCCATCCTTCTACTGTGTTCTCACTTCTTGAGTTTCCTTTTTACTCCCCGTTGTCCTTGGCCTTGTCCATAGATCCTAATTCCAATCTTTATCTTAGGCGCTGACCCTATCCAACCAGGCCAGGAAGCAGTACACTGTTGGAGAAACAGTGAACCTGATGTCTGTGGATGCCCAGAAGCTCATGGATGTGACCAGCTACCTTCATCTGCTGTGGTCAAATGTTCTCCAGATCACTTTATCCGTCTACTTCCTATGGGCCGAGCTGGGACCCTCTGTCTTAGCGGGTGTTGGGGTGATGATACTCCTAATTCCAGTTAATGGGATACTTGCCTCCAAGAGCAGAGCTGTTCAGGTAAAGAAACCGAGTCACCTTCTTCAAAGTCTAAAGTCTTGGGCTTACTCTAACTCTTGGGCATTTAGGCAGGCAAAGCTGATAGAAGACATTCTACCATCCCACATGAACATGGCTTTCTCTATCTTCCCTTTTCATCTTTCGGCCACTCTTAAATGTACTCCCTCTTTACTCATGTGAGAGGGCAGAGCCTGATTAGAGAGGGGAGAGCGTCCCAGGGATCCTGCACAGAACTCTTCTAGCCTGCTCTGCTGGGCATCTTAAAATTATTTTTAAGTAATGTCTACCCCCAACGTGGGGCTTGAACCCACAACCCTGAGATCAAGGGTCATACCCTCCACTGACTGAGCCAGCCACTACCCCAGGGCTGTTCTTAGAGTCATGGTGATTGGTCCTGTTTCCTTATCACAGCAGGACAGAGCAGTCATTCAGAGCAGATGCATGAGTGACCCAGATTTTAAGCCTAATTCTTGGCAATCAGCCCAGCTACTACCAGTGGTCAGGGCTCCCTGTGCGCAGTCCTGTGATCTGCCAGAAATCCTAGGGCTCCATGGTGAAGGTGATGTATTCACTCTTCACTTTGCCTTCCTTTAGTTACAAAGAATTCTTTTTAAAAGATTTATGGTACATACTATTCTGGGATCAGGGCATTAAATTAGACCAAAGCGCTTGGTCTTGTGGAGCTTATGTTTTCCTTAGGGTGGAGAGTCAGGCCATCAACAGAAGTAAACAGGAAATCTATCAGGTCATTAATACGATGAAGAAAATGAAATGGGGTGATAGGAGAGCAAGCAAATGGGTGGTGGTTTTAGATTACGGGGTCAGGGAAGGGCTGTGAGGAAGGTACCTCTGAGTTCAACTGCAAATAGCAGGAACCTGACTGTGAAGGAGCAAACCCCGGGAAGTACACCCTGGGAAGAGGCAAGCCAGGCAAAAAAATATATATATAATTATTATATTATTTATTTAATAAATAAATATATTTATTAAAATATATTTAATAAAAATATTAATATTTAATAAAACATGTTTTAAGGATCAGAACGAAGATGGGTGTGGCAGGAGCAGCCTGGGCAAAGGGGGTGGGAGGTGGGGGGAGACTTGCATCCTGTCACCGGGCTCCTCCAGTTCTTACCAAGTGACATCCACAGTGCCGCCAGCAAGACCTAGCATTCGTGCCAAATCTGGACCTTCTCACGAGGAAGTTGTTTTGTTTTACTTTTTCCTGGCAGGTAAAAAATATGAAAAATAAGGACAAACGGCTAAAGATCATGAATGAAATTCTCAGTGGGATGAAGGTGAGAAGTGGAGGGGGTACGGGTGGCTCTCCATGTAAAATGGCAGCCCCATGGGGTGGCGGCCTTCACCGAGGCTGTTGGGGTGGTGGATGCCCCCTTGGGGACTGAGGGGTGTCACAGGACCCCTGACTCCTCTGCCCACAAATCTCCAGGTCTCCAGGCTTCTCCCAGCTGTTTCAGGCCCTCTTTCGAATCTTGATTTCTGCTTATTTACCTTCAGTAGTTTCTTTTGTTTTATGTTTTACTGTAGAAATTGTCAAACGCACACAAAAGTAGAGAGAATGATCTTTGGCAGGGAGCCTGCTTCCCCCTCTCTCTCTCTGCCTTCCTCTCTGCCTACTGGTGCTCTCTATCTGTCAGATAAATTAAAAAATCCTTAAAAAAAAAAAAAAGTTCATTGCCTTGGGAAGCCTGGGTGGCTCAGTTGGTTAAGCGTCTGCGTCTGTCTTTGGCTCAGGTCATGATCCCAGGGTGCTGGGATTGAATCCCACATCGGGATCCTTGCTTGGCGGGGAGCCTGCCTCTCCCTCTGCCTGCTATTCCCTCTGCTTGTACTCTGACAAATAAATAAAATCTTTAAACAAAAAAAAGTTCATTGCCTTGATCTATTAGTAGTAGCAAAAGATTAAAATTTTAATTCTATTACTCCTTTGGCATTGATTAGCTGGAATTCTTTAATGAAGAAGTATCTTTAATCAACTAGTTGGTTACCCTAAAGTAAAGTTTGTATAGGACAGGTGGGGTAAATGCTTACTTCTTTCCCTCCATTTGGCCAGCTTTCAAAATAGTGCATTTCCTCCTGCAAAGATCACTAAGAAGTTATGTTTTAATAATTGTGTTGTTTTGAATTCAGAAATCTAAGCATTACCCTAAACTTCTTGAAAATGAAACAGAGGCCTCTTTTTTTTTAATTATGTTCAGTTAGCTAGTATATAGTACATCATTAATTTTTGATGTAGTGTTTAATGACTCATTAATTGCCCGTAACACTCCGTGCTCATCACCACACGTGTTAGAATGCAGAGGCCTCTTTCAACTCCCTGATATTTCTCTACACAGAGCTATCATATGCCTTTCTGCTGAATGTAGTAAATGAAAAGATAGCCCTGGCTTGGAGTCTCAGCTCTTACATTGCTAGCTTGGTAACTTTGGGCAAATTAAGTAGATTCTTCAACCTGTTTCCCTATCACTAAAATTGATACAATAATTCTACAAAAGTAGGGGACTCTCCCTGGTTTGCCCAGAACTTTCTGGGGTTAGCACTCTGAGATCCCACGTCTTGAGCAACCCCTTTAAACCCAGCAAACTGGGACAATCGATCTCACTAAGGTTGTTACAAGGATTAAGTAAGATAATGTGTATAAACCGTTTTTATACATAGGTTGTCAATAGATGTAACCCACCTTTCTATAATCGTACTTTATAATGTGGATTTCTACCCTCTGTCCCCCATTTTGGAGAGCATATCCTAAAATCTGGGCAGATGAGATCTACCTGGTGTCCTTTTGGGGCAACAGTGTGAGCTGTGCCGTTTTCTATCCTATTAGATCTTGAAATATTTTGCCTGGGAACCTTCATTCAAAAACCAAGTTCATGCACTTCGGAAGAAAGAGCTCAAGAACCTGCTGACCTTTGGGCAGATGCAGTCCCTGATGGTGTTTCTCTTATACTTGACTCCAGTCCTGGTGAGTAACAGGAATCAGTGGGTTGGATCAGCTTCCTGAAAAGGAAGGTCTGTTCTAGATAGACTGCCCAGTGCCCTTAGGCCTGACCCTGAAAGCCAGGGAGCTCCGCCCCCTCCTCAACTTCCCAAAGCTGCTATTCCTACCTCATGCCCCCCAGTTTCAACCTGGTGTACAATTTGGTGGTCTGTCCGCCCAGAGCACGTTTCCAGGATGGTCTGCATGAAGGTGGCATCCAGGAATGGTTTGCAGAGCAGTGTGTCTTATCTTCTTGAGGAGGCTGTGTGGGTCTAGAGCAGGAAGGAACACCAAAAAGCGAGCCGGGAGACCCGAACTGTGGTCCCAGCAATACTATTAATTGACCTGTGACCCCAGGCAAGATATTTCCTCTTCTCTGGACTCAGCTTTCTCGTTTGTAACACAAGAAGGTGGAGATAATCATCCCCAAGACTGCTTCAACTCTAATAGACTGTGTTCCCGAGACTTAGCATAAGACTGCTTGAAACCGGTGCGGAATGAATTCCTCATGACCTTGCTTTTCCAGGTGTCTGTGATCACGTTTTCAGTTTACACTCTGGTGGATAGCAATAATATTTTGGATGCAGAAAAGGCCTTCACCTCCATCACCCTCTTCAATATCCTGCGCTTTCCCCTGAGCATGTTTCCCCTGGTAATCTCCTCCATTCTCCAGGTGGGTAGGATCTCTCCCTGCTAACTGATTATCTCTGGTTAAAAGCCTTACTTTCCAAAATAACTGGCCTGTCGTAGCTCACTTCCAGCTTCCGTGGGTGAACTTTTGATCAGAGAGATTTCTTTGGTCTCTGGAGACCAAGTTTGGTCTTATTAAAATCACAAGCTCTCAGAGCCCTAGTTTATCTGACTATAAAATGGGGAGAATCATACCAATCTCCTCTACTCACAGGGAGACAATGGTAGTGAAGGCTTTTAGTGAGAGAATGATGATGAGCCCTGATACCTGGAATATTCCTAAGCCTTTTTCCTCAGCCCAGTTTCCCCCACATTTTTCCAAGGCCTTGGCAGGGGGGAGGGGGGTGGTAATTTATACAGCATTAGGGAAATACGGCACAAAGGGAAAGAAAAGATTCTCTCTGCATGAAGCCATGTGGTGGTAAAACTGAATGTAGTTCATGAGTTTGGAGTTTGAGAGGCCTCAGACGGGCTGGAGGGAGAGTCGCGCTCCTGAAGAGTGAGCACAGTCCGTGAGATGCACCGGGTATCAGCCCTCAGGAGAATGTTCGTGGGGTGGGTGGTAGACTAGTGACGTGGCCAGGAAGATGGAATGTGGTGACGTGCATTGACCTCAGGGGTGCCTGGCTTCAGTCTGTAAGAATGACGAGTTTAAGAACTCCCTGTCCCAGAGGGTGTTAAGAAAGGCTGACCAATGGGCACCTGGGTGGCTCAGATGGTTAAGTCTGCCTTTGGCTCAGGTCATGATCTCCAGGTCCTGGGATCAAGCCCCACATGGGGTTCCCAGCCCAGCAGGGAGTCTGCTTCTCCCTCTCCCTCTGCATCTCCCCTGTTCATGCTCTCTCTGTATCTCTCTGTCTCAAATGAATAAATAAGATCTTTAAAAAAAGAAAGAAAGAAAGAAAGAAAAGAAAAAAGAAAAAAAGGCTGACTAACTTGGCTGATGAAGAAACTGCAGGTCCTTTTTAGATTCAGATAGCTTCTTACATGGATCGCAAAAGCAAGATCAGGAGAGGTTTCTGCTCCCTGCGTTCCATGTCTCACAGGATGACTAAGACATGAAGGGGGCTGGCTGACCACGCACCATGGGCAGTGGGGCACTCCTGTCTGAGGCGCTGACCCACACGGCAGCTGCCCTCAGAGGAGCGGGTGAGGCAGACAGTCCGCAACTTCACTAGAACCCAGGCGGTAATGAGAAACCGTCTCCTGGCAGGCCCCCTGGGAATAGGGAGGCAAGTGACAAATGTCCTTGTAAGAGCTGCCGGGCATCCTCCCAAGTTCTCCTGTTTCAGGAGACCACAGGGTGTTCTGCCAGTGCTTAGGTAAGCTGTAGTTTGTTTTGTTTTGTTTTATTAACATAATGTATTATTAGCCCCAGGGGTACAGGTCTGTGAATTGCCGGGTTTACACACTTCACAGCAATCACCGTAGCACATAACTTCCCCAGTGTCCATAACCCTACCACTCTCTCCCTACCCTCTCCCCCGCACAACCTAGGTCAGCTGTAGTTTAAACCTGGGCCGTGTGGATATTTGTAAGGTCTCTGGGGTGCCATGGCCAGTTCCTCTATAAAGGGTCCCAGTGGTGGCTCAGTTAGGACGCTGGATGAGCCCAAGGCAGGAACTCCATTACAGAAGAGCACATCAGGGGCCCAGTTACCAAAACCAAACAGAAGTTAGGGTTTTGTCTTAGAAGAAGACAGAAGATGGTTTCTGAAACTGGGTCCAAAAATTGGAGAGATGGCCATAGAGTTGACCCCCGAGTTTTCTAAAGGGGTGGAACAGAACATCTTAATTGCCTTCTGTCTCCCAAGGCTGAGGTGTGGCTGAGTCTTTGGTGGGTCTGAGGTGCCCACTGTGGCGCCTGGCGAGCAGCCTGGCAAGTTGGCACTGCTTCCACCTCCAGAGCTGATGACAAAGTCAAAATCCTCTCCCTGCTTGTGCTTGTCATTGGATATTTTATTCTTCAGATGCTTTGTGTCCTTCCCTAGGCCAGTGTTTCCAGAGACCGGCTAGAAAAGTACTTGGGAGGGGATGACTTGGATACCTCCGCCATTCGCCGTGACTGCAATTTCGGTGAGGAATTCTGAAGTTGTTCCCCACACTACTTCACAGCACTGGCACATTGATATTGGGGGGCTTAGGGGCAGCCAACTGATTGACAGGGAGAACCGGGGGTTTGCCTTGAACCTACATTTGCATAATAAGCTTACTGTTTTTACTTAAATTCTGTTTTCATTTAGAGCACTTAGCCAGATTGCTAAACTGAGCTGGGCCAGCTACTGTGGGGGTGAGCAGGGAGTCCTGCAAAAGATACAAAAGTCAGGATAGAGCCAAGCATGTGAACTGGGGAAGGTAGGGAAGAACATACGCAGGTTCTGAAGGTCTGAGGCCTGGGGGCTGCCATGGCCAGAGCAAGCTGTGTGTCTGGAATGCAGGGAGTGGCCAGATTTCTGTCTGGAGGTGGAATTTTTTTACCAGGACACAAGGCAACAGAGGGCCTGAGAATGTACCCAGAGCGTCTGCAAGTCTGGAATCTGGGTCCTGACAGGTCTGGAAATCTGAGCAAAAGGGCCTTTGTTGGTGGGCCATCTTTGGTCTCACCGCGGGAGTTACCCTTTGCCCTTGTTAATAGGGGAGCCAGCACCTGACAGAGGTGACCTCAGGATCCGTCGAAGGAAGCGAAGATGGACATGTGAGAGCTGAGGAGGGGCAGACAGACACATGGGGATCTCCATGGGACTAAAAGAGAGGGCCTTCTTCTCCACAGACAAAGCTGTGCAGTTTTCAGAGGCCTCCTTTACCTGGGACCAGGACTCGGAAGCCACAATCCAAGAGTGAGTTGCCTCCTTTCCGTATTGTTGTTCTTCGGGATTTCCCTTGCCAGTCCTGTTCTTGGAAGATTCCACGTAATAGGGCACGTGGGAAATGGGCTATGTGCCCATGTTCAGTATAGGCTAATCCCTGGAGGGACGAGCTGACGGCAAAATCCTGAGCCTCTTTCCCTGTAACTGCCTCTGACTCCCCGCTGTCTTCCTTGAGGCTGAACGCCTCCAGCTAAGAACCCGTGAAGTACTCCAGACTGTGGATGGAGGGAGCGCAGCATTGGCAAGTGGCCTAGGGCTCTGGGTATGGTAAAGGAGACACACAAGAATCCAAAATCAATTTCATTTTATCCATTCGTTCAAGAATAGTAACCAAGAATATGGCTTCTTTCCCCCCAATGAACAATGGGACTGCCTCTAACTAAGCTTCAACTTGAGTTTTACATCTAAATAACCCATTTCCGCATCCCACCTCCTCTGCCCTAAGCCCACCCTTTCCTGCCATGCTGCTGCTCGCCCAGGAGTTCCCTTATCCACAGTTTTGCTCTCCATGATTTCGGTTACCTGCAGTCAACCTTGGTCTGGAAGGAGGTGATCCTCCTTCTGACCAACAGTCTGAAGGTCAGTAATAGCCTAACGCTGGGTCACAGCACTGACATTATTCACCTCCCTTCAGCTCTTCAGGTAGGCCTTGTCTGATCTTGCATCATCAGAAGGGTGCGTGCGGTACCGTAAGAGAGCAAGACCTCATTCACATGCCTTTTCTTACACTATATTGTTCCAATTTTTCTATCTTGTTAGTTATTGTGAATCTCTTACTGGGCCTAATTTATGAATTTAACTGTATCATAGGGCTGTCTGACAGGAGAAAACACTGTCTACACAGGGTGAAATACACGGCATATATCCAGCGGCACTGAACACAGCACACACGATACCCAGGAAGCCTGTGCAGGCCAGATCTTCCTTCCCGACCCAGCAAACCTTATCTTCTCCCTGTTACACCTAGGACTTGCCACACTTCTTATTTCTACAGCCTTTCCTATGGATTCTGGAGCCTGCCCCAGGAGGCATCAGGCCAAGAGCCCCTCCTCTGAACCCTCCCAACCCGAAAGCCTTCCTTTGCAAAGAGAAGACTGGACAGAGCTCCCACTTTGAGCTGAACTTCTTTTAGACTTTTACTAGCAACGGGCAGGTTCAGAAAGATTGTGAGCAAGAGCCCGATGTTCCAAATATTCCAGGGACTCAAAAACAGGCTGGGCACAGAGTTCATAGGAGTCCAGGCCAGTGAGTGCTCCTCCCCAGCCAGACACAGCCAGATCTCCAGGGGACAGGGCAGGGAATGTGTGCTTTCAGCAAGTGTCCCCCTGAATGGCTATTCTTGTCGAATAACCAAGTTTGGGAAACACGGATCTATTCCAACCCCATTAGTCCTTAAATGAGGGTCCAGATGAAGCGACTTTCCAAGATCACACAGCTTAGCGGTAGCAGAGTTGAGACTCAAACTCCGGTCTCCAGACTCCCATTAAGGTCTTGTTCAATGGTACCATGTTGGTGCTAAGAGAATTTTTCCAGTTGAAAGCTATAATGGTACAAAGAGCTCATATAGTTGGGTAAGATAGGGTTCACTCTCTAGCCCTTTAGAGCTTAAAAAAAAAAGTATTAAAGAAGCATTTCAGGGTCTTCTATATTCAAGACAAATTTTCCAATCTTGAGGAGAAGTTTCCTAATGCCAGACTTCCCATGGAGAGTCTGAGAAGCAGCCTGAACTACTCTTGAATAACTCCCTCCACTTCCTTCAAATGCTCTTCTCTCTTTCAGTGTGAACCTGGACATTATGCCAGGCCAGCTGGTGGCTGTGGTGGGCACTGTGGGCTCTGGGAAGTCATCCTTGATGTCAGCCATGCTGGGAGAAATGGAAAATGTCCATGGGCACATCACCATCAAGGTGAGAGTGGATGCCAAGGAGAAGAGTTCTGACATTCAAGTGTGGGCCACTTAGTGCTGCTTTCTTGTTTGGGAGAATGCACTGAGGAGGAGAATCTGCTAACCACTGTTGTTGTCTTGCTGTTGGTGCTGTCTTACGGACATTTGTTAGACTTGCAAACTGTAGATCTTTGCCCTACTCCACACATAGATTCAAACTCCGGGGTAGATTCTGGAAACCTGCAGGGTTTTGCGTTTTTGGTTTTTTGTTTTGTTTTGTTGTTTGTTTGTTTGTTTTTAAAGATTTTATTTATTCAGTTGACAGAGAGAGACACAGTGAGAGAGGGAACACAAGCATGGGGAGTAGGGGAGGGAGAAGCAGGCCTCCCGCCGAGCAGGGAACACTATGCGGGGCTCAATCCCAGAACCCTGGGACCACGACCCGAGCCGAAGGCAGCCTCCTAACCAACTGAGCCACCCAGGTGCACTGAAACCTGAGTTTTTAATGAGGTCCCCAGGTGATTCCCATATGTATACTTAACTTTGAAAACTTAAACAGAGCCTTCTCCCTTCAAAGTATAGGAAGTTCTGCTTTATCTGTGTTTCTAAAAGCATCATTAAAAATTTACATAACTTTTGGGGCACCTGGGTGGCTCAGTTGGTTAAGTGTGCTTTCTCATGCCTTCAGCTCAGGTCATGATCCCAGGGTCCTGGGATCGAGTTCCACATCGGGCTTCCTGCTCAGTGGAGAGTCTGATTCTCCCTCTGCTTGTGTTCTCTCTCTCTCTCTCAAATCTTAAAAAAAAAAAAAAAAAGTAACTCTGTAACCAGGATACCAACAAAACTAATAACAATAACAATTAAAACAGCAACATTGTAAATTACACTCAGCATCGCAGTTAGCCCTGGACTGCCTACCTCCTCCTTCGAGAGCTTGGTCTTTGAGGCACTGCTTCCAATACAGAAGCTTGATACCAGGTGTAGATATCTTCATCAGTTTTTTTAAACAGAGAAGAAATCTTTTCATAGTAGCTTCATTAGCACTCTCTGCTTCCCCAGAGAGTTAAATTTGGGGGAAATTACAGGTACTTGGAATCATTTAACCAGTCACTACTTGCATCCAAAAAACAAAAAAAAAGTCAATAAGCTTTTTAGCTTTTTTCCTTAAGATCTTCGTATATTGCCAAGCGTTTCTTTCTAATTAGGAGAGACCTTGCCCCGGTTGCCTGATACTGACATGCTTAGAAAATTAAGAACTAACGCTTCTTTCACATTATCCTGACATTATTCCCTGATTTACCAATCGCTTATGAGCTAATTTACATTAAATAAACATGCAGTATAGCAGAACAGACTCTATAGATTAAAATCTGTTTCCCAGCTTCTTTTTAAAAACGATTTCTTTACTTTAGAGGGCATGTGAGTGAACGGGGATAGGGCAGGTGGAGGGAAAGGGAGAGAGAGAATTTCAAAAATTTCAAGATCCTGGGTCACGATCCCAGGATCCTGGGATCGAGTTCCACACCAGGCTCCCTGCTCAGGGAGCCTTTGTCAGGCTCCATCTCTCTTTGGACATGATCTGCTTCATGCATCAGCCTGCACCGAAATTCAAATCTCTTGGTTCTTCCTAAAATATCATCTATATTATCTCCTGTGTCAGTGTTAGCCCTCTGTTGGTCTTAGGAAACTCACTGGGGACTGACTAAAAAAAAAAAAAAAAAAAAATGTTTGGGGTACCTGGGTGGTTCAGTGGGTTAAAGCCTCTGCCTTTGGCTCAGGTCATGATCCCAGGGTCCAGAGATCGAGCCCCACATCGGGCTCTCTGCTCAGCGGGGAGCCTGCTTCCCCCTCTCTCTCTTCCTGCCTCTCTGCCTACTTGTGATCTCTCTCTGTCAAATAAATAAAATCTTTAAAAAACAAACAAAAAAACCCCTGTTCTAGGAGCAGCATGTGCATTCATCCCCCAGTTTTGGGGATCATGACTACAAAGTGATAGTAAAAAAGGCGGGGAGGGGTAAATGAAGAATAGGGTCTCAAATCTTTCTCCCTTGTTGCTACAATACATACAAGCACATTTATAAATATCAGATGCCTAACATTCATCTTTTCAAATCCAAGTTCTGTTTTTTCTTCTCCATCCTCCTATTCCTTCCTCCAACCCTGCATTTCTGGAGAGATGACTGTCACATGCTCTGATCCTTCCCATCTAGGGCACCATAGCCTATGTCCCCCAGCAATCCTGGATCCAGAATGGCACCATAAAGGACAACATCCTCTTTGGATCCGAGTTCAATGAAAAGAGATACCAGCAGATTCTGGAGGCCTGTGCCCTCCTGCAAGACTTGGAAGTACTGCCTGGAGGAGACCTGGCTGAGATTGGAGAGAAGGTACTTGGAACCCCAAGGGACCTTGAAGGGTGAAGAAATAGCAAAGGCAAAAAAGTGAGGATGGTGGAGAGGATGGGAGGACAAGAGCTGGCCGGTTTGCATAGTCAGGTTGGAACAAACACCAGAAAACATGAGTTTATACAATATTTGAAAATTAAAAATTTGTAGCTGGAAGCAAATATCAGAGTTGTGTCATCTAAAAGAAAGCTGATGAGGGTCTGAGAGGCTAACCAACCAGTGCCTGGCTCAAGGCTGACCTCACAGGGGGAGGAGCAGAGAGGCAGGACCAGAACTTGTGTCCTAACTCTACCTCCGGATATGAGTGAGGCCCAGAGAAAGGTCCGATAATCTCCTTCG
Organism: Enhydra lutris kenyoni; assembly: GCF_002288905.1. NCBI lineage: Eukaryota > Metazoa > Chordata > Mammalia > Carnivora > Mustelidae > Enhydra > Enhydra lutris. Next base: position 52,218,577 of record NW_019154096.1, read on the forward strand.
CATGCTTAGAAATTTAGTGTGAATGATTTTCTCAGGTTATTAATGCCTTTCTTAAAAACAGATTCTTAATGACTTTATCCATTATATGGTCACAGCATAACTGGTTATGTATTTAGAGTGTTTTCAACTTTCCTCCCTATTACTAACAATGAATAGAGCAGCCTTTGGGGGACAAGGATCTTCAGATATTAGCAGATTAATGAAGATATGGCTCAAGAATGATTTTGTACATTAATTCAACATACATTTACTGAGGACCTACTATGTGCCACACACTATTTTAAGTGCTGGATTTATATCTGTGAGTTAAATAGAGAAAATCTGCCCTGATCTAGTTTTACATTCCCATGGGGATGGATACAAAATTCATAAGTAAATCATATAATAGAAAATGGTAGGCGCCTGGGTGGCTCAGTGGGTTAAACCTCTGCCTTCGGTTCAGGTTATGACCCCAGGGTCTTGGGATAGAGGCCCACATCGGGCTCTCTGCTCAGTGGGAAGTCTGCTTCCCCTCTCCCACTCCTCCTGCTTGTGTTCCTTCTCTCTCCATGTCTCTGCAAATAAATAAATAAAATCTTAAAAGAAAATGGTAATTTGGGCCTACATTTAATAATTGGGCAGTATGTATTTGAAGTAATGTATTTGAATCTAAGTTACTTACTTATATAAAGGAACCTATAAGATTTTAAAGTCCTTGATAACTTATGGGGGGAAATCGCTTCCTTTCCCCTCCTTAACGAATAGTGTCTGCAAAGGCAGAACTGTGGAGTAGTGCTTAACAGAAATTATTTTATTCTTCAGGGTATAAATCTCAGTGGGGGTCAGAAGCAGCGGATCAGCCTGGCCAGAGCTACCTATCAGAATTCAGACATCTACATTCTGGATGACCCCCTGTCGGCCGTGGATGCTCATGTGGGAAAACATATTTTCAATAAGGTCTTGGGTCCCAATGGCCTATTGAAAGGCAAGGTGAGAAATTATTTAAAGCAAAGAAGACATTGGCGTGGGGGGTGGGGTGGGGAGACACATGTCCTTGGACTGCAGCTGTCCTGAAGTAAATTTCCTTACTTATCTGCCTCCTAGGCTGCTGAGGACATACAGTGTCACACTGGTCTCCCAGGCAAGGACCCATGAAAGCTTCCAACTTGAGGTCATGGCCTGTGCCAGAACTGTCTGATTGGAGCCTTGTTCTGTAGCTCTGACATTGAGCCTCTTAGGATGATCGATTGTGATAGAAGGCTCTTTGAGACCTGCGGTATAATAAGGAATATGTTTGGGTTTTGTCCCCAGGTCCTGGCACAGACCCCCTAACCCTTGGACTTTGCTAAGTAATAATACTAGGAGTGGTTTCTGTTCATAAGCCTGAGGAGTGACTTAGGATGTGTTCCCTCGACCGCTTCAGGACAGGGCTGTTGGAGAGAAAGCCCAGGTGATAGGTGGGTTAGAACTTTCAGCCCCACCTACAAACCTCTGGGGACGGAGGGAGGGCCTGAAGACTGGGTTACAAAAATCTGTGGACAATGGGATTCAAAGGGCTTCTGGATTGGTGTCAGCACAGCAAAGGTCCTGAGAGGATGGCCCAGCTGGTGAGAGCAGGGGAGGCCCTCAGGTGCTCCCCACACCCCCATATGTTGCTCTGTTTGCATTTCTTCCATTTGACTCTTCTTGAGTCGTGTCCTTTACAACGAGCTGACAAACCGAAGTGTGTTCTGGAGATCTGTGAGCCACTCTAGCAAGTTATTGTTCACGAGGAAGGGGCTTTATAGCTGGTTGGTCAGAAGTATGGGTGGCGCAAGAATTCCAGCCAGTATCCGAGATCAGGTCCATCTCATGGGCCCGAGCCCGTAAGCTGTGTGGTTTGTGCTAATTCCAGGAAGTCAGTGTCAGAATGGAATTGAATCGTCTGAAAACCTCCCAGAGGACCCCACAAGTCACCTCACTGGTGGGACAGAGGTCATCCTGCAGGTTTTAGCGCTCTGCTCTATGAAGGCGCTTCCCCAGATCCCCCACAGCATGTAGGAATGCTGTGCCTGGAAGGGATGACTCAACCTAAACATAAAGAGCCAACATTTCTTGAGTATTCGTTATGTCCCAGGCTGGTGCTAAGTACTTTGACTGCACTTCCTCACTTGGTTCTCACAACGCTCCTGAGAGACAGCACCGATGAGGCAGCCAGAACAAGTGAGAAGGGCCCGTGGTAGGTGAAGACTTGGCTTTTCTTACCATGGGCCACTTAGCACATCTTCCCGGACATGGCGGCCTGAAAGGGGAAGGGGCTGACAGATCCCCTCGAGGATTTGATCGTGTTCCTCCCCAGCAGTAAGTGTAGAATGAGGGCTGTCAAAAATAGCTCCCTGAGCATTGGTCAGTAAAACTCCCATCTGTGTTTGGCCTGTTTCTTTCAAGACTTTTCGATTGCTGCCGGTCAGGATAGGTGGGCTGCTGTCCCACTGAGGCCCTTTGCCTCTTTGGATCGGCGAGTCAACAGGAGCTCACTCTCCATTCTACTCCTGGTTCTGGCTCCTGTCTATAAGTCCTCTTGGCCCCATTTATTCATGAACCGTGTACCACCCCGTGACTGACTTGCTGCAAAGACTGGGCATACACACGTGAAAAGGCCTGGTCCCTGCTTTCAAGTAAACATAGAATCTAATGGGAAGACATACAGAAAAGCGAACAATAATAATAATACAAGAATTATTTTAATGGCAGTCTATACAAACTACAATAGAACCATTAGTCCCCAGGTAAGACAGTCCCAAGTCTTACCTGGGGACTCAGGAAAGGCTCCCAGAAGACTTGGCTTTGAGCTGAGACTGGGAGGGTGAGCATTTCCTGGGTCTTCTAGATATGAGGGATCTGGTCTCTGTGGGGTCATGAGGTAGAGAACAGAGGCAGTGGCTTGGGTCCTCTCTCCAGAGGCCCATATCAACCCCATCCCCTGTCTGAAACACATTACTGATCCATGAGCGTTTTTCTTTCTCTGACTGGAGTCTCTGCGTCCTTGGTCAGTGTGGTTCACAAGTACTCAGGAATACAAGGGATGCCAACTCTCCCGCACCAGGGAGGGCCTGGGCTGAAGACAAAGTTGGATGCCCCTGCCTTGTCTCTAACGTGCTGAAAGAATCTGAGCAGCTCTTGTTAGTTTAGTCGGTTAGCTGGTTATTTGAAGGGGAAGTTAGTTAGCTAGTTATTTGGTTTGTATGCATCAGTTATACTGATAGGCTTTGATCGCAAGTAACATTCCTAAGCTCCTAGGAAGCTGGAAGAATGTGTGTAGGGAAAACCGCATATCACTACAGAAAATAACTGAATATATCCACTAGGGAAGGAGTCTCATCTTACACACAGGGTCTGGTGTTAGGATGAGGTGCTGGAAAGGAAAGAGGAAGGAAAAGAGATTAGGTGGTCAGGGCTACATTTTGAAACCCAGCTCTACTTTGAAACAGAATTAAGATGACTGTTTTTCTTTTCTTCTTCTCCTCCTCCTCCTCCTTCTTTCTTTCTTTCTTTCTTTCTTCTTCTTCTTCTTCTTTTTTTTTTTTTTTTTTTAAGAGCAAGTCAAGGAAGGTGATAGACATTCTGGGTAATTGGAAGTTAGCTACCCATAGTTAGTGGGAGGTTAGTTTCTTTCCTTTTTAAGAGCAAGCCAAGGATGGTGGTGGCCAGAGCGTCTCACTAAGGAAAGGCGATGGTACAACCCACTGTTGTTCTTTCAGACTCGACTCTTGGTTACGCATAGCGTTCACTTTCTTCCCCAAGTGGATGAGATCGTGGTTCTGGAGCATGGCACCATCTTGGAGAAGGGATCCTACAGCTCTCTGCTGGCCAAGAAAGGATCGTTTGCTAAGATTCTGAAGACATTCACAAAACAGACGGGTCCTGAGGAAGAGGCCACAGGTATGTAAGGAAGAATGGAACAAGATAAAGCTTGGGTATGGAAAGGGTAGGACTGGTAAACTGTTATCTCCTTCCTGAACTATTCAGTATCCAATAGATTAGATTTGGAAGTGAATTATGCAGAGAGCCAAAATCTGTTCTTTCTGTATTTTATGTCTCTGTAAAGAAACACAGTCTAAAAACTCTGTGCCTGAGCCAAATGGGGGGCTCATCTTGCTCATACGGTCTCTGACATGCAGTCGATGGACACTAGAAGGGTATGACTGAAGATTTAGGGTTATTAGCCCTTGTGGAAGAAACCCTAGTGGCTTCAGGGGCCCCCTTTTAGGGATGCTGTGCTCTATTGATTCATATTACCCATCCCACCCCACCTACCCTGAATCCACTAAAACCACTTCCTGGACAGCTTCATAGGCTGGTCCCAAGTGTACACAGAATTTTTTTTTCAAAGATTTTATTTATTTATTTGACAGAGCAAGATCTCAAGTAGGCAGAGAGGTAGGTGGTGGGTGGGGGAGGAGCAGGCTCTCTGCTGAGCAGGGAGCCTGATGCAGGGCTCCATCCCAGGACCCTGAGATCATGACCTGAGCCAAAGGCAGAGGCTTAACCCACTGAGCCACCCAGGCGCCCCTGTACACAGAATTCTTGATAAGCCCTAACAAAGGCATCCGGACCAATATACCAAAACCACTGGGTGTTTCAACTCGGGAAAAATCATGGCAGTTGCATGGTCTCACAGTGTACCATAGGAATAGCCCCTAATACCACCACTATTGGGATCATCAATTAGTTCTAGTCAGCAATGGAGCCCTGATCCCTGAGGACCTTCCCAAGGATCTGCCAACAGTAGTCCTGTACATAGTCCTAGGTATCTACTTCCATAGCAGTCACCAGCAGAAGATCAAGCCTGAGAAAGCAAGATCTGGAGAGTGAATTCCAGAAGTCAGTTGGGAGAGGGAGTAGCTACAGAGCCAGCAAGTGGGGGCTCATGCAGGCATTGAAGTCAGGAAATATGATGGTTCAAAACCACCCTGGGGAGCTCAAGAGATGGAAAGAAAAGCCTAAACCAGAAAGTCTGTAAGTGTTGGAGGGATAGTGCAGGAGCAAAAACCAGGATGATATGGGTGACAGGGACTGGCAGCCATCCCAGGAGATCGGGGTAGGGGCACTTCAAACCAGCAGAAAGGAAGAAGCCAGAACTTTCCATCAGCCTTTATGTACTCTAGGGACTGGCCTGGAGAAAACTAAAAGCACCTGCCTGGGGAGCGAAGGTCCCAAGTCAAAGGGCAGTATCTGATGCTCGATTCCCCTGAGTCATTGCTTAGTCAACCACAGCACCATGACTTGCTCCAACAGTTTCCTTATGCTATGTCTAGCCTTTCCTCCCCTCCCTTTGGCCATGATCGGAGTTTCTGGATTCTGTTATAAACCCCCATGGGTGGATGGCCCCTTTGAAGTAATCCTGTCCTTTATGTACAAAGGTCAGTTTGCAAAACAGCTCATCAAGCCTTTGTTCTGGTAAACACTGATTAACTATGTCTGAGCGTTGCCTGGCACGCTGCTGCTGTTGGTTCTGGGACTCAAGGTTCAGACCAGTATATGGCAGAATGAAGGGAAGGGCAGGAGGGCAAGGTGACCTGTATCAATACTGGTTTGGTGTATTAGTTTCTTAATTAGCTGGCATAACAAAGAACTACAGACCGAGTGGCTTAAAAAACAAATTTATTTTCTTATGGTTCTGGAGGCTAAGTCCCAAATCAAAGTGTTGGTAGGATTCGTTCCTTCTGAAGGTGATGGGGAAGGATCTGTTTCAGGCTTCTCTCCTAGCTTCTGGAGGTTTCTTGGCAGTCTTTGGCAATTTTGGCTTGGAGATACACCACATTATTCTCTTCTTCTTCTCATGGGATGCATGTGTGTCTCTATGTCCAAATTTCCCCTTTGTATAAGGACATCAGACATAATGGATTAGGGGCCCATCATATTCCAATCTGACCTCCTCATAACTATGTCTATAATGAGCCTACTGCCAAATAGGGTCATATTCCGAGGTAGTGGAAGTTAGGATTTCAACACACACATTTGGCAGCAGACTAAATTCAGTCTATCACACCAGTCCTCTGACACACCCAAATTCTTTCTTGTGTGCAAAATACATTCATGCCATACCGACGTCCACAATGTCTTAATTATTCCAGTATCAACTCTAAGTCCAAAATCTCATCTAAATGTCAGTTCGAAGTCCCGCATATCAACATTTGACTCATGCAAGTCACTTGTGGGTGAGACTTGGAGTCTTGGGGCAGAATTCCTCTCCATCTGTCAAGCTGCAAGATCAGACAGGTTATCTGCTTCAGTAGTGAAACAAGCATAGGATAGACATTCCCATTCCAAAAGGGAAAGATCTGAAGGAAAAAGGGGTCATGAATCCCAAGCAAATCTAAAATCTAGCAGGACAGATTCCATCAGATTTTTAAGGTTCGATAATGATCTTGTTTGGCCTGATGCTGTCTGTTGTTGAGGCTCAACCTGGGCTGGTGGTTTCAACTCCTCCACCCCTGGGCAGTGGTCGCACCCTATGGAACTGAGGAGTAGCCAACCCCAGTGTCATTGTTCCCTTTACTTGAATGATAACACAGCTCTCCGCAGCTGGATAGCTCTATTGGTACATGTTCCGCCTCTAGAATCCTAGAAGTCTGACAGCATTCCTTTGTTTGGTCCTTTCTCTGTCCCCTCCAGTCCAGACGGGCAGCACTTCTGCTAAGAGGGCTGGTCGGATTAAGTCATATACTCAGTCTCCTTAGTAAATCTGCTCTTGACCCTTGCTGGTGGATTTTTCATTTTCGTTATTGTGCTTTTCTAGAATTTCTTTTTTAAAATTTGATCTCTTTATTGATGTTCTCTATTTGATGAGAACTCATTCTCATACTTCATTTATTTTTTTATTAAAGATTTTTATTTATTTGACAGAGATCACAAGCAGGCAGAAAGGCAGGCAGAGAGAGGAGGGGAAGCAGGCTCGCCGCTTAGCAGAGAGCCCGATGCGGGGCTCGATCCCACAACCCTGGGATCGAGCCCGATGCAGGGCTCAATCCCACGACCCTGGAATCATGACCTGAGCTGAAGGCAGAGGCTTTAACTCACTGAGCCACCCACGTGCCCCTCATTCTCATACTTTAGATCTCAGACATGGCTTCCTTTCGTTCTTTGGACATATTTATAATAGTCAATTTGAAGTCTTTCTCTGCTAAGTCCAATGTCTGTGCTTCCATGGGTAGAGTTCCTGTTGACTGTTCCTCCCCACCCCCACCCCGTATATGGTCCCATGCTTTCTTCTTTGTATGTCTCACAATTTTTTTGTTGAAAACTGGTCACTTTAAATAATGCAACTCTGGAAATAAGATTTTTCTTCCTTAGCCTGTCAGAATTTGTTGTTGTTTGTCCTGTTTAGTTTCCTGAACTAATTCTTATGAAATCTGTATTTTTTGTCCTATGTGGCCACAGAAGTCTCTGCTTGGTTGGTCAGCTAATTATTAGACAGAGAATTCCTTAAGGGCCTGGAATCAATAAATCACTCAGCTTTTTCTGAAAGACTTCATGGTGGGAGGGAAGGCATGTCCCTAACACACCAATAGGCAGTTGGCAATTCTGCTTCACCTTTTTTTCCTTCTTGTCCAGAGTCTGAAGGTTAGCCTGGGTAAGAGAATAGGGCCTTCTCATGTCTGTCTTGAGCATGTGCACAGCCCTACCCGTGCGTACAGCGTTCTAGATTGCCAGGAATACATTAAAAATATCAAAGATCTCTAAGGGTATCTTCTTCCCCTATTTTCCCTTTTAAGTTTTTGTTTAGCTTATTATTTGCCCCAACTGTTATCATCCCTTAGGCAACTCCAATGTTAGACAGTTGCTGCTGATTATTTTAGCTAACTCCAGTAAGTCTGGTCCAATAAAGACAAGCCCTGTGAATCACTTCTCGGCCTTTTGGCTAAGATCAAGTGTAAAGACAAGCCCTGTGAATGGGGTTTTCTAGAGAACTGCAGGCAGGTCAAATAATGACAATTCTCTAGGGATTGAAATTGATAATCCAAGGGTTAATGGGACTAGTAATCACAACTGCAACTTTTTACCCAGGCCTTTAAATTCCCCTGACTCTCCCATCTTTGGGGAGGCAAATTTGAGGCTTGTCCTCCCATCTCTTCATTTGGCTTCATCTTGCGTAAACCCTTTCCTTGTTGAACAGTTAGTATCTCAGTGATTGCCTGTCCTGTTCATTGGGAAGTCAGACTTGGGTTTGGTTCCAGGATGAGACTTTTGGGAGAGCTTGAACACATTCTCTTCCCTCCAGCAGTTAGGAGGCTGCTGATTTTTTTGTAGTTACCATGTTTGTGAGGTTATTAGTATTCTAAGCTATAGCAGATCCAAGGAGGAAATTAAACTATCAAAAAACTTAATGTTCTTACTGAGATTTAGCTATTTTTCTTAAATAAATGTTCCTTGGATTGTTGCAAGACTGGTTAATTTCAGAGTTATAAAGTTGGTTTTAACAATATTTTGCCATTGGGGCCCCTGGGTGGCTCAGTCGTTTGGGCATCTGCCTTTGGCTCAGGTCATAATCCCAGGGTCCTGGGATCCAGGCCCACATTAGTCTCCCTGCTCAGTGGGAGCCTGCTTCTTGCTCTCCTCCCTGCTCATGCTCTCTTCTCACTATCTCTGTCTTTCTCTCAAATAAATAAAGTCTTAAAAAATATATTTTGCCATTGATTTCATGGAGTTATCAATTTCCAGAGCTCTTTATCATTGCCACTGATGCCCCAGCTGTTTTAGATTTTATTTTTAATTTTTAAAATTTCTTTCTTATTTGCAGGATATGTTTTTTGAATGTTTTAAATTCAGGGATGCCTGGGTGGCTTAGTCAGTTAAGCATCTAACTCTTGATTTTGGCTCAAGTTATGATCTCAGGTGGTGGGATTGAATCCCACATCAGACTCCATGCTGGGCATGGTCCTGCTTGGAATTTTCTCTCTCCTTTCTTCCTCCTCTCTCTCCCTCTCTAAAAGGGAAAGGGAAAAAACAAGAATAAAAATAAAAAATATTTTAAATTCATAAAACTTTGTAAAGTTATTTGAAGTTCGAGAAGAGCATTTTCAATTTACACTCACCTCCTTAGTCAATTCTAAGAATTAGGACTCTTCTGCTTATCTACTCTAACCCTTAAAAAGTTCTTTTCTTGCTGCAAAGAAACTAAGACGCTTCTGGGAATATTTCTCTCCTTTGAACATTTCTCTTCTACTAGAAACTCCTCTCTCCTTTATTCTGGTATTTCTCGGTGAGAAGGTGTACTAATCAATAATCATTCTGGAACAAAATCACCAGCCTGTGTGTATGTCTGGGATCTCTTGCTGAGGGGCCAGCAAGATCAGAAAAGAATTCTTCTCGTTTGTAGAACTTTGCAGCTCTATGTTGCCATCTCCCTAACCTTTGATGTGTCTCCTAGTCAATGAAGACACTGAAGAAGATGATGACTGTGGGCTGATGCCCAGTGTGGAGGAAATCCCTGAGGATGTGGCCTCCTTAACCACAAAAAGAGAGAACAGCCTTCATCGAACACTTAGTCGCAGGTTGGTCATCTCGTCAGCTGGCAGCCCTCGGCACATCCATATTTCCACTCGATCATTCTCTTTCTCTCTGTGGGCTTTTCCCAAGGGAGTGGACACCGGGATACTCCCACCCCTTTGTTTCTTTGAATGGAGTGGGGCTGGGAGGTGGCAGGTTTCCCCCAGAGCACTTCAATGTAAGCAGAGCGACTGTGACACATGCTTGCTTCTTGACCTTGGGGTGCACCTGCGTGCTCAAGAACGCATCCCCCCCTCTCGATTTCTCAGTTCTAGGTCCAATAGCAGGCATCAGAAATCCCTAAGAAACTCTTTGAAAACTCGGAATGTGAACACCCTGAAGGAGGAAGAAGAAACAGTGAAAGGACAAAAACTAATTAAGAAGGAATTCATAGAAACTGGAAAGGTGGGCACCACGATAAAAAGTTCCATTTGAGGTGATACAAGGCTTGGGATCTGAACATTGTAAAGTTTGATGATTTGACTATCTGTCTACGGGAGGGATAAGTCTTTTGTCCTTTGCAAATCATTAAATTCATCATTGAAATGTTGGTAGAGGCTTTGGGCTTTCTATCAAATATTTCCAAGAAGGATAGGTTTCCTGTGTATATCCTCCTAGCACATTTCACGAATGATTCCATCTGATATGGGGAGAGAACAATAAAACTGCCTTGAGATGCAGGTCTTGGACCCAGAGAACACTAATGAATCAATCTCAGAGCACACGATTCAAATTAGTATAACTTAAGACCTTAAACCTAAGACCTTGGTTTGAACTTAAGTCCCAATTAATAAGAACAAATTCCAAGGTCTACAGTATAACCCCCATCCCATTCTGGGGTGTGTGTGTGTGTGTGTGTGTGTGTGTTGTTGTTGTTGTCATCCCACTCTGTTCTTATCTTTCTCCCTTAATCGCATCTAGAAGCTCATTAGTAATGTGATGTTATTTCCCCCGCACTGTATTTCAGCATTGATTATGATCCTGGCCCAATGCAGAAATAGACCACAGATGACCAAATCTTGCTGCCTGCTATCCACTTTTCCAGGGGAGGCCACTCCCCCTTGTGATTGGTATTCTAGGTAATTCCTCACCAAACGCCATTAGGATTTCTAACACTGAGGATGGGGCTTTTCAGGTGAAGTTCTCCATCTACCTCAAGTACCTAGGAGCAATAGGATGGTATTCGATATTCTTCATCATCTTGGCCTACGTGATCAATTCTGTGGCTTATATTGGATCCAACCTCTGGCTCAGTGCTTGGACCAATGACTCTAAAACCTATAATGGCACTAACTATCCAGCGTCTCAGAGAGACCTGCGAGTTGGCGTCTATGGAGCTCTGGGACTCGTGCAAGGTGCGTCTGATGGGGATGACAGCCATCTCTTCGAGAATCTGTCTCGTCTGTGTACTTTGCCCAGACTCAGGGCAAAAAAAATGCCCTTGTGTCCTTGGCACAAGTCCTGCGGACCGTGCTGACTAAACGGTTCTATTTCTAGGTGCATTTGTGCTCATAGCAAATCTCTGGAGTGCCCATGGTTCCACTCACGCATCTAACATCCTTCATAGGCAACTGCTAAGCAGTATCCTTCGAGCACCCATGAGTTTCTTTGACACAACACCCACAGGCCGGATTGTGAACAGGTTTGCTGGGGTAAGTACCCGAACGGCTGTGTGATGTGTTTGTATGCTGAGGGTGTTTCCACTCCGACAGGGACAGAATTCTCCCACGGCCCGAGGCAACGCCGTGCCGTTACAGTTCCTCGGTCCACTTAGCATGCACACGCTTCCTGCATACCCAGGATGAGGTCCCAAGGATCCTGGAGACACAGAGACAAAAAGCTCTGGCCCTTTAAGGCGCTCACCATCTAGTGAGGGAGACAACCAAGGAAATAAGAAGAGTATGACGGAAGACCGTAAAACGAGTGACAGCGATGTGTGTAGAGTGCTGTTCTGGGAACACAAAACAGTGACAGAGAACAGCAGTAGTAGCTCAGCCTGGGTGACAGGGTGGGAAATGTCAGAAAACATGAGACTTAGGTCCTAGAAGGAACTTTCTTAGCCAGGGAGATGGTGGAGCCAGGGGTTGGCGGTAGAAGCAAAAGGAGAAGGAATATTCTGCCGAGGGGGAAACACAAGTAAAAGCACGATCACTGGCTAGAATGGTGAATAAAAGGGAAAACAGGAAAACCCTTTGCTTGGTCTATGTTCTGTTCCTGTTTCTATCTTTGCTACTTTAAGAATAAACTGGGTCTGAACTATGGAAGAGAGCCACCTATAATTTAATTTAATTTTTAAAAAGATTTTATTTATTTGACAGACACAGCGAGAGAGGGAACACAGGCAGGGGGAATGGGAGAGGGAGAAGCAGGCTTCCTGCTGTGCAGGGAACCCTATGTGGGGTCTTGATCCCAGGACCCTGAGATCATGACCTGAGCCAAAGGCAGATGCTTACTGACTGAGTCACACAGGCGCCCCAAATTTTAATAAGGTTCTAAAACCTGGTCTCTACATACTGCAGATCTTGGACCCCTTGGCATTCACTCATTCCACAGCACTTCTTGAGCACCTGAGAGGAGCACTGGAACGCTCACTAAATGTTAAGATTGTAGATGGCTTTCTTCCAAGGGCCAAACCCAACTCATTCATTCTCAATGCATAGGAGATAGTAATTTCAGGAACAGAGGAAGAAAGCAAGGAATTCTGAGTAACAGTCAACTGTCATCAGCCCAGTTTAAGTCCTCTGTTTGTAGAAGAGGAAGCACATTTTTCATGTCTGAGCAGCTACAGGCCCTTCCTGGTTTCGTCTTGGAGCAGACAAAAGAAAGGCCAGCCCACAGCCAGGTTCTGGGGATACAGTGGCTGCTTCAAAAGTGTGCACATTGATTGGTCTGCATTTATCACTTTCTTCTAGGACAAAAATGGTGAGCATGATATCATTGGGGACCACTTCAATAGGTTTTCTGCTCTTCAATAGAACCTAAAATAGCATACAATTTTAGATGGGAAGATTCTCATGGGAATTTTGCAAAAATTGCACACTTTTCTTATGTTGCAAAATATACATAATTAATCTTCTGAAAAAGGAATGCAGAACTCTTACTGTGAGTTAGTAAGGCAACTGTTCTATTTTGCTCACTGCTTTTGCATGAAAAAGGAAACTCGTGTTTGATTATATGGTGAGTTATAGGGGAAGGTTTCCTATAAAGGAAAGTTTGATTTAGAATCCTCTCGGATTGATAGCTGAGCCCCTAAGAAGAGGTGAAGGGAAAGGGTGGAAGAAAGAAAGCTGGAGAATCTGTGCCAAGTAGGGGTAAAAGGAACCTACATAGAACTGATAGCCTGTGAGGATTTCTTTTTTCTTTCTTTCTTTCTTTTTTTTTTTTTTTTTGCCAATCCTGGACATAAAGTTATTTGCATCCTGCTATGACTTTGGGAAGGTAAATTACACTCAAGAGTCATTCAGGACTCTCTTGGGAAACTTACCCTTACCCAGATTGGGACACTCCAGAGATAATTTGAATTCGCCTTGATAATCACATATTACTAATTGTAGAATCAGCAATATCGAAGAAATAATCGGTCAGGGAAACCCAAAGTGTAAGTCAGGCTTCCTTGTACAGTATACTAAACCATTATCCATTCATCCACCTGTCCGTTTGCTCATTTATTCAACATGACATGAAGGCAATATGGCAGTAAGACCCATTTTTCACCTCTGGGTTACTCTGTTAGAACACTGGTCAGGCAAGGGTCACATTCAAACTCCTCCTCCCTCTCCCCTTGAAGCTCTGTGCTCAGTGGAGAAAACAACTTCCTAGTTAAAGGATGATTCTTTAGTCAAGTGGGGGTGACCAGGCTTGTTGACTGGAGCCTTCATACGAATTAAATGCTGGTTATGTGCCAGGTTCTGTTTAGGCACTCAGTGGAGTTAGGCCCCTTGTACAGTTAGATTAATTGAATTGGCTTGGTTATAGGAGGATTTACCTGTAAAGCTCTATTAGCTTACAATGGTTTAATAAATTCGAAGACCTTTACTAAGTCTATTGAAAAAAGTGAAGGGTGACTGCCATATCTGTTTGGAGGGATTTAGAAAGAGGAAGAAATTACAGAAATGAGATTGGTTATTGGGAGGAGCACAACCGTATATTGCAAATGAATATCACGAAATGATTAAACGAAGGAGACACTGAGAACCCAGAATCAAACAAATTCTCTGCTGGAATCAGAAAGATGGAAAATGGGGCAGGAATCCATTAGTATACCATTCTTCTAATTCTGTGTTCCTAGGATATTTCCACAGTGGATGACACCCTTCCCTTATCCTTGCGCAGCTGGATATTGTGCTTCCTGGGAATAATCAGCACCCTTGTCATGATCTGCACAGCCACTCCAATCTTCATCGTCATCATCATTCCTCTTGGCATCATTTATGTGTCTGTTCAGGTGGGTTTGGAAACAGCTAGGTCTCCTCTCTACTTATGAAAGCCCAGGTTCTTTCCTGAGAATCTTCTGTTTTGTCTATTGCTAGTCACTCAGTCCCATCCAGCATCTTTGTCATTTAGTCCTATATTGATATACCAAGGAGCCATAGGCCACTGTCTAGAGCTCAAACATCAATACCAATTGGTATATGGTCCAGAGAATATCTCACCTTAGCTGCTGCCCCCCAGAAGCTTATATGGGGCAGATTTATGTTTGGATCCAAGACTACCTTGAGGTAGTCAAGCCATCCAGAGGTTGGCTCTGGATGATCTTGAAGTTTGGTAAGATCCCCCATAATGGTTAAGTCATTGGTTGCTTCTAGAAGGGTTATATACTATGGCTGCTTCCTTGATTGGCTTAGGCTTATCTGCTGGGAGATGTATCTCGGCAGGAGCTAGATCTCTTCTCACTTCAGGGTAGTTCTAGTTTCACTGCGATGCCTATGAATGATGGGATGTCTGTAGGCTCAATGTCAGTATGTTCTTGAGGGAACCAGTGGCTTGAAAACCAATTCTCAGGAAAAAAAAAAAAAGGGGGACTCCATTCCCATATTAAAAACTGATGAGGGGAGGCAAGCTGTGGAGAGAATTCCTTAGGATGATCTATTTGCCTTGGGAAAACAATTCCAAAAAACTTGCATTCAAGGGCAGCCCTGTCACCTGTGGTAAGGTGATACCCCCTGGTATTTGTGTTAAGTTCCTCAGGTACATTGTTACCTCAATGACAGCCTCTCATCCAGTAAAGAAGCAGGATATTTAAGGAAATTTCCAGGTATAACATTTTGAATTCTGACACTCAAATGCCCATACCTTTCCTGATTTCAACAAATCTCCACAGAATCTCGTAGCACCACTGAACCTCATCCCATTGAACCTCATCCTTCAACCCTTGTGTCTCAAAATCAAACTGTATACTTTTAGTTCTAGTTCTTAGACTCTCGACACTCCACACATTTCCAGAACTATCTCTATCTTCACAAACCATTGAAGCACAGTGTGGTCACTTACCTGACTGTTCAATTTTTATCTAAACCTCAGAATGCCTTTCTCTGGCCATTTCCTGTCCATCTCCACTTTCCATGCCCCTTGGGTCCCAGCTACAATTTACAAAATCCATTTGGAGACCATTTTTCTAGCTGCTACAAAAACTGTCACTTGGACAGTGTATGCAGATTCTTGGGAGAATATGGATTAGGCTGACAAAATTCCTCAGTGGTTATAGTCTCCTCACCTTCATTGTCTTCTGTTCTCCACCAACCTTTTCCTTTGTACCTCTCTCATCATTCCTCTAGCCAGAGGGGAGGCTGGAGGCTTCTGACCTGTTCAAATATGGGCTGTGCCCATCAAGGTGAAGGACACTGGGTCAGGGCCACCAAGGAAGAAGTATTCCATATGCAACATGATTGTGTGACTGACTCTTTACTTTTGGGGTTCAGATATTTTATGTGGCCACTTCCCGCCAGCTGAAACGCCTGGACTCAGTCACCAGGTCCCCAATCTACTCTCACTTCAGTGAGACAGTGTCAGGTTTGTCCGTCATCCACGCCTTTGAGCACCAGCAGCGATTTCTGCAACACAATGAGATGCAGATTGACACCAACCAGAAATGTGTCTTGTCCTGGATTGTCTCCAACAGGTGAGGCTGCCCCTGTGTATTTACTGAAATATGCACTTTAGGCTTCCACGTGTTTGATATTAGCTATGGGAGGGGAGGTGTAGCCAGTGATGTGAATTTCACTGTGGCCAAACATGGCTGTCCCGTAAGTAGAAGAAAGTATGGGCTTCAGGGTCAGAGATGGGGTCCCTGTGCCTACTTTGCTATTTACCAAGCTAGGTAAAATGCCTTGACCTTCAAAGGAAAATCTCACTTCTTGTTTTTACAATGACTAGAACACAACCTATATCATAAGTCAAATGACTTCTATAAGCATTTGATATCCCAAACAAGGTACCAAACAAGCGGGGTGAGCTGGGCATTCGTAGTTGGCATCCCTGAGAAGCGGATGTGAGATTCTCCACAGGCAGGACACTCTTTGTAGGGTGGCGAAAGAAGCTTGCTCGCTTGGTAAAGCATGTCACTCAACCTTGGGGTTGTGAGTTTGAGCCCCATGCTGGGGGTAGAGTTTACTTTAAAAAAAAAAAAGTGAATTCCCAAACTCCACTCTAGGCTCCCTGAATCAATCTCCTACGAAAGAGTCCCAGAATTTTCTTGCATGAATTTTGTATTTTTAATAATTACCTCAGACAATTCTTCTGCTTTGGCAAGTATGAGAGACCTTGAATCACAGGATTCCCTTCATGTAGCAAACTTCCCTAGTACCTTTAAAATGCCATTTATTTTCTAAAACCTAATTTTAAAAGACTTTAGGAACATATGATATGATATAGTCAGATTGAGGCATCTTGTGAGAACACAGCCCAACCAACTCAATCCCTCCCAATGTTCCATGGACATGTAGGTTGCTGGTTAAGGTAAGGAGGTGAATGTCAGTGACACTTTTTCTCTGGTTCTGTTGCCCTACAGGTGGCTTGCAATTCGTCTGGAGCTGATTGGGAACCTGATTGTCTTCTTTTCATCCCTGATGATGGTTATTTATAAAGATAACCTAAGTGGAAACACTGTGGGCTTTGTTTTGTCCAATGCGCTTAATGTGAGTATGAAGGTTGGGAGTTAAATTAATGAACTTATTCTCAAACTGAGTCTAGAGTATACCATGGAGTTTGTGTTCTTGATTCCTTTCTAGGTCCAGAGGGACTAGGGAAGACTGAGGTTCAAGCCCTGGCTCTGTCTTTTACTAATTGTGTAACCTATCGACATGTTCCTTACCCTTTCTGAGTGGGTACCAGTGTCATCTGGAAAAATGGACAAAAATTTTGTTGCCCTTGGGAGTTAAGAAAGCAATGTGAGGGGTGCCTGGGTGGTGCAGTGGGCTGAGCATCCAACTCTTAGTTTCGGCTCAGGTTGTGATCTCAGGATTGTGAGATAGAGCTCTGTGCTGGGCTCTCTGCTGCTCAGCGTGGAGTCTGCTTGGGATCCTCTCACCCTCTGCCTCTCCCCCCTACACTCGTGCACATACTCTCCCTCCCACTGTCTCCCTCAAATAAATCTTAAAAGAAGACAGCAATTCAATATGACTTAATCTGATAGTTCCCTGTTTCTTTGCCTGATTCTAGTCAAAAGAGAATAAATGAGTTTCTTTCCGTTTATTTAATTTTTTAAAGAAGGCTCCACACCCAACGTGGGACTCAAACGCATGCCCTTGAGATCAAGAGTCACATGCTTCACCAACTGAGCCAGCCAGGTGCCCCCAATTTCTTTTCCATAATATAGTAGTAATGAAGTCTTTTGAATATCTTTTTCTATTTTTGTTTTCCTTAAATCACAGAATAAATTCTAATAAAGAATGTGGTCCAGTAAAGCTATATATGCTATATAATATATATAGCTATATAGCTATATAAGCTATATATTGTATCCCCAGTATGACTAGGCAATACATTATTTCCTAGTGCCCAAGGTTGTGGCTGACACTACAATCTGTATTCAGATTCACTAAATTCACTAAAGGATACTCATTTTATGAGTCATTTGACCATCTTTCATGATATTTTGGGAACTAATATATTGGCTTATATAACTACCAGTCAGTTCTGTATGGTGCTGTGCTCATTTGGAGTTAATAAGGCCTAAGGCAATCACGGTGGGGCCCCAGAGAGAACTCTCTTATACACCAGAGTTATTCAGTTCCTTGCGCCACTGCTCCTTCATTACCCCCAACCCCATTTTTGGGCTTATTAACCTCGGGTGGATGGGGCAAAGGCAACAATTAGACTAAATGAAAACAAAACAGTCAGATATCAACAATTCATTTCACATGGTTCTACCTAAACAAAGTGGTTACTCTTCTCTCCAACATCCTGTACTCTCCCTCTTTTTAACCACCATTTGCTCAAAAAAAAAAAACCCTGGTCTAAGTGTATGTGTGAAAGAAGCTTGCATCTAAGTAATCCGCAGATTCCCCAGGCTCTAGACTGGCGCAGACTTGGACAAGCTCTTACTGCTGGTTACACGTATTTCTGCAGGCAGGAGTTTACTGGGGTAAAGGAGGGTCCTTGTCGATGCTCCACCCTGAGCCTTGGGCTCTTGTTGAAAGCAGAGAGAGGAAGCAGCTTTTTGGAAAGCTTTCTCTTATGCTTTCCCCATTTATAGAATGCCACCCACTACTCCTTCCACAGAGAACATTGGGCTTCCAGGCAGGAGATTGGAGTTCTGGTCCCACTCTACCACCTGCCAGCTTCTCCAACCCCAACTTAGCCCCAGCCACTCTGGTCTCATGTTGTCTTTCATGTGCCATCACACGGTTGAGCTCTTAATTGTCTTCCAGACCTTACTGGTCTCATTGCCTCCCCCAAGGAGGTGAGGACTGTCACTGACACTTTTCCCTGCTCTCTCAAAGAGCTCAGCATAGTGCTAGTATGAAGTGGGCACTGGATTGACCTTATGATTTGACCCGAGTTGGTATCTGAGCCAGAGGTGATCTTTAGTTTTCTGTTTTTTTCTCTGTAGATCACACAGACCTTGAACTGGCTAGTGAGGATGACGTCAGAAATAGAGACCAACATTGTGGCTGTTGAAAGAATAAATGAGTACATAAAAGTGGAAAACGAGGTAAGGAGGATTTAGAAGAACCCAGGGACAAGACAAAAGAAAAATGTTCCCTTCAAGAGCGCATCTTTACCCTGTCTAGCGATTTTACATGGAGTCACAAAGGTTCTTCTACTAAAGTTTGCTTTGCTCTAATTCAACCCAATTTCTTGAAACTTAAAATAGGAAATGATTTAGGGGGAGGTGAGGTCTTGGAATGCACCAGGTTAAAGGTGTCTTCATTCTGGAAGTCCACAGAGCAGCACCGTGGAATGGAGCTTCTTTGAATAAGGCAGGAACCTTCTGGAAGTACTAGTCTAATTCATTCTAGTCAATACAGATGCCCACAGGTGGCTAGGACACTGCTATCCTCCTAGTCTGTGACACGAGACCTGTGGGGACTATTCAGTGAGTTGCCACCATGTAAAGCACTTCTCTTCCTGTCTCTTTGCCAGGCACCCTGGGTGACTGATAAGAGACCTCCCCCAGGTTGGCCCAGCAAAGGGGAGATCCAGTTTAACAACTACCAAGTGCGGTACCGGCCGGAGCTGGATCTTGTACTGAGAGGGATCACTTGTGACATTAGGAGCATGGAGAAGGTAGGTGGAGCTGAAGAAAGGCCTGAATGTGCGTCCTCGTGATCAGGACACAGTTGGACACAAGGGTGGAAAGCTGCTGGACTCTGCTTTCATTATTGGGCTGGAATGAGAGGGTCAGGGCAGTCTTCTGCCCTGGGAAGGTGCAGGGACACAGTTCCACTACCAGAGGGCAGGATATCAACAAGGGATCAACTCGACTTACTGGGGCTGGAAGGGTTTTCTGCTTAGCCCTTCCCCATCTCCCTGAGGCACCTGTGGCAGCGCCGTCTTCTTCTCTGGCTGATGGGAGCTCATTTTCTGTAAGGGCCATGTCTTGTGGAGGGGAAGTCAGGAAGCACCCAGCCTAGGGAAGGAAATGGTGAGAACAGCAATGTGGTCCCAGCAGAGAGAATGATTTAGTTCTCTGGTCTGCAAAGTCCTGCACCTTTCTGTGGTGCTCCTGTTCTCAAGGACTTGGGGTCTGATGTAAAAACATAGAAATATTTTTAAAAAATTTTTTAAAAATAAGTCTGGGTAAGGTTGCTGATGAGGTTCTCAAGTGATGAGGCCTGACTTTCCCTTTTCCTCACTTCTAAACAAAGATTACAAAAAAAAAAAAAAAAAGAAAAAAGAAAAAAGAAAAAAGAAACCCAACCTATAATGTCCAGTCATAATTGTAACAGCTGCTGAGGTGTCCATTTCCAACAGTCACTGTAGTTCTGAGCAACAGCAATTGAGAAAGTAGAATGAGAAGGCCTCTTTTTCTGACATCTGGGCACTTTTTTTCTCTCACCAAAACCAAAATTAGTAGAATATCTTTGAGAAGGAGGAGCCAATCACTGTCTCTTTCCACCTGGGCTTATGAATGGCCCAGACTAAAATCATCCTCCCGAAGAAGTACATGGTGAACTAATGTGCAAAGGAAATGTATTTACAGATTGGTGTGGTCGGCAGGACAGGAGCCGGGAAGTCCTCCTTGACAAATGGCCTCTTCAGAATCCTCGAGGCTGCAGGTGGCCAGATCATCATTGATGGAGTAGATATTGCTTCCATTGGGCTCCATGACCTCCGAGAGAAGCTGACCATCATCCCCCAGGTGAGCTCTAGAACTTGTTCTGTACCAGCTGCAGGGGACAGATTTCATGCAGGAAACATATGCATCTTCTTCTTGATGTATATTCACTTAGCCGTGTCATTTCTGCAGGCTACCCAGGATATCTAAGCCTGTTCCGTAAGACACATCCTTTCTAGAACTTAAAAATAACGCTGGCATTTTGTGGGGATAGGCTTGTGTGACTGCCAGTATCTAACCGCTAGGTGGCAGGAACACAACAGAAGTGAAATAGAGCAGATGATTATTTAGCATTTCTAGAGCCCATCCTGGGTTCACAAGACCATTGCAATCAACATTTGCAGTTTTGCTGCTGAAGCTTGAAACCATTAAGCTTTATACTCCCCATTTGCTATCGTTAAAAGACAGCGGAGGGAATTTGCTGCAGGTTTTTGCCAGCAAGTGGAATGCTTAGTGTGCATCAGCAAAGAAAGTCTTCCCTTTGGCTTCCTCTGGACCCTCCCAAATAAGGTCTGCCTTGGAGGCTTCTTGGCCTGGGGGTGGGGGATGGTATGTGGGTCCTTATTAGAATCATTCCTCCTCTATTCTTGTAGCCAAGTCTCTGGGGATGGTTTTGGCCTGTCCAATGTTCACTCAGTTGGATGTAATCTTTTCTTCAGCTTCTTCAAAAGCTTAATAAATTCTTCCATGACTTTCCCTTCCCCGGCCCACCCCTGATCCCTTCACTTCCATATCCTGAATTTTCATTTGAGGGTGTGGGACATTCCTCTTACCTTCTTAAGATATGCTGAGGCGAACTTGGAAATCCATAAATGAATCTCAAAGTGAAAAAACCAAGAGCTCCCCTTTATCTTGTGGAAGCCCCCCTAGTCTTCGCAAGAGCTTGACCACTAATGCGCTGTGCATCTCGGGTCGGTCCTACCTGCCTTCTTCTAGCCACAAATAAAACCTGCTAGACCCTTTCTTGTCATGAGCTTCAATAGCCTCCCTCCTCCCTTGACTCACAGGATCCCATCCTGTTCTCTGGAACCCTGAGGATGAACCTAGACCCTTTTAACAACCACTCAGATGAGGAGATTTGGAAGGCCCTGGAGCTGGCTCACCTCAAATCCTTTGTGTCTGGCCTGCAACTTGGGTTGTCTCACGAAGTGACAGAGGCTGGTGACAACCTTAGGTAATGTTTCATAACCCACTTCCCCCACAGGCAGTGGGAGGAGGTGGGGGGAAGCACCCCTTTGTTCCTGGCGCTAGTAGTAGTCTGTGGGATCACAGAATTACTCCGGTCCTGGGTGCCTTCCGAGCGGTAGGCAGGGCATGAACCCTGAGCTGAGGAAGCTCCGAACAGAAGGGTGGCCCAGCAGCTCTGGCTTCCCTTGGGAACTTGTTATGAATGCAGACTCTGATGCTAGACCGACTCATCAGAATGTACGTGTTAGCAAGAGTCCCAGGTGATCTGTGTGTACATTACAGCTTGAGAAGCACTACCTAGAGCAGGGAGTCTTAGTGAGGCTACACACTAGAACCCCTTAGGGAAATATTTAAAAATCCCAATGCCCAGGTGGTGCCCCAGACCCACTGAATCGGGGCCCAGGTGACGCCAGTGTGTAGCCTTGATACAGAATGCCATCCCGTTTGTTTTCCCATCAGCAACAGATCTAGGAACTAGCAGGATGTAAGTGGGTCTTCAGGCCTATGCAAAAGACCCTTCAGTCCACAAATATGTACTGATGGTGTAGAAAATGTCGTGTAGCAGATAGGCAGCCATGAGGGCTGTGGGGCTCCTCTAGCTGGATATGACATGGGGGCCTTGACATGTCTGGTTTGTGAGAACACCACATCCTACCCTCTTTCTCTCTTCATGCTGGGGACACCTAAATGGCATGACCAGGGCCTTGATTTCAGACCTGGGTTGGAGGGGTTGAAGCCTCCATTTCTCTGGTGAGTGATGAGAGGTGGGTCATGTGGAGAGAGAGACAGCGGCTGAAAGCCAGACTGGCACCTGGGCCCCAGCCTGTTCTAGGAAGCCCCCCAGGGCCAGGCAGGCGGGCATGCAACCAAACTCCAGTCTTGCCCTGTCTCTGTGAGGACACTACAGTGGAAAACTGGGAGTTCATCTTGGGTGACTTCTCATCTCCAGCAGAAATTTTCTTGCGGAGAATTACAGAACTTTAGCCCAGCCCCCCTCTGTTTAATATGTTCCCTAATGGCCACAGCAGGAAAGAGCAATTAGCGAATTCCCGAATATTTCCTCCACATCATTTCCCAAAGCTGTTTTATGTAAGTAAGAGGTCCAGCCTTCATTACTGGCTTTTAGCAAATTAAAGCGATTTGCATTTTACAAGCATATTCGATTTGCACATACGTTGCATCTCACACAAAGACACCCTGTTCACTAGATAGCTACGTCTCTAACCAAGGCAGAAGGCCTTGAACAGATAATTAGCCTGAGACTAGAATTACACATTAAAATAACGAATGGATTTGCTGAGGCCGCTAAGAAATGCCACTGGGACGTTCTGATGTGGTGTCACCCTATATTAATGGTGTCGGGTCAGGTACGGCTGTGGTGAACTTGGTGACCTCCCATCCTATTTTGGAATCGCTGTTGATGTGCTGGGATATCACCTAGGGATCCAAAGAACGGTTCCCCGGCTACGGTTTTCCAAACTCATGAAACATGGAAATTGCCTGGGGTATTTATTAAAAAATACATGCCCTGAGGCTCCTCCCCCTTGTGTTTGAGAAGAGCAGGACCCAGGCCTATGAATTTTTTAAATTAAGCACCTGCGGTAGGAGAGAGTTTGGAAAACCTCGTCTTAGCCTCTTCTGTGAGGTGTTTGTTCTGGGGGAATTTAGGAGTTGGGGTTTCAGAAGTCGGATCTGGAACATGACCTACCCCATCCCCCATTGGCCACGGCTCCCAGGGGCTCGTGCTCACTTTGGTCCCTTGGCTACAGCGTAGGACAGAGGCAGCTGCTGTGCCTGGCCCGGGCTCTGCTTCGGAAATCCAAGATTCTGATCATGGACGAGGCCACTGCTGCCGTGGATCTGGAGACTGATCGCCTCATCCAGACAACCATCCAAAAGGAGTTCTCCCACTGCACCACCATCACCATCGCTCACAGGCTCCACACCATCATGGACAGCGACAAGTGAGTGTGGGGACAGCTTGACAGACACCACCGGGCCCTTGAATGACAGAAATAGCATTAGTCATAAAATACCCCACAGCTGAAAGTCTAACCACCATCATTTTACTGATGAGGAAACCGAAGCTTCAAGGAATTTGTCCAAAATTATACACCAAGATAATGAAAGCCAGCAGGGTTAAGGGAATGGACTTGAGGGCAAAACGGGCAATTGTATATGATTATTAACGGAGTGTGAGGAGGTGGAGATCCTAGCCATGAGGGGCAGGTATTAACCACAGATCTTCTCAACCCCCGAACCATGACTAGACGCTTCCTGCTTTTTCCAGCTCTGGCATAGTACGAAAAAAAAAAAAAAAAAAAAAAAAAAAAAAAAAAAAGTACCAGCTCTGGCATAGTACGTTAAAAATGGGGGTAATGTCAGTAATCTTGGAACCTGTTTGGAGACAACAGGCTCCCTGAAACAAGGTCTATCTTTTAAAACTTCTGTAAAGGGACGTCTACTGTATTCTTCTACTACTTGATTCTTTGGCCATATATATGGAACCCACCTGTGTCAATGTAGACAGCTGCGGTCCATTCGTTCTCACTGCTTTGTAGCCTTTCATGAATGAATATACCAAGTCTTAGTCCTGATTGTTCTTACAAATACCAAGATGTAAAAGGGCTGCTGACACCTTTCTTTCTCCTTTGTTTCAGGATAATGGTCCTAGACAACGGGAAGATTGTAGAGTATAGCAGCCCTCAAGAACTGCTGAGAAAATCGGGCCCCTTTTATCTGATGGCCAAAGAGGCTGGCATTGAAAGTGTGGACAGTACATCATTCTGACAGTAGGTCCCACGGGTTGGGAAAGGACTATAGGGATCATGTCTGATTTTTTGTGAGTGCAGTCACACAGAAGTGTGTAAAATGTACATTCTAAAGCAGGATCACATTCTATCCAGCCACAGTAGAACCCCCCAACCCCACTGTGATGATCCCATTTTGATTATACCTCCTTCCTACTTACCTTCCCAGAGATAACTCCTATCCTGGATTTTGTGATAATCATTTTCTCTTTTCACTTTAGTTTTACTACTTGGTATGTACCCTTAAACAAGGTGTATCTTTTTTAATTTATGTAAATGGCCTGACTCATACTTGACCTATTCTTCTCTGGCTTTTGTTCAGTATTATTTTATTAGAGATCCATCTGTGTCAATGCACACAGTGAGGCTGGTTCATTCTCTGCAGCAAGGCAGGGTGTGAATATGCCACCATGTCTCCATTGTCATGCTGCTCAGTAGGGTTATTGCTCGGGGTTTTCTCCCATTATGAACAATACTGCCAGGAACATTCTGGTATATTACCCCCGAGATACGTGTGTAAGGTTTCTTTAGGATGTAGTGTAGGAATGGGGGTTAAGCGCATGCTTACGTGTATCCACTAGGTAACGCCAAACTGAGTGTCAATTCAATACACTTTTTGTCAGTTTCCCTGATTACTACTGAGATTTCTGCTGGTCCTTATTCATGGTGCTTTGTTTCCTTGTGTGCCTTGCGGATTTTGACTGAGCTGCTCACTCCCAGCATTTTATCTGTGGGCATTCTTTGAAAGCTGAGCTCCCTGGGAAAGCGTTTGCCTGTCCCTTGGGGGCATTACCCAGAACCAATTTGAATTAAATTCTCTACTAGGGGTTTCAAACCATATAGTTAGTGGGACTTCAGACCATAATCTGGCACAAGAACCAACTTGTGGTTTACAAATTCCAAAGGCAGGTTCCTCCCCTTGCCCTAGTGTCTAGCTGGAGATAGACACATTGCCTTGTTGACTCCTCCTACAGGGTGCGGTTGATTTCTCGGTTACCTATATTACTACAGATAAAGGCTTATATAGCTTTGCGTCCAGGTTTATCAGAGGGTCTCCTGTTACACTCTTTATCTTGACAGGCGTTGGTTTTATCTCTTGCCTTGGCATCCTATATTGTCAACGAAGGTCAAAGTCTTCCGGCTTCAGAAGTCACCCTAAGCTTTGACCCTTCTTATCTTCCAGGGTTTTTTTTGTGTCCCATTACTTTGGGTTCAGTATATTCTTTACTTCCGTTTCAGTGATGAAATTATATTTTTCTTTATTCATCATGTTGGCTGTTGGAGGAGATGCTCAGAGACCAAAACGTCCTATAGGAAGAGCAGAATAGCTGCGAGGCTGGGTGAGGAAGGGGTTTTCCTATTCGCTTGGTTCGGCAGCATCACCCTGGCACTGTTGTCTGCAGGGCAGGTCGTAGCTGGCAGCAGTGCGGACTTCAGTTTGTCCTGTGCTTCTGGAAGCAGGGTCATTGTGCTCCTCAGACACTGGCAGCACGCCTTCTCAGAAGCCTGGGAGTTGGCTCAGTGAGGACCTCCTATGTTTTGTGGGAATGCAGACCGCTCTCATTTTGTTCTCCTAGACTTCCAGTGGCAGCTGCTTCTGGAAGGTGCTGGCTCTCTGAAACTTATTTTCCTTTGGTCCTTTCTTCAATGCCTACTTAATTCTTTATATGGTTCTGTTAAAATAATATAAGGTTTCTGTCTCCCGACTAACCCAGCTGATAGAACCCTTGGAGATTATCGGGTTAAAGTCTCTTATTTTTCAGAAAAGCACATAACCTGCAGAAGGTTAGAATATCCAAAGTCAAAACATGGGTGTTTCTGGCAGAGCCTGGACCAGAAATCAATTTGCTGATTTTTTTCCTTCAATGGCAAAGGGTTTTTGACCTACCTACTCCTACTGATGAAAATAAAGAGAAGGTAAAGGTCATTCTTTTCTCAAAAGTGATGACTAAGGCAGTGAAGCTGGTGGAAACCAGAACCAGCCTGAATCTAAAACTTTGGCGATGACTCCTCCCATTTCAAATCTTGTTGGCCCAGACCCTGGATAACTGAATCCCCACTCTGGGCCACTTATAATATAATTGCTCTTTCCTACTTTTCTGCCTGAAGGTCCCCTTCTTTCACTTGCCCTTGAAACATTAAGATATTCTTATGTTTTGGTCCTTGACCTCTAGCTCCTTCCTACCATCCAGTTTTGACATTCATATGTTCAACTCCCTGCAGATACTCAGACCTGAATATTCTTCAGGCATCTGACCCTCAGCTCACCCTACTTTGACAGATGCTTCTACTCCCTCCACTCAAAAGATTTTTCCCTCTACTTACCTCCAGTGATGACCTCATTGTCCATTCAGTCCTACAAAAGGAAAACCCTGGGCATCACTCTTAACTTTTTCTTTTCTTCTCAGGTCACACTGACCACTCCGCCCTTCCAGTTTTCTTTCTTTACCCCCATTCCTTTTACTCTAATTCAGATTCTTATAACATCAAAGGGCATAGGTATCCGTGCATCCTGTGTTGTTTTCTTAAATATATCCCCCCGTGTCTATTAGAGTGATCAGATGTGCAGAACTGCCCAGGTTACTCTTACTCTCCAGAGTAAAGTTAGAATCCTGAGTATGGTATAACAGCTCCCCAGCATCTGGTCCAATCACATTTCTTCTAATTCCTGTTAAAGAAAGAGACAAGAAGCCCCAAATGGAGTCACTTATACTAAGCCTCATGCCACCAAACAGAGACTTAATACTTACTTTTTAGTTTCAGCCCTTCTCAGGAATGGAATCTTGAACCAGTCAATCCTACTGAGGTAATCTGCCTCACAGACCCCCATGTCCCCTAAAGGAAGGTGACCTGGCCACAACCACTCTACTTTTTGCTAGTATAATTTCTGTGTCCCATTCCCTTCTGCCTATAAAGAGTCTTTTCATTAATCAGATACATCAGCACTGGGGACACCAAGGCAGGGATGTCTGGCAGTCGTAGCTGTGACCATCACAGCTGTTCTCCGTTGGTGGGGGTTCTGGCACCAGGGGCCAGGGATTTGGCCTGATACTGAGCATCCTTCCTGGCTTCAAAGACTCAAATCAGGCTTTCTTCTTCTCCCAGAGAGTCAGTGAGCTAGCTGCTATCATTTGAAAACTTCCTTTCTGCTTAAGTTTTACCAGAATTGGAACTGTCATTTACAACTCAAAATACTCCCTGGCTAATTTCTTATTACTATATCACTTTGTCAGATAATTTTCTGCTTGGATCTCCCTCACTAAGCTGTGAGCCTCTTGAAAACCGTTTTTTCCAGTGTTCAAAAAAATCTTCATAAAAAAAGCACACATTTTCCCCAGTTGTGTAACAGTGCAGCAAAAGGGAAAGAAGCGTAACTCCACGTTGGTACACTGGCACAAACAGGAAGAATAAACATAATGATCAAACCTTAATTTCTTGTGGGCTGGTTTTGTGTAAGCGCCTTTTGAAATGCTCTCTGGAGAAATTTATTCCAGTTAGGTCCTAGGATGAGCACATTCAATCACAAATGCACATTGTTCATGACTTTACTAAAAAATTTGCAAACACTGTTGTGAAAATATTGACATTTAAATCTTCAAATGGCTACACCTTAGAAAGCAGAACCATAGTTAGCTCTAAGTGTGCAGTCTTCCACATAGATACTGAACTGTTTTTGAAAGACTATGCTGCTGAACAGGAGAGAGGGGAAAAAAAGTGAAAATAGACTAAGGGAACTCAGTGACACCATGAAGTATGATACTATTCACATTATAGGGACCCCAGAATGAGAAGACAGAAAATCTATTTGAAGAGATAATAGCCAGAGAGTTGCTGAATCTGGAGAAGGGAACAAATCCAGATCCAGGAGGCAGAGAGCCCCCAACAAAATCAACCCAAGGAAGTCCACACCAAGTCCCATAGTAATTAAAAGGGCAAAAAGTAGTGCTAGATAATTTAAAAGCAGCAAGAGAAAACTGTAACATACAGGCAAAACCCTATAACGCTGTCAGCTGATTTTTCAGCAGAAGTTTTGCAGGCTACCCTGGAGAGTCATGATCTATGCAGGTGCTGAAAGTAAAAAAACAAAACAAAACAAAACAAAAAACCAACCCTGCAAATAATATTCTATCCAGCAAGGCTATCCTCCAGAATGGGAGAGGGAAAGAGTTTCCCAAACAAAGGAATTCATCACTCTTCAACCAGCCCTCCAAGAAATATTAAGGGGACTCTGAGTAGAAAAGAAAGACAAAAAGTAGGAAACACAAAGGCAGTAAAATTAAGTATATCTATAAAAATCCAAGAAGTCACAAAATAAGAATGTAAAGCATGACACCATATACCTAAAATGTGGGGAGAAGAGGAGTAAAGAATGGGTTTAAACATAAGTGACCAACAACTTAATACAGACTATTGTATGCATCTTAATGTAGAAAACTTAATGTGCTATATACTTAATATAGACTGCTATATATATAGGTTATATATAAACCTAATGGTAACCACAAATCAAAAACCAGTAATAGATATGTAAAACATAAAGAGAATGGAATTGTATCATTAAAGAAAGCCACCAAAGCTTGAGAGAAGACAGCAAGAGAAGGAAGACAAAGAATTCCAGAAACAACCATAAAGCAAGTAACAAAATGGCAATACATACGTATCAGTAATTACTTGAATATAAATGGTCAAAATGTTCCAATAAAAAGACCTGGGGTAACAGAATGGATAAAAAAGCAAGCCCGAGCTATATGCTGCCTACAAGAGACTAATTTCAGACCTAAAGACACATGCAGATTGAAAGTAAAGGGATGAAGAAGCATTTATTATGCAAATGGATATGAAAAGAAAGCTGGGGTAGCAATACTTCTATCAGACAAAATAGATTTCAAAACAATACAGGGAACAATCCAACGAGATACAACAATTGTAAATAGTTATGCATCCAGGGGAGCAAACGAATATGTAAAGCAGTAAGAAAGAAAAAAAAAAGTGATAGTAGTACAGTAATACTAGGGGACTTTAACACCACACTTGCATCAATGGACAGGTCACCCAAACAGGAAACCACCAAGGAAAGAGTGGTTTTGAATGACATAGGACCAGATGGATTTAACAGGTATAGTGAGAACATTCCATCCTAAAACATCAGAATATACATTCTTCTCAAGTGCACAGGGAACATTCTCTAAAACAAAATCACATATTGGACCGTAAAACAAATCTCAACAAATTCAGAAAGACCAAAGTCATACAGTGCATCTTTTTTAACCACAACACTGTGAAACTATGAATCAACCACAAGAAAACATCTGGAAAGAGCACAAATACATGGAAGTTAAATAACATGCGATACTAAACAATGACTGGGTCAACCAAGAAATCAAAGAGGAAATTTTAAAAAAAATACATGGAGACAAGTGAAAATAGAACAATGGCCCAAGAGCAACAAAATTGATAAACCTTTAGCCAGACTCCTAAAAAAGAAATCAGAAATGAGAAACAACCAACACCTCAGAAATACGAAGGATTGTAAGAGAATATTATGAAAAGATGTATGTCAGCAAATTGAACAACCTAGAAGAACTGGACTAATTCCTAGAAATACATGACCTCCCAAAATTGAATAAGAAAAGAAAGAGAAAATATGAACAGACCAATTAGCAGCAATGAAATTGAGTAATTAAAAAAAATGCCCAACCAACAAAAGTCCAGGACCAGATGGTTTCACAAGGGAAGGGAATTCTACCAAACATTTAAAGAATTGTTAATACTTGTTCTTCTCAAACTATTCCAAAAAATAGAAGAGAAAGGAAAGCTTCCAAATTCATTCTATGAGACCAGCATTACCCCAATACCAAAACCAGATAAAGACAAGATACTAACAAAAAAAAGAGCTATACCCCAATACCAAAACCAGATAAAGACAAGATACTAACAACAAAAAAAAAGAGCTATAGGCCAATATAGATGCAAAAATCCTGAACAGAATGTTAGCAAACTGAATCCAACAATACACTGAAAAGAATCATTCACCATGATCAAGTGGGATTTATTCCCAGGATGCAAGGGTGGTTCAATATTCACAAATCAACCAACACGATACATCACATCAATAAAAGGATAAAAACCGTAAGATAATTTTAATAAATTCAGAAAAAGCATTTGACAGAGTACAACATACATTCGTGATAAGAAAACCCTCAGCAAAGTTGGTTTAGAGGGAACATACCTCAACATAATAAAGGCAATATATGAAAAACCCACAGAAAACATACTCAATGGGGAAAAACTGAGAGCTTTTACCCTAAGGTCAGAAACAAGACAAATATGTCTACTCTCACCACTTTTATTCAACATAGTCCTGGAAGTCCGAGCCACAGCAATCAGACCACAAAAAGAAATAAAAGGCATCCAAATCAGTAAGGAAGAAGGAAAACTTTCACTACTTATAGATGGCATGATACTATATATAGAAAATCCTAAAGACTTCACACACACACATACACACACACACACACACCCCTTCACTAGGACTGACAAATGAATTCAGAAAGGTTGAAGAAAACAAAATCAGGGGTGCCTGGGTGGCTCAGTGGGTTTAGCCTCTGCCTTCGGCTTAGGTCATGATCCCAGGGTCCTGGGATCGAGCCCCGTGTCGGGCTCTCTGCTCAGCGGGGAGCCTGCTTCCCCCTCTCTCTCTGCCTGCCCCTCTTCCTACTTGTGATCTCCATCTGTCAAAAAAAAAAAAAAAAAAAAGAATACAAAATCAATATACAGAAAGCCATTGCATTTCTATATACTAATAATGAAGTAGCAAAAAGCAAAAGAAACAATCCAATCTAACTCAACATCCCAAGAACAAACAATTTGGTCAAGAAATGGACAAAAGATGTGGACAGATATTTCTCTAAAGAAGACATACAAATAGCCAAGAGACACATGAAAAAATATTCAATATCACTCAGTGTCAGGGAAATACAAATAAAAACCACAATGATATACAAATCAAATACAAATCAAAACCCCAAACCAGTCAGAATGGCTAAAATTAACAAGTCAGGAAACAACAGATGTTGGCAAAGATGTGGAGAAAGTGGAACCCTCTTACGATGCTAGTGGGAATGCAAGCTGGTGCAGCCACTGTGGAAAACAGCATGGAGGTACCTCAAAAAGTTCAAAATAGAGCTACCCTATGACCCAGCAACTGCACTACTGGGTATTTACCCAGAGGAAACAAACATAATGATCCGAAGGGGCACGTGCTCCCAGGTGTTTAAAGCGGCGACATCCACAACAGCCAAACTATGGAAAGAGCTCAGATGTCCATCAACAACAGATGAATGGATAAAGATGTGGTATATATACAATGGAATATTACTCAGCTATCAAAAAATGCAATCTTACCATTTGCAATGATGTGGATGAAACTAGAGTGTATTACGCTAAGCAAAATATGTCAGAAAAAGCCAATGAGCTCACTCATATGTGGAATTTAAGAAACAAAATAGAGGATCATAGAAGAAGGGAGGGAAAAATAAAATAAGATGAAATCAGGGAGGGAGACAAACCATAAGGGACTCTTACCTACAGGAAACAAACTGAGGGTTGCTGGAGGGTAGGTGGGTGGGTGGGGGTAATAGCGATGGGCATTAAGGAGGACACTTGTTGTAAAGAGCACAGGGTGTTATATGCAACTGATGAATCACTAAATTCTACCTCTGAAATTAACACTGTATGTTAATTAAATTTAAATTAAAAAATTAAACAAGGGAAAAATGCAAAAAAACCCCCACTCCAATCCCATTTACAATTGCATCAACAATAATAAAATATCTAGGAATAAACTTAACCAAGGAGGTGAAAGACCTATACCCTCAAAACTACAAAACACTAGTGAAAGAAATTGAAGATTTTCCATTCTCATATTGTTAAAGTGATCATATTGTTAAAGTGCTCATACTACCAAAAGCAATCTACAGATTTAATGCAATCCCTATCAAAATCTCTAGAGCATTTTACTCAGAACCAGAAACAACGATCCTAAAATTTGTACAGAACCACGAAAGACCCTGAATAGCGAAAGCAGTCTTGAAAAAGAAAACTGGAGGTATCACAATCCCAGATTTCAAGATATAGTACAAAGCTATACTAATCAAAACAGTGTGTACAGGCACAAAAATTGACGCATAGATGAACAGAACAGAACAGAGAGCCCAGAATAAATTCTACAATTATATGCTCAGTTATTCTTGGATAAAGGAGGAAAGAATACACAATGGGAAAAAGTCTGTTCAACAAACAGTGTTGAGAAACCTGGACCATATTCTCACACGTTTGCAACAATAAACTCAAAATGGATTAAAGACATAAATGTGAGCCCTGAAACCATAAAAATCCTAGAAGAGAACAAAGCAGTAATTTCTCTGGCATCAGCTGCAGCAACATTTTTCTATATATGTCTCCTGAGGCAAGAGGGAAAAAAGCAAACTATAAACTAGTTTGGGACTACACCAAAATAAAAAGCTTCTGCCCAGCAAAGGAAACAAAACCGAAAGGCAACTTACTGAATGGAAGAAGATATTTGCATATATATACATATATATATATGCATTTATATATAAAATTTATACAACTCAACATAAAAAAAACAAAGAATCCAATTAAAAATAGGCAGAAGACACGAACAGTCATTTCTCTAAAGATGACACACAGATGGTCACCAGACACATGAAAAGATACTCATTATCATCACCATCAGGGGAACGCAAATCAAAACCACCACGAGGTCCACCTCGCACCTGTCAGAATGGGTAAAATCAAAAACAAGAGACAAGTGATGGTGAGGATGTGGAGAAAAACCTCTCCCACTGTTGGTGGGAAAGCAAACTGGTGCAGCCACTGTGGAAAACAATATGGTGGTTCCCCAAAAAGTTAAAAATAGAATTATCATATGATCCAGTAATTCTGCTACTGGGAATTTATCCAAAAAAATATGAAAACATAAATTCAAAGGGATACCTATGTTTACTGCAGGTTTACAACAGCCAAATTACGGAAGCAGCATAAGTGTCCATCAGCTGAGGAATGGATAAAGAGATGTGGTGTGTGTACACGATGGGACATTACTCAGCCATAAAAAAGAATGAAATCTTACTATTTGCAACAACAAGGATGGACCAGAGGATATAATGCTAATGGAAATAAGTCAGAGAAAGACAAATACCAGGCACCTGGGTGGGTCAGTCATTAAGCGTCTGCCTTTGGCTCAGGTCATGATCCCAGGGTCCTGGGGGTTGGGCTCCCTGCTCATCCGGAAGCCTGCTTCTCCCTCTCCCACTCCTCCTGCTTGTGTTCCCTCTCTCACTGTGTCTGTCAAATAAATTAAAAAAAGAAAAGACAAATATCATATGATTTCACTCATATGTGGAATTTAAAAACCAAATGAACCTGGAGGCTCAGTTGGTTAAGCGTCTGCCTTCGGCTCAGATCATGGTTCTTGGGTCTTGGGATCAAGCCCCGTATCCGGCTCCCTGCTCAGTGGGAAGCCTGCTTCTCCCTCTGCCTCCTGCTCCCCCTGCTTGTGCTCATGCAGTGCCAAGTAAATAAAAATCTTCACATATATATGATATATGTATAACATGTTATATATATATATATATATATATATATATATATATATATATATAAAAAACCAATGAACAAAGCAAACCAAGAAACAGACTCTTAACTCAAGAAAACAAACTGCTGGTTGGTCACCAGAGGGCAGGTGGATGGGGGGATGGGTGAAACAGATGGAGATTAAGAGCACACTTGCCGTGATGATCACTGAGTCATGGATAGAACTGCTGAATCACTATAGTTTATTCCTGAAACTCTTAGAACTCTGTAGGTTAACTATACTGGAATAAAAATAAAAAAATAAAAGGCTTTATGATGCTTGAAGATATTAAAGGAAAAGACTGTAAAAAATGCATAAAGGAATTGGCTATAAGAAGCAGTTCATTTCACCCTGAAACAAATCATACAGTATATGTTAATAAAAAATAAAAATAAAACCATGAGAATAAAGCAGTTAACAACAACAACAAGAGAAGCCATCCATTTCCAACCTACTCTCTTTTACTTCATAGGCAAGTAATAGATTAGGCTGTAGAATTTAACAGCTGCGGTGTAAAAAGCAGTCATTTAGGAAAGAAGTTGCAGAAAGAAAAAAAAGGGGTAGGTTTCTTTTTTTTTTTTTTTAAAGAATTTATTTATTCATTTGACAGAGAGAGATCACAAGTAGGCAGAGAGGCAGGCAGAGAGAGAGAGAGAGGAGGAAGCAGGCTCCCTGCCTAGCAGAGAGCCCGATGCGGGACTCGATCCCAGGACCCTGAGATCATGACCTGAGCCGAAGGCAGAGGCTTAACCCACTGAGCCACCCAGGTGCCCAGGGGTAGGGTTTCTTTAGGTAAAATGAGCAGAAAAATAAAGTTTCAGGAAGAAAAGTTACTTAAGACTAGTTTGGTTTTTACTAAACTTGAAAAAAAATGAACTAAAAGTATAAGAACTCCCTTCTTCAGTCAAGTCCTTGGTCACCCTATTGATTAGTAAACTTGGTCCTTGCTGTGACAGCCTCTTCCTGACAACCACTGTCACTGATCTCAGATTCCCTTACCCTCTTCTTGGCTTCCACTGATGACAGGCTCTGCTGGAGCACCAATCTTTGGGACATTTGCTGCTTAAGCTCACAGACACTCACTGCTCTCTGGGAAACAGCTTGGTTAGAATCCTGTAAAGATTGGCAAGTTATCCACTGATTGTACATCTAGACACAGATTTCTCTCCCAGACCTGGTGTTCACAACATTGCCTGGTGGCTCTTCTGTTGTTAGCACCCGTTGCAGGGAAACTGTGATCTGGTTTGTCAGGGTTTACATTCTGGTATCATAAAGACACCTCCTGGGGTCCCTGGGTGGCTCAGTGGGTTAAAGCCTCTGCTTTCAGCTCAGGTCATGATCTCAGGGCCCTGGGATTGAGCCCCACATTGGGCTCTCTGCTCAGCAGGGAGTCTGCTTTCCTTCCTCCCTCTCTGCCTGCCTCTCTGCCTACTTGTGATCTCTGTCAAATAAATAAATAAAAATCTTAAAAAAAAAAAAAAAAGACACCTCCTAGCCCCACGGATATCTGCCTAGCTGATACGTTATTTCCCATCTCTACACCAATTACACTTTTGCTAGCTTTTCATTTTCCTTCCTCAAAAGGTCTCATTTTCCTGCACACTTAACCTCAACGTTAGTGGGTGACCCAAATCTTTTTGCTGTAGCCAGACCTAGAGGAGGGTATGGCTCCAGGGCCAAATCTGGCTGGCTGTTTTTGTAAATGAAGATTTACTGAAACATAGCCGTGCTCACTTGTTTCTGTATTATCTATGCCTGCTTTTGGGTTACAAAGGCAGAGCTGAGGAATTGTGACAGACTGGATGGCCTGCAAAGTCTGGAATATTTCCTATCTGACCTTTTCCAGGAAAGCTCTGCTGACCCCTATTCCAGAATCACCAGTGTAGCCACAACTGGATCATGTTTCCATTTTCAAGATCATTTGCCTCAGAAATATCATGTGGCTTCGTATCTGCAGCAGATAGAATAATGGGCCCCAAAGATATTCATGTTCTAGTCCTCCAAACCCACGAGGATTTACTTACCTTACATAGCAAAAGGGACTTTGCAAATGTGAGTAAGGATACTGAGATGACCTTACCCATATGGGCCTGATTATCAAAAAGATCCCTATACGAGAGGCAGGAGGGTCACAGTCAGAATGATGATGGAGACTCTAGGAGACATTATGGTGCCAGCTTTGATGTCAGAGAAAGGGGCCATAAGCTAATGCAGGCAGCTTCCAGAAGCTTGGAAAGGGCAAGGAACCGGATTCTCTCCTGGAGCCTCTAGCAGGAACCAGCCCTCCTGCCATGGTGAATCTAGCCCCATGAGACTGATTTGGAACTCCTGACCTCCAGAATTGTAAGATAATAAATTTGTGTTGTTTTAGGCCACAGACTGTAGTAATTTGTTGTATCAGCAGTGGGAAACCACCACAAAACCCTGAGTCTAAGAAGCTCTGATAAAATTGCCAGTATTCTCCAATATTGTATATATGTGAACAAGAACAAAATGGAGGTATCTTAAGTATCTGAAGCCAGACCTTCTGGCTCTAGAACAAGGTGGAAAGATTCAGTTAGAGAACCCAAGACCCAGGTTTCATCTTCAATGAATCCTGTTGTCTGAATTTGTAGGATTATGCCATCTTTTTAGCCCTGCTGAAATGGGTTTCAGTGCTCATGCCTGCCACCCCTTCTAGCACACTGCGAAGATCTTATTTAGCTTCATCATTTTGGGGAGGTTTTCTTGATCTCAGCCGAGGGGTTGTAGGAAGGTCCCTTGTTAAAGTGAGACATGGTGATTCCAACCACAGGAGGAGGCTGTGGACGGATCAGCAGTCGCTCTCGGCATCCCTGATCCTGGACCTGAGGAACAGCTGCCATGGGAACGGTTTGGAGCTCGAAACTTGGTGTCTCAGGGACAGGTGGTACTCAGGCAGGGCCTTGTACCATGGTTTAAGTCTGTAGACCCCCCCTGATCGGCAGTGGATTCCCATGTGTCTCCATGCTCCCAATCAACATTTCCTGAATGAATACGCCACTGTTGCCCTAACTGGAACATTCGTTTCCTTCCACCACACTATCAGAACTTCTGGGAGGACACTAAATTGGCTCCTTTCTCTTTGAGGGTCACCTTGGAGGGATATGAAGGAATAGATGGCCCTATGTAGCTTTGCAAGGCCCCCAATTTGTTGTTGAACTCTCCCTTCTTGATAGAGGCAAAAGACTAATCCTGATCTTCATTAACAATTGCGGGAAGATTCCAGTAGGCTAGGTGAGATAAGGCAAGGAAGGGCTCTGCTGTACTTGGCAAAGGTGTGACCGTAAAAACTCCATCAATACAATGTATTAACAGGCAGAAGAGCTTAAAATCCCCAGTTGTGCGAGTTGTGGCAACTAGAGAGAGGATTTAGAATGATGTGTCGACATCTTGAGGTATCTTGGTCCTTGGGTCTAAGGTTCTCCACGTGAAACAACCACGTTCTTCTGGGGCCGGTTTGAAATCCTGATTCTGAAACAAAAACTGCATGGCAGAGTCCTAGTTTCGCAATCTAATTAAAACAGGGTGACACAAAATTCAATCCTTATTAGAACCATGTAGTCCTAGAGCTCCCATTGCACAAAAATTTACACGTCATCTTATTTGGTTCTCACAATAGTCTCCAGATGAAAGCCAGAAATCCAGACTTTATAGATGGCAGTCCCCACCACTGCTCTGTTCTCCTAGGCCTCTTGGATAAAAGCACAACTGAAGAGCTACTTCCAGGCAGGAAAGGGAGAAAATTCATGAGTTGATGCAAGCAGACAAGCCAGATTTAGAAATTTTCTTCAATAACATTTCCTTCTGTTGTGTCTGAAACATCTGATACTTTTTTTCTTCCATGGGTTTTGTAATTCTTTTCTGACAGTAGAAAGTTCCATTTAAAAAATTGCCTTGGGGGGTATGTAGGTGGCTCAGTCAGTTAAGCAGACGTTTAAGTTCAGCTCAGATCATGATCTCGGGGTCCTAGGATTGAGCCCTACCTCAGGCTCCCCGCTCAGCGGAGTCTGCTTCTTCTCCCTCTGTGCTCTCTCTCTCTAGCAAATAAATAAAATCTTAAAAAAAAAAAATTGCCTTGACAGATGGTTCTCAAACTGTGCTGTGCACATAAATCACGTCAGGATCTTAAGCCCTGGGATGCTCGGGAGGGGCCTGCATTTCCATTAATTCCCAGGTTGCAGTGATGCTACTGGGCTGAAGGCCACACCTGGAGGAGCAAGACAGGCAGACATCTCGTGTTTAATACGATAAACCTCATCTTTTCATAAACCTGCTCCCATCCCAGTGATCTCCCTTTTGTCAGTGATTCCATCATTTCTTCAATTGCAGTCTTTATAGGATGCTTTTTTCCACTCTCAAGCAATCTGATGCCCAAAGCAGTTACCTTTTTTTCCAACTAATTAGATTTTCTTGCCTTTGATCTGTCCTCCCTCTCAATCATCCCCTTAACATTTAGCTTTCCTAAAACAGACAATCCATTAAAGAGCCTACCAGAGTTTCTTACTACCAGACTCATCAAATTTAAATTCCTTGACTTGGACCCCAAGGGCTCTCCAATTTATTACTAAGGATCAGGCAGCTCTAGGACTCTCCATGTACTAACTCATTCAATCCTTACAACAACCCATGATGCGGATAGAATTACCACCTACTTTAGATGAGGAAGCTGAAGAATGGGTTGGGTAAGTTGCCAAGGTCACAAAGCTCTTAAGTATCTGAAGCCAGACCATCTGGCTCCAGAACAAGGTGGAGAGACTCAGCTAGAGAACCCAAGACCCAAGTTTCAATTCAGGATCCATTAAAAACTCAATGCGTGGCTTGGGGAAGTCACAATGTCTCTAGATCCCACTTTCCTAGTCCATAAAGTAAGAGTTGGCCTAGCTGACTGATAAATTTCTTCTGAGTCTACCTATCCCATCGTGTTTTCTCTCCCTTCACAGTATCAGGTAATTGCTTCATGGTCCAGGGTCTCCCCTCACCCACAGCAAACCCCCCACCCCAACCCAGGACGGCCAGTGCTCCTGCTACTTCTCCCCCTACCGTCCACATCCTCACCCAGCTGCTACTCCATGCCTTGTTACTTCATCTCTAGGGCGTCTGTTTCCACCTCTGTGATATCAGCAAAGTACTTACCTTATAGGGTCTCCAGTTTGTTTGTTTATTTATTATTTATTTTCAGCAGCAGCACGGCTAGTGGGTGCACCTGGGAGGAGTCCCGGACGAAGACACTACCGTTGGACTTGACAGCCATGAAATACGTTTTTTTTTTAGGGTCTCCAGTTTAAAGCCTTCAGTTCTGTTCCACTAGCATTTTATAGTACAAAACAGCATGAAGAGGCAATCATCTGCAACATGGGCATCTTTTGAGGGTATGGGAATTCTGTTGAAATTATATTTGACAATGGATTTTTGACTGGAATTTCTTCAGTTAGCCTCTCTCATTGTCTGGAATCTCGCCATCGTTTTGATTTGTCAAAAAGGTACCTTCAGAAATCCGACAAGGTTCAGGCTAAACACATGGACGGTAATCAAGAAAACACACTCACGGCCCATAGAAATGCTTTTATTTATAAAATAACTACTTAAATATAAACATCTCTAAATAT
Organism: Enhydra lutris kenyoni; assembly: GCF_002288905.1. Lineage (NCBI taxonomy): Eukaryota > Metazoa > Chordata > Mammalia > Carnivora > Mustelidae > Enhydra > Enhydra lutris. The sequence goes on from NW_019154096.1 coordinate 52,258,147, forward strand.
AAACACTATTCACAAGAGACTCGCATTGCTGCCTTCTGACCAACCCGCAGACACACAAGGCTAAGGGGCCCATAGGTGTCTCCCAGTTCATCAGGATTTTTAAGGCCAAAGGTGCAGTTGAAGGAGCAGGGGGCTGTCAGGTATTCTTAATTCCTTTTCTTGAGACAAAAGTTTAGTTTTCTATTCCAAGGTAGGCCTCATATCTGGGGCAAACCTTAAGAATAAGAGCCTTGCTTAAATAGAATAGTCAGGGAGAGATACTTTGTGTAAGGATTAGCGGAGATCTTCCTGAGACCAGATGGAGGGACGATCAGGCACTTTAGAATCTGTCTGGCTTAGACTATGGTCTCTGAAGCATGGAGGTTAGTGGTGAAACAGAAAATGCTTATTTCCAAGTCTTGGATAAGCTACCTCTGGGACCACTTCTCATTCATACGATACATGAGCATTAGGCTTTTTGCATCTGTGGACAGTAGTGCGGATGAAGGAGAAAGGCATCCAGGCTTCCGCCAGGCCAAATGGGTTCAGCTCACTGTAAGGCAAGATCTTTCCATGGGGTGGCTGAAGCTCTCACCTTGTTCTCCTAGGAAAAGCTATCTGTTAATTGGATTCTGGGTGAAGGGCCAGGAGACATCACACACGGACTCGATAAGGTGCAGGTGACTCTCAGAAAGGAGTAGACGGTTGTACATCTCAAAGGGAAGAGACCCATTCACAGAAATGATGAAGGGAAATAAAGACCCTAAATGCTTTTAAAAAAGAGAACACAACTGAATGTTGCCGAGCCAATCTGGGAATGCAGTATTTGAAACAAATAAGGTTACAGATGTAGTATTTGAGGGACTTTTGGAAATTAGGGGTGGGGGTGTATGTATGAATGTGTACTAAACATGGAAGCGTTGAAATACCAGATTTGGTACAATCTCAACAAACTTCTTGCCACATGCGGAGGCGCAGTCTATAAGGGCTCCCAGAGAACTCTCTTCATCCAAGTCAGTACCTGGTCATTTGTTCACGGAGCATGGGACCACCCCAAACTCAGTATGGTACAACCCAAGCCCACATCTTCTCAGGCTGGAGCGTGCCTCCAGCATATATCTGATACTGGTCTTCCCACGGGAAATTTCTCATTTCCAAAGGCTGACCCGAGACATGCCTTTCTTCTCATGGTCACAGAGTCATTCACAAGCCCTGGGGTCCATTTCAAATTCTAGAAAGTCTAGTGAGCATCAAAGTTGACAACCCAATGGCGGGAAACAAATCTCATCTTGTGTCCTGTGCCATGCCGTAGTTAAACAGTGAGGATGGGGCCGGTGTCCCAGGAGCAGGTGCCCTCTCACGGGGCCACCAGGACCCTTCAGCAGAAGGAAGTGAAGGCAGCAAGGTTGAGCAAGAAGGAGAATAAGTTCAGGTATATTCAGCTTTGCGGATATAATTGGATGGGACATAGCCCTTCTTCCCATTAACTTCGGCTAACCACCACTCTGTATTTCCCATAACATCTTTAAACTCCAGGATCTTGAGTCTCTGATTGGCTGACACACTCAGCTCATTTGGATTCCGTGCCTTGAAGGTATACACAGCAAAATAGACCTATGAGAGGGAGAGAAAGTGAGTTGGAAAACTTGGGACACTGATTGGAACAATACTGTCCAGCAGGACTTCCTGCGGTGATAGGAATGTTCTATACCTATCCAATGTGCTATCCAATATGGCAGCCTCTAACCACATGTGGCTATCAAGCACTGGAAGTATGGCCAGTAAGACTGAGGCACTTAATTTTAAATTTTATTTAATTTTAACTAACTTAAATTTAAATAGCTACATAGACCTGGTAGCTACCATAATGAACAGGGCAGATTCAAAGAAAACCAAAATTTATATCCTTCTACTCTTCAGAGTTGCCTTAAAAAGTGGAAGAAGGAACTTTCAGCCAATATGGCTGATAGGCAGTGCTCAGTGATCGGGAGGGGAAGACACGAAGTCCAGGGAGGGAAAGCCACAAAGTCCAGGGAGGCACAAGGATGAAAACATACTCTTACGACTTGGAGGAGTCGATGAAGCGAGAAGTGAGCTTTTTAAACAAAATCAGAATTTTAAAAAAAGGGGGGCCATCTCCTCCTTCCATATGTCTAGGAAAAGTGTCCACTGACTGGCCCAAAACTTGGATGTCTGTCCTAGGCAGTGGGCAGTAGCAGAATCACCTGAGGAACAGGCAATTCTCTAAGCCCATCTGTAGTCTTGAGGAATGTGGCGTAGAAAGATTGAGCTGAGAAGCTTGTGTTGAAAACTGGTCTTTTGGAATCCAGAGCTTGGCAGAGGCAAATGCCTCCACAACCCAGGACACATCTGAGTCTCTCAAAGGCAACCCTGCTGGAGATGAGCTCACAGACAGATGGTCTAAGACACACATGGAAAATCCCTGATGCAAGAGGGAGCAAAGGCAACCAGGGGTTCCCCAGCCACGAATGTGAAAGTGACCTTAAAATAGGTAAGTTTAATATGTTCAAGATACAAAAGCTTATTCAAATTCATAAAGACAAAAATAGGCCATTATAAAAAGAATAGAAAAAACTGAGAAAGTTATTTCTAAATTCCAGGGGGAAAACACAGAGCTATTTGAATAAAAAAACAAATAGATGGGATAAATGGCAGGCTTTATACAATGAGGGATTATGAGCTGGCAGAGTGGAAAAGGTTTTCACTGTAACACCTTGTGAATGCCCAACGACACAGCAGAAGGGGCCCAGAAACAGCCCGGGAAGTGTCAGCCAACCTGAAGGCATGGAGGTGCTCACTCCTAGAGTGAGTTTCTGTGTGTGCTTTACAAGACTTGTCGGTGAGCTCAGCCCAGACTACCACCCAGGCCCTGGGCGTGCCTCGGACTCCCCCGCTCCTCACCTACCCAACACTCCCGCCATGTCTGCCACACGGCGACCAGTGAGCACTTGCCTGGTTGCCTTCTGCCTCCCTGCTTTCTGGCTCTTCGTTTTTGTCTTCCAGAGACTGGGATGTTCTTGTACACCCTCTCATAAGGTCTTTTCCCTGCCCGTTTCGCCCTGGTAGGGAGTAACCGGCCGTTTCTGGATGCCTGGAGTTCCTGCAGCTCCTGAGGGCAGGGGCAGGCGGGTGAATGTCTCTGGCTGCCTCCGGGAGGTCCCATGACCTGGGCTGGGAGCTGGGGTCTGGGTCTGTGGGGCATCTGGAAGGACTGCTCTCTGAACAACCCAAATTTAAGGATGCACTGAGAGCTTCTTGGTCCAGTTCCTTCAGTGAAGTGGCATCTTGAGGCTGCTTCTGGCAAGACCCCGAGGTGAAGGACACGGCCATGCTGCTGGGATTGAAGGTCAGGGTGCTGCTGCTGTTCTGCCGTGGGAACCTGGGGGAGGAGCTGCCCAGCTCCGACTCAGTGGACGACTGGCTGCCCACCGAGGCGTCCGAGTGGCTGCGGCGTGCATTGTAGGGCTTCAGGAAGGAGCTGTACACAAAGCCTTTGGTGACTACAGGGAGGAAGAGTAAACAGGAAGTGCTTTTAATGGAATGGGTGGCGGGCAGAGTCAACGAAGAAAAAACTACGGTTGAAAAGCGAGGGCAATAGTGAGAGACACAAAATAAGATGCTTAGGGACAAAAAAGTGGGACAGTCAATCCCAGGAGACACAACCCTGTGGCTACCTGCCAGGGCAAACTTATTACCACTGCCTGAAAGGTGAGTGCCGGGAGTCCTTGTGGACATTCAAGGGGGCAGTAATACAAGTGGCCATGTGCTTGAGAATGAGCAGATGAAGAAAACTGAACAGGATATCTATATCATGGAAACAAAGGCTAGGAGAGACTAAACTAAGGATGTGCTCAGATACACTGAGTATGGAAAAAGGGATTTTAAAAACCATCCTCCTAGTGACTGAGCCACTCGGAGATGGCCACCAGCCCTTTTTCCATCCAGGGCACTTGAATCTCCACGTGTGGTCTGGGAACGTGGTGGACATATTGTGAGAACAGGCTAAGGCAGGAGGTGGTCTATGGGGGCTCGTGTGGACGCAACCCGGGCACAGCACGTGATCACTTTAATAAATGTCCTAAGATAATGACAGAGGGGTCTGCAGCTCAAACTTTGCAACATATAAGACTGAAATCCTTGATCCACAGGTACATTTTTTATAATACTAAGTAAGAAAGGAGGATCTGTCAAGGGAAGCACCCAGAGCATGCAACGTCCATGTGACCAACAGCCATCTCCGTCTTCATCTTCAATGTGTTTTTGTTACATCTGCCTTAATGGGGGCAGAGGGAGTGGTTTCCCTTGGGCAGATGGTGAGGGGTAGAGGGTCTAACTGCCAATCCTAATACTGTGGGCTTCCTGCCACCACTCACCAGGATGGCGTAGATAAAAGCCCCCGGGGTGGAACAGTTTCTTGAACAGCCTGGATGGTTACTGGGAACCCTTCTGTGAACCCATCAGCAGCTTCCTCGGCCCATCGCCCTCCATCCTTGCGTTCCTTTCCCACTGCCAATCTCCATTCTTTTGGGTAAGCAGGAAGGATGGGCGGGGGAGGAGATCCATAAAATACTTTCAAACTGAGAATGTCACAATTTTCCATTCCGGTGGTGTGAACAGAGAAGTTTATTGTATAGGCCCACAGTCCTTATTTAAAATGCTAAGAGCCAGATAGGTTTTGGAATTCAGCCTTTTTGAATTTGGGAAAAGGAATCAGGTCTGTATATGGTTTATGGCATGACATCCCCAGCAGGGTCTGGGTCACCGCCTCAAAATTAAACCCACTGATGTTTCTATAAGGTATGACTATTCACATCAAAAGAGAGGAGTAACAATTATAAACAGCTTCACAAGACTTCGCTGGGATTTTGTTACCAAATAAGTTCAGATCAGGGAAGGTTTTGGCAAGTGAGTTCTGGGAAAAAAGCCCTTTGTTTTTTAGAGCTTTTTGGATTTTTGGAATAGTGGAGAAATGACATGGATCTTTTTTTTTTTAACTTTTCTTTAAATTCTGTACCCAACAAATCCCCTAGCCTCTGCCACCATCCCTGCTAGAAAAAAGCTATAAGCTATTTTTAAAGCCATTCCCTAGTCATGAGGTAAAACCAGTAAAGCAAACAAAAAACCCTTTACTACACGTTCTAAGTTCACACTCTCAAAACCCATTTCCAGAGCTTGGAAGAGGGCAGCTTATTTTGTGGTTCACTTGGAATAGGTTGAAAGGGCTCAGGTGCCGATAAGCATGGCCTGGAAGAGCTATGAAGCTTGGCAAGAGCCTGCAAAGGTAAGAAATGGAGCCCCTTCTGGAATTTGTGAAAACAAAACCAAAACCAAAGACAGGTTTTGTTTTGGTAATGACTTGGGCACTGCACTCTCCCAAGATGGACAGAACTTGCAAGGTTATTTTTCCCCTTTAATCAAAGACTCTCGTTTTTTTTTTTTTTTTCTTTTTCTTTTTTGGCCTAGACAAGATTTGGGTACAGTCAGAAATAACTTTCTCCTCATTTAGAGTTAGAGTAATCTGAGGTCTAACATTCCTACCTCCGTTGTCAATCAGCCAGCGGTTCTGACTGCCCATGGGGTCCTTTTTTTTGATCACGCCCACCAGGTCCCCTTCCAGAAGTGAGACATCCAAGTCCTGAGCGGCATTGAAGTTCCGTTCTGCTTGGAAGAGTTTCTCAGGGGGATACCTTGCCAGAAGGGAGCCCCGGAGTTCTTCCGACTGTAGCATGTAACTTGGCTGGAAGGCAACACAAGAGACGCAGTAGACACAAATCCTCCCTGGCCACCAGACCATGGCCACAACTAATCTCAGCTCACAGTCTGAGTCTCAGAAATGGGGGCAACGACAGCCAGCCCCTCGCTACTCCCATCGGATGTTTTTGAGCCTGAGACAGTCCATGTGGCTGGGTAAAAATCATGATCTTAGCTCATGTTTTATGCCTTGGGAGCTATTAAGAAAATTTAATGTTCCATCTTAGTGCCACATCTCTTTATCTTGTGACCAAAAAATGTGATTTAAGTGTCACGTGGGGTGCCTGGCTGACTCAGTCGGTAGAATGTGCAACTCTTGATCTCGGGGTTGTGAGTTCAAGCCCCACATGGTGTAGAGATTACTTAAAAATAAAACTTTAGGGGCGCCTGGGTGGCTCAGTGGGTTAAAGCCTCTGCCTTCGGCTCGGGTCATGATCCCAGGGTCCTGGGATCGAGCCCCGCATCGGGCTCTCTGCTCGGCAGGTAGCCTGCTTCCCCCTCCCTCTCTGCCTACCTCTCTGCCTACTTGTGATTTCTGTCTGTCAAATAAATAAATAAAATCTTTAAAAAAAAAATAAAACTTTAAAAAGAAGTGCCACCAGAAGAGTCAAACTATATAAGTAATATTACAAGATTTTCTGTTTTGCTATATGAATTTAAACAACTGAGACTTTCCCGGGGGTGCCTGGGTGGCTCAGTGGATTAAAGCCTCTGCCTTCAGCTCAGTTCATGATCCCAGGGTCCTGGGATCGAGCCCCACATCGTGCTCTCTGCTCAGCAGGAAGCCTGCTTCCTCCTCTCTCTCTGCCTGCCTGTCTGCCTACTTGTGATCTCTGTCAAATAAATAAATAAAATCTATAAAAAAAATTTTTTTTAAATAAACTGAGACTTTCCTTATCTTGACTTCCCCATCTATAAAAACAATTATGATTTGTAAAAATTAGAAAAAAATAAAAGTAATAATAAATTTGATTTTCCCTTTTAAGGTAATATAAATTAATGCCTATGAGATTATACAGAGCAATGTGTTGTCAACAGAGATCAATAATCTTTCCAATTATGGCCCCATATAATCTGGTGTATCTCATGCTACTTTGGAAATGAGTTCTAAAAGAATGTTACTTCGGGTAGAAAAGCAGTCAGCCATGAACAATTTGGCCATGTATCAGATAATTACTTTTTTTCTTTTCAAGATTTTAATTTTTATTTATTTGACAGAGCACACAAGGAGGGAGAGCAGCAGACAGAGGGAGAGGGAGGAGCAGACCTCCCGCTCAGTGGGGAGCCTGATGCAGGGCCTGATCCCAGGACCCCGGGATCATGATCTGAGCAGAATTACCCGAGCAGATGCCCAACGGACTGAGCCACCTTGGTACCTTTTCCAGTACATGATCGAACACGGGGAAGCCTGGCAGAATTAACATACCCTTAAATCAGTTTCCTTAATTAACTGATCAAAGTATTAATATTAGTCCTTTGCAAACTCCATTCACTGGATAGACTAAGATCTGAGAATGCTTTTCAGAAGCTGTTCTGACGGACATATTGAGTGTAAAAAAGCTACTGATGATCACTAGCCTTACCCACCCTGATGCTCAGGGACATTGCCTGCAGGAGCCCAGACAGATGCGAGAACTCCATGACCTTTATCCTCCATTACGGTAAGATATTTAAACTCCTGTGAAAGCGCTCCTCTGCGGCCGAAGCTGGGTGCATCAGCAGTAACAATGAAGACAGCTTCCCTGTGCCATGCTCGCTCTGTGCCAGGCCATTTCTAAGTGCTTTACGCATACGAGCCCGTCTGAACGTCATAATAGCTTGTTGATGTCAGTATGATACCCGCGTCCATTAGCTGAGAACCGGGCTAAGCGGCCTAATCCGGGACACAAAGGGCGTCGCTGACCAGGCCAGCCCGAACCCCCCCACTCACCAGGCCCAGGAGCGGCTTCCGCGCTGACTGGCGGTCCATGGTCTTCCTCTCAAAGGGCTTCCTGGCGGCAGGAAGGGACTCCGGGAAGAAGGTGAAAACCTGGAGCTGCTGCAGGACCCTGCTGTGCTCTTCATGGAAGATGGCGATCAGGTTGCCCTCTCTGCCGGCGACTTTAAGTAACTGGAATTGGCGGGCGGGGCAGAGAGAGAGAGAGAGACCACGGATGGAGGACCCAGGTTTGCCGGGTGTGGGTCCCGTGGCCCCGCCAGTGGCTCTCCACCGCTCCGTGGCTCTGCAGGGTGGAAAGAGCCGCTTGGAAGCCTCAGACACAGGCAAGGGCCAGGAAATTCCAGGTGGGATGGGCCTGACCCCGGGCCCTCTCTAATCTCTCCAGCGGGAAGACTTTCTCAGGCACCCCACATGTGCACTCCCAGGATACTGGGAGAGCCTGCGACCCCTCTACCATGCCGGAGGTTGGGGGGGCGGGACACGGACGGGAGGGTGGGCGGCACACGCACCGACAGCAGCGGCTGGAGCTGCTCCAGCGCCCGGCGCACGAAGTCGCAGTGGGCCTGGGCATAGCCGTGAACGCAGTTGGTGAGCAGACCCCGCGCGTACTGGTGGAACTTGGGCAGCTCGTCCAGCAGCTGCGCGTTCAGGGCCTCGTAGTTGTTCCGGGCGGACTGCAGCTCCTCCAGGGTCTTCTTGTCCTTCAGCTTCTCCGCCCGCTCGGTGCAGTTGTAGAAGTCCAGCAGCTTGTCGAAGCGCTTCTGCACCAGCTTGTGCGGCCCCGTGAACATGCTCAGCAGCTGATTGAGGGGAGAGATGACCAGCCGCTCCGTCCTCTCCTTCTGTGGGGACAAGACAACCACAGGGGTCAGCCCTTCCGGATCCCCTATTTCTGATTTTAACCTACCATCAGGTTCGGGCAGACAACGTATTTACTTTGTATTTATCCAGGTTTGTATTTACTGAGACTCGATCCGCACGGTAAGTCCAGTGACCACCCGTCACCGCGGATATATGTCCTTCCCTGAAACACCCGTCGGGCCGATCTGTGATATCCTGCAGCACCTGCTTTGCTCCTCCAGCACAATGGAAACCCACGCAGGTCCAACGCGTTCTACTTACCCAACACCAGACAGACTCACACATTTTATAAAAACTTCTCAATGTATAACCTTCATCAATCATATGTACTCACTGGAGTCTGCGAAATGTGCTGAGCCCGCCTTAGCGCCACCGTGGATAACAGGGTGGTCTGCCGGGTATCACAGCTTAGTACACAGGTCTACATGGCTCGAATTTAACCCAAGAGGTACTTGTTGCAGACTTCTGAGGGGGAGAAGCCTTCATACACCCACCATACCTTTTCTAATCATAACTACTTGTTAACACCTGCTTCTACTTTTCAAAAGATTTTTCTCTTTAATTTGTTCTAGAAGGACAGACATCGAGGGGCAGGATAGTGTCATGTAAAGAACATAAATAGGGACTTAGTATGTTTCTTTCAGTAAGATGCTACTGTTGTGAGAACACCTCTAAGTTCCTCAAATGTGAATGAATGCTTTCTTCAGCCTGAAGCCATCCAGAAATTTCCAAGAAACCTTCAAACCCCACTCATCTCTTTCTCCTCACCATCAAACAATCCCACATCTATATTTAGAATTGTCAGAGCATGGGACGCCTGGGTGGCTCAGTTGGTTAAGCAGCTGCCTTCGGCTCAGGTCATTATCCCAGCGTCCTGGGATCGAGTCCCACATCGGGCTCCTTGCTCATCAGGGAGCCTGCTTCTCCCTCTGCCTCTGCCTGCCATTCTGTCTGCCTGTGCTTGCTCTCTCTCCCTCTCTCTATCTGACAAATAAATAAATAAAATCTTTAAAAAAAAAAAAATAGAATTGCCAGAGCAATTTGGCCTTTAGTACCATCTTTATAAGGAAGCACATGCCATTTCAAAGATCCATTGGTTAACTTTGAAACTACTAAATATTTCTAAGTTAGGGCTCCTACAGTTGTCCTTTTTCTTCAGAGTTATCAACAGTGATACCAGATGAAATTTCCCAGTTTGCCTCTGTCTCCTCAAACCTGACTGATCACAAGCTATAAAAAAATTCTCTTTGAATACCAGAGGCCCAACCTGTCCTTTGAACTAATTAAAAGCCATTGTTCTGAATATAAAACCCTGATACGGATGGAGCCAGAGGATGACTGGTATTCCTGAGGCACACGGTATGTCTCTGTGGAATTAACTTTTCCACAGAGCGGGTGCTCGAGAACCCCAGGGAGAAGGCCACCCTACGAAAAGAGGGTTGAAGGAAGAGTCACTTACGAAATTTGTGAAGAGCTGGTCACTGATGTAGCGATGCACCTTCTCAAACTGCTCCAAGTCTCTGTGTCCCTTCTCCATGCACACATCCCACATGCTCACGGCTGCCACCACTTTCACGCACGCCGATTCCTGGAGCCGGTTAGAAACAAATGCGATAAGACAGGCAGAACTTTCTAGCCTTCACCATTCATCCCTGTTGGCAGAATGGTACAAAATTTAATTTAAAAAATTAAAAATTTTCTCTCTAGCACAGTATTTTAGCTTTGAAATAAGGACACTCTGATCAACTGTGATTTATGAGGCACAGAGAAAAGCTTAAGACTCTTACTTATAGGAAAAAGTAGTGACAGTTTTTCAGCTCCTTAGCATTCCTTTATGTTCCCAACTTGAGCCCAAAATGATTCCTGCAGGATCATGTCAAGGAGCGATCACCTCTCCTCCTGCAAGCGTTAGCTCATGGTGTCACCTTCTCCAAAAGCTGGCCAGGACCCTACGCAGATTACAGCCCCACTTCCTGCACTCAGACACACCTGACTGCTCTGTCCTTTGTCGCTGCAGACAAGATCACTTACTAATGTTTGCTCACTGACTCTATTCCCCCCCCACCCACAACCCCCTGAAAATACGTAAGCTCCAGGGGGGCAGCGATTTTTGTCTGTTTTGTTCACTGACTCAATTATCACTTGCTAAGTAAATGAATAAATAAATAAATGCAATAGAAAACTGTTCCTAATGGATCCTGACACATTTAAAATCCCAGGCTGTTTTCTCTGGCTACTTAAACAATGCTGGGTTCTCTCCTTTTTTAGTTGAAGTTAGGGGAAGGCCTATTATTTCGTAGACATCGTGTTTCCTCAGAAGGAGAAATTGTGTCATCTTCCTAATTCCTCCTGAGTGGGAGAATAAATGTGAAAAGAGATGTCCTCTCATTTTCTTTTAAAAAATGCTGATTGGGGTACCTGGGTGGCTCAGTGGGTTAAGCCTCTGCCTTCAGCTCAGGTCATGATCTCAGGGTCCTGGGATCGAGCCCCACATCAGGCTCTCTGCTCAGCAGAGAGCCTGCTCCCCACCCCCGCACCTCACCTGCTGCTCTGCCCACTTGTGATCTCTGTCAAATAAATAAAATCTTTAAAAAAAAATGTGGTTGAAATCTCAAGATAGTAGACTACATGCCAAGGTAGATACCACATATAGTCAATGTCCCTCAGCTTGTGTTCTTGCCAGCTTGCTCTCTCTCCGTGGATCCAGCTAATTTTATGTGGCAAGGCTTTTCATTTTATGTCAGTGATGAAACCGTTCGACGTCTTCTCCCTTCATTTCTGGTTAGCAGTCAGAACCAAACTGACCTGCCCATCAAATGGCTGTGTCTGTTCCATTATGTCCCACCCACTACCATGGAGATAGGCCTTTTAAGAGCTGGGGACTCGGATATATGCTTGCTACACACTTAGAAAACATGGGGCATGGGGCGCCTGGGTGGCTCAGTGGGTTAAGCCTCTGCCTTCAGCTCAGGTCATGATCTCAGGGTCCTGGGATCGAGCCCCGCATTGGGCTCTCTGCTTAGCGGGGAGCCTGCTTCCCACCCCCACCCCACCTGCCTCTATGCCTACTTGTGATCTCGCCCTCTCCCTGTCAAATAAATAAATAAAATCTTTAAAAAAAAAGAAGAAGAAAAGAAAAGAAAACATGGGGCGAAAACACCCAATAGGAGGGTACTGAAAGTAGAGGAACTGTAAGGCAAAGTCCTAGACCAGGGACTATACTTGGGGGTGGTATCAACACTGTTTTTGCCAAATTTCTCACTTTAAGCCAATGTGCTCTTAAAAAGTCTTATAAACCCTAATTTTTAAATAATTATATACTTAAAACATGAAGGGGGAGAGTTTGCTACTTAGGGGCATGTAGGAAATGTAGGGAGCATTTCAAATCATAGGGATTATTTAATAAATGATGATAATTGGAAAAGCAGGTGTGAAAAGAAAAATCACAATGGATCCCTACCTCAACCTTATATACTAAATTCCAACTATATCAATGACTTCAACTTTAAAAAAATGAAATAATAAAAATACTAAAACCTGGGAGATACTTATTACCTTGGAAGAGCAAAGAACTTTTCAAGTATGACATAGACCTATGACGCCATAAAAGAAAAGTTCAGACCATGCAAACCTAAACATTTTCAACATGGAGAAAACACTGAAGCAAACTCAAAAGTCAACAAACTGAGGGAGAAATAGTGGTAAACTATCATCATACACAAAGGCCTCTCCTATTTTCTCCAACAATGCAGAAGTACTACCAGTCAATAAGAGAAGGATTATCAAATAAATAAGGGCCTCAAGATATAGACAAATGAAAGAAAAAGGAATATAATGACTTAAAGATAGGAAAATATCCTCAACTTCATTCATAAGGAATGCAAACTTAAACTATGTGGAAATAGCATTTTTAACCTATCTTGCAAAGAGAAGACATTTTGATTTGGTAACACCGTGTGTTAGTAAGGGATGGGGGAAATCCTTTCATACGCGACCAACAGGGAGTCTTCCCTGGTACAATGTGTAAGTGCGCTATGATTCCGCTCAGCACATCTAGTCCTCTGGTGTTCAGATATTCTCTCACAGATCAGAAAATGATGTATCTACAATGATTTATCTTGGGCCAATATATCATTTGCCAACTACAAATAAATGTCCATCAATGGGAGACAAGTTAAACATGTTGTGGCACACCCATATCATTAAATACTAAGTAGTTGTTTTAAAAAAAAAAAAAAAAAGGCAGTTCTGTGTGCATTGGTCTAGAATGACTTCCAAAATACTACTATGTGCAACACCCAAGATGCTCAACAGTGTGTACCTTTCCCTTTCTCTCTCTCTCTCTCTCACACACACACACACATGATTATCTCCAATGAGAGGAGAATCTGATAAATGCAGATTGTGTCTCTAGAGGGTGCCTGGGAGACCGGTTGGAGGAAGAATTATTTCCACTTTTTACTTACCCCTTGGTACCTTTCGAATTTGTACCAGTTTCCTGAATTTTTGTTTTTGTTTTTAAGCAAGCAGAGGATCTCTCTTTAAGAAAACAGTTTCATAGGAAGAGATGTCATGTGTGAAGGACAGGGGTACATGATATGCCATTCTGTGAAGCAAACACCATTCTGTGAATCCCATAGGAGAAGGAGATACCCGAACAGAAAGGAGTCTAGTTCCACCTCTGACTGAGAAGCAAACACCTCCTGACCTCCTCAGCCCCTCCAGCTCTCCAGACCCATTCATGATTCTAACAGCTTTGGAGGCCTCGTATACGGCAACTAAATTAGATGGAAATCTACATTATTATGAGAACACATGCCTCCAGTGGGAACCATTCTCGTACTATTCGAGCTTCGAAATGATCTTGAGAAATGAACTTGTGACAAGCGCTTCACAACCAGCTAGACAGAGGGGACGGTAAGAAAAAGGTGGTGGGGAGGTCGGTGAAAACGAGAGGGGAGGAGCAGCCTGCCCTAGGATTCAGATTCAGCGTGCTCATCTTCCAAACGCTACAGGACCCCCAGGAACAAGTATATCAGGGGACAGGGGTCGTCTGAGTCCAAATTATTCAAAACGCATCCCACAGTAGGTGGACAAGCAGGAAAACAGACAGAATTCCAGCTTGTGTGAGTCTAAGCAGAGCAGCGCCTTCTCTCACCCGGATATGCTGCAGGTAGAGAGACAGGTCTCGGATAAAAGATTTGATCAATCTTTCTTGCATTCGGAAGTTCTTTTCTGTTTCTTCAAACGCTTCATCTTTGATCTGTTCAAAATAAACAAGTGCTATTAGCCGATCTGGATTCTCTTTCAATCTATCCTATTGGCAAAAGTATCTTTCTTAAAAATATCTTTTCTCCAAATTTCAAGCCTTTGCTGTTTCCCTGAATTATACTTGAGTTAAATACCTCTACATGACCTTGAAAGAGCGCCAAAATACACGTGGGCCGTCCTGCCTTTCACCTTAACTCATCCTGTTCCTGATGGGAAGACGTGCTTTGCTCTGGTCAGGGTGCTCTCTCCCTGCCCCAGTGACCACATTCGTTCACCCCGGTGCATTGTGTCGAGCTGTCCCCTTGCCTGGAATGTCCTCTCCTGTCCCTATGCCAAAGTCCCTTTCTTTGAGCTTGGATTAAATCTCTTGTCCACATGAAGCTCGCTCTCCTGCAACTCCTATCTTCCTAAGTACTAGGGCATATGAAGAACACACTGCAATACCGGGCAACTGATTGTTTGCTAGCCGCTGCTCCCCACTGGCCGCGGGCTGCACGTATGCTGGACAACGAAGCCTGTGATGCACTCTCAGGGATGTGGACAAATGCTTCCACATGACTCAATTTCTCACACTTCACATTTTTTAAATTTTTGACAGTTGTGTGGAACTACGGTGATCTCTTAAATCCCTTCTAGCTTCATGTCTTCAATTTGGTCTCCCCAAATACATCACAAGATCCTCCCGGGTGTCTAAAACCACATTGACTATGATACCATGACCGATTAGGCCTCCCGGTTAGCCTTTGCGCACACTGTAAGCCGTTCCGCACGGCATGGGGGCAGGGCTGGGCGGGAGGATTCCCATGCACAGGAGCGGCTGGGCCCTGTATCCAGCCCGGGGCAAACACCGAAAGAGGTACTAAGAGGGGAATCATGCCACATGAGGAATCCTTCCATGCAGGAAGCCCACGATGTGGAACCCCGAAATGCTGCTGAAGATGCGCCAAGCCTTCAACGATGGGAATCTCACCTGCGGAGCGAAGCCGGTCAGGTGCTTCAGGTGACTGCTTACGCGGTTGGATTTCTTGATGATGGAATGGATGTTCAGTTTAGAAATCTTCTCCATGAGGCTGTCTTCATCGCCCTTTCGGTACTTGAGGACTAGGAAGTGAGTCAAGAAAGCCCTTCTCTGAGCGTGGACAGGCTACAACATGAGCCACAAAATGAGATCAACAACCCAAACTACAGCTAGTGCTTGTTTTCAATGAGCTTGTAGCTGAGTAGAGACAACACATGAATGCAAGTCACCGTTATGGAGAGACAGGCTACTTGATGAAGCTAGAGATGGTGCAGACTAGAGGTGGTTAGGAGGAAAGGGAGCAAGGGGTCGGGAGAAGAGTCTAAGATCTGGAGTCCATGACACCTTTGAGCTCAACGCCTGGGCCCGTCATTTCATCAAGGTGTGGCCTCCCAGAAGTCACTTAACTCCTCTGAGTCTCATTTTCTTCTCCAATGAAATGTAGGAAGGAACACTACTTGCTTTATAAGACCATCTTAAGTGGTATCATGTACAAACGAGATATTTATATGCAATTGTCTCGTATAGTAAAATGCTACACGGGAGTCATGTGATCAACTACTGTGTCATACCTTAGGCACAATCTCTAGAAAAGTCTGGAGACATCAGAAGGGCCACAGGGAGAAGACTGGGTGGCACTACAAAGGCATACTTTGTTGTGGTAGGAGATGAAGACGACATCACATTAGGAGATACGAAGCAGAGAGGGAGACAAACCACAGAAGACTCCTAATTTTAGGAAACAAACTGAGGGTTGCTGGAGGAGGTTGGGTGGGGGGATGGGTAACTGGGTGATGGACATTAAGGAGGGTACCTTTTTTTTTTTTTTTTTAAGATTTTATTTATTTATTGGACAGAGAGAGATCACAAGTAGGCAGAGCAGCAGGCAGAGAGAGAGGGGGAAGCAGGCTCCCTGCTGAGCAGAGAGCCCGATGCAGGACTCAATCTTAGGACCCTGAGATCATGACCTGAGCGAAAGGCACAGGCTTAACCCACTGAGCCACCCAGGTGCCCTGAGGAGGGTACTTGATGTCATGAGCACTGTGTGTTATATAAGACTGATGAATCACTGAACTTAACCTCTGAAATCAGTAATACATACTATGTTAATTAACTGAATTTAAATGTTAAGAAAGGGGGGCGCCTGGGTGGCTTATTTGGTTAAGCATCTGCCTTCAGTTCAGGTCACAATCTCGGGGTCTCCGGATCGAGCCTCACATCAGGCTCCCCACTCAGCAGGGAGTCTACTTCTCCCTCTGACCCTCCCCACTTCATGCTCGCTCACTCTCTCTCAAATAAACACATAAAATCTTTAAAAATAAATAAATAAAATTTTAAAAGGTGGGCGGCAAAAAGGAGATAGGAACCAAGACAAAGGGCTAGCAGGCCTGAGGGTTTTAAGAGCACAGTCAACACTGTATACCAATGTGGGTGTCGCAGTGGGTAGAAGGTAGAGAAAGAGGTTATACCATATTATAGATTCTTTGAGGGTGTGACTAACAAATCAGTTTAGCATGGTCACCATGCTGTACTCATCGGGGGTTCAAATTAGAGCCTCATGAGAGGACTGATGAAAGAGAAAAGATATGGTTCAGTTCCTTCCACATTATAAAGAAAGCGCTACGTGGTTTACAACTGACTACATAGCACTGGAGGCGGAACTCAGGCCAGAGTGGTGTCATAGGACCCAGAGACTGGGCAAACTGGGGTTTCCTGAAAGAAGAGGAAAAGTCCTAACCTGAGTGGATGTAGTAAAACATCCAACACAAGATGAAGGAAAACAAGCCTAAGCGTTGAAAAGGCTTGGCTTCCATGAGCGGAGAAAGTACTCACCGGCGCCTGAATGACCACTCTCAGTATCCTTCGGAAAGACTCTCACTGATACAAGCTCGATCACAGGTGCCTTACTTCCAATATTCCACAGCTGTACTTTATGTTCTTGCTTGCTTTTTCATAGCTCATTTCCCCCCATTCTGCCACCATTTCTACAGCAGAGCCCTATCACCAAGCCCCTGCCTTGCCCATCCCTGGTGAAGGAGTAATTCTTTTGAGGAAGAGAGCATGGTCAAGGGCATACCTCCTTCTCAGCAAGTATGCTTTTCTTACCCAGGTCCTTGCGACGTTTATATTCATTAATGTTCACATTGATCTCCTTGACCGCAAGGACTGCACTGGTTAAGGGCACCTTATCAGGGTGGGATTCTGGGGTTGAATTCAGCAGCTCCATGAGCAGCAGGGGGTAGCGCATCACTCTCTGGACGGGTTTGATGAGGAAGGAGCCCAGATTAATGTAATTTGTGCATCCCCTGATACAAAAGGAAAAAGACTTTTAATCAAATGTCAATAATACAAGGACTATTGGTAATGGTTGTGATTCTTAAATATAGCTCTGTTTTCTCGCTCTCCATTCCAATCTCATTTATTCAGCAAATATTTTCTGGGCACCTAATAAATACCAGGTACTGTGGTAGGTGCTAGGGATTTAGCAGTGGAAGGAGACAGGCAACAAGCAAACACTGCAGCAAGTATCCTTTTGTGGTAAGCACTATGGAGAAAAATACAGCAAAGGTCTACTTCTAGGGTTCTGTCTATAAGGGAAGAAAACAAAGACATGAGCTTACCATTCTGTGTACAGGCTCCTACAGGGCAGCGAGCATGAAAAAAAAAAAACAGACAACTGCTTAGAGGGAATGCTAAATGCCGATTCTCACATTCTTCAGAGAATATATTAGTTCAAGTAATGCCTATTACTTGGGCAGACAAAAAAAAAAAAAAAAAAAAACATCACAGGGGATAAAGGGAAATCATGTATATCTATGGAGGCATATCTAGTCCATTAAAGAGTTATTTAAGCCCCTAACTTCACTTTGATCTACTCAGACATATATTGTATTCTTATAATAACCTAAGTCCAGGAGAATCTTACCTGAGGGTCAGAAATAGGTGAATTGGGTCTTCTTACCTATGTTCTTACTTGTTTGGATCAACTATCTCCCTGGCGGCTTCTTTTTTTTTTTTAAAGATTTTTTTTATTCATTTGACAGACAGAGATCACAAGTAGGCGGAGAGGCAGGCAGAGAGAGAGGAGGAAGCAGGTTCCCTGCTGAGCAGAGAGCCTAATGCGGGGCTTGATCCCAGGACCCTGGGATCATGACCTGAGCCAAAGGCAGAGGCCTTAACCCACTGAGCCACCAAGGTGCCCCTTCCTGGCTGCTTCTTACCTGAAATGCTAACTTAACACTTTGTATCTACAGATAGGAAGTGAGAAGCCACTGAAGACTTTCAAGGGAAAAGGCAATATGATAAGAGCAAGTTACATAACAGGACCTATAATAACATATCATTAATGATTAAAATAAGATAGATGTCATAAGAAGTCTAGACCTATGAACAGACTGACTTCTCAAAGACAGAACTAAAGAATTATGATGGAAGTGTAGTGGGGTCAAAACTCCTACTTGAGATCTGCCAAGGAGTCCTGAAGATGCTTCTGGATCTTCTCATCCTTCTCGTAGATTTCTAGCAATGAAATAGCCTCATCGTGATTCTGGCAGTAAACCTTGTATGTTCCCTCAAGCTCATCCCGGTGATCAAGAAACACAGGCCCTTCGGATTATATGTAAACATAGAGTGTTTTTAGTAACTTTCTTCTCAGTAGCCTCCATGCAGGCTGGATAACCAAACTTTTATCAATTAAATCCTATCATAAGAAACAATAATGAGACTAATCACCCAATTTATCATTTCCATGAAATAGCTCAAAATCATATTTATTTAAAGCAAAATTTCAGAGAACCATGTTATCACATATTTATTTTTTAAAGCACACACACACACAGCTGGGCCCAGAAACCGTCTCCAGTCCCTTCTCAGTCAGGCACAGGTGTCTGCAAGTGCTCCCCACGTAAGATCAGAACTGTAAGGGCCCCTCACTCTCTAAGCCCCAGGGAAACCACAGTGAGGAAGAGAGTCCTTCCACAGCTGCAGTTTCTAACCTCTTCTCTGTGCATGAATTAAATACACAGAACTATAAATGAAGTTTATTAAAATACCTATAATATTAAAAAATTCCAAATCTGTGACAGTAACGTGTATTTCTTTATAAAACATTAAACAGCAAAACATAGCTATAAACTAATAATCACCATAATGACTCTGACAATTCCTTGGTCCTTCCTGCTTCAGCCTGTACTGCTCCTCAAGGTCCGCTCACCCTTGAGGTCCTCTCTTAAAACCTGATCCCACTTAGCGAGCCTGCTAACCCTTCCTACCAGCTACTCTGGACAGAAACCCCCCACGGAACCCAACTGCTTTCTCTTCAATGTCACCTCCATTCTCTATGTGCTGTCTTATGGAACACTCTATTTTTGTGTAGTTTTCATTTACATTAAACCTACATCTTTAATTACTGCTCCTTTCTGTGAGAGAAACTTGAATTCTCCCATAAACATCCCTCTCACGCTGCCCTCTCTGGGGCAGCCTCACTTCTGCCTGTCCCCGCAGCTCAGCGGGCACGGCAGCAGATGGGGCTGGCTGCCTTCCTGACCTTCGGGACTTTGGGAGCCCTGACCTCCAATGTCTCCATATCGACATTGTCTCCATATCGACATATCCGCCTGCCTTCTTCTTCTGACATGTTATTCCTTTGCACCCTTTCCGCATTGACATTTCCAGAACCATCGTGCTGCTGACATGATCGTGCTGCTGCTGACGTGTGCCCCTCCACTCACTGCACTGACCTTCCCTGTAGGGCCCGCTCTACACCAATCACCAACTAGCCAACCTACATCTTAATTTCCAGTGTCCTTCAAACTGTGGGTCACAACCCATAAATGGGTCATGTGATCTACTGTGTGGGTCACATTCAGCACTTTGCGGAAATAAAATGGCAGAGAAAAGAAAATCTCAGGCAATGTTGGACACAGTCAAAGCACAGACACACACACACGAATCCTGGGTCACGATGTAAAATAGATTTCTTTCTGTGAGACAGGTGTAAAATAATCTAAAACACTATGTACCCAGAATCTCCTGGTGCTTTTTTCTCATCTCCTTACTCAGACAAGCCCCGTTCTTTCCTCCCTCACCAGATCCTGTCCTGCCTGCACTAGAATCCTTCCCCAGTCAGACTAGTAATGCGAATTCTGTGCTGCTTTCGCCAGCACCCAGTATTACCTCGATTTTGGCTGAGTTCTCCCCCTCTCTGTATACTTTTTCCATTTCTATTCCTGGCTCATAGAACTGCTTGGAAGGTACATTGTTGTTGGGGAGTGAGGCTTAGTGTAGAACAGTTTGAATAATTCCTTACTACCTGTGTGATTTGAAAAAAAAAAAAAAAATGGAGGCTGGGGCCTAGAGTAGAGAAAATATATATGTAATTGTGGATATATGATAAACTCTCTGGAAGGCAAGAGAAGAAAACTAGTAACACTGGGTGCTTCTGATTTGAAGAGCTGGTGGAGAGGTAATGGGTAAGAGCCTTTTTCATTAAGTTGCTCTTTATAACTCTCTATGTGCAGTGGGAATGTATTAAAAATAAGCTAAATTAGAAATATATTAAAATAAAAAACAAAGAAATATATTCAAATAAATCTGACTTCCCCAAAAATTGCTTATGCAATTCATGCCAAATTTGCCCTTTGCTAGTGGGTCACCAAAGCTTTAATTCGCCGGCATTCCTGTTCCTGTGGCCATTCCTCTCCCAGGTGAGTCAGGTGAATAGTACCTAGTTTAAGCCAACATCATGGTCACATTCTCCTTTCCACGGATCAGCTTAATAAGCATATACATGTGACCCAGTTCTGGCCAATGAGAAATAAGAGAAATCTGATAGGAGAGCAGTGGGAAAGCTCTGCTCACTCTTAAATGACACAGGGTTACTTTTCCCTTCTGCCTGATGTGTCAATGTGTATAGGGGGATGGCTAGAACTGCGGTAGCATCTTGTGACCATAATTCCAGGAAAATAGCAAAACGCTAGGATGTCCTTCCCATGTTGTGCGAGAGCTGGAGTGTGTGACCAACAGAATATGGCAGAAGTGATAGTATGTCATATCCAGGATCAGGTTAGAGAAGACTCTGTGGGTCTCCCATCTTGAGCCTTCTCTCCATCTTGGATCACTCAATGGGGAAAGCCAGCTGCCATGTCCTGAGGACAGTTCATGGAGAGGCTCAAAGGGCAAGGAATTAGGGCCTGAAGAGCTGAGGAGGCTTCCTTGGAGTGGATCCTTGAGCCCCAAAGGATGGCAGTCCAGGCCAACAGCTTGACCCCCACCTCAGGAGAGACCCTGAGCAGAGCTACCCAGCTAAGCCCCTCCCGGATTCCTCAGCCACAGGCACTGTGGAGTAATACATGTCCCTGATTTAAAGTTGCTAAGTTTTGGTATAATTTGTTACAAAGCAATAGATAACTAACACAGTTCCTTTGTTGATTAAAAACAGATGACTGTTTTTCAAACAGTTTTGACCATGACCCACATGACAGCCAACACTGTAAATCGTGACTCAGCATACTTACATGTAGAGTTGAAGTGTAAAAAAACTGTAGCTGTGCTTATTCTTTACAGTATATTCGGTATTTTCTATTTTATTTTATTGAAAAAAGTAGATACTGGGTGCAACTTGTGCTAGCGATCTCAGGAGTGACAGTCCGGAAAACCCACACTATGTGACATCTAAAATCTCTTCTATTGCTGACATCACCTCAACGTAGGCCGTAGATAAAGGAGAACAGAGGGCCAAGTGACCCCTGAACTAGGTAGCTAGAATCTCATTTTCCCACTCAGTACCAGCAAGGCTGCTTCACCTCTTACCTCCTACCCATGAAGTTTAACAAATGTGATGGTTGGGGGGTGGCGGGGAGCTGCTTCTGAAGCAATGGCAGGAGCTCATACCTACAGCATCGCTGATTTCCAGATCTGCCAATAACTGCTTTGAGGCCTTAATCACCATCTGCATATTTCCAAAAAGTCCTTCAAAGTCAATGTTTGGTATCTGAGAAAGGGAGACAAAAACGTAAAGATGCATGGAAATGAAATTAATGGCACGCCATTCATACTAGGAACATCTCTTCAAGGATGGTACAAAACTGTTGAAGGTCATCTTCCCTTGCCATCACCAAGATTCCAGAAGAGAAGCGTCCCAGCATTGTCTTTAGTGTCACTCTTTGTCCCTGACCCAGTTATTCTCGGCTCCCTCCACACCTCCACTACCTTTGTAAAAGGACCGTGTTACCAATTTGGTCTAGAATTATATTGGGATACAAATTCCCATGCAAAACCCAAAATCTGATGGCAGTGCCCACTTCCTGTACTAGCTCTTAGGAGTGAATGTTCCAGAAGTATAAATCCAAGCCAGGCCCAGATGGTCAAGTAACAAGCAATATGGACAGTAAATGCCCAGGAGGCTGTTAACCTTTTTTCCCTACCTCCAGCATCTAGACAAGTATCTGGCACACACATGAAGGTCAGGGTTTCCTGAACAAACGCTGTACTGTCAGGTGCAAGAGCCACTGAACCCGCCATCCCCAGACTTCATTATTATACCACCTTCCCAATGCAGCGACCATCCAGACTGCCTGGGAGTGTCTTTAGGAGCCACAGAAGCAGGGAATGTCCCGGGAGCTAATACAGAAAGTCTGGTAAGTTAACAGTAGTCTTGGGAAGTGACAGGACGCTGAAAGCGTAAGTTGATGACACACACATGTGGGGGCCCTTCAATTAAGAGCAGGAGAAGCAGTCACAGCCTTTATTTCAAACCCAGTAACCCTTGTGGTGAAAGCACCCATAACCTAATGCTCCAGGCTTGGAGAATCACATTAGGGGTAAAGCAAACTTTCTCGCACGGCTCCCACCTGTGCCTGCTGCAGGGGCACCATGATGTGCTCAATGCACATTTCCAGATCCCGAACGTAGTCTCTCTCTGTCTGGAGAAGTTCTTCTATCACCTTGGTTCTCTTCTCCAGCATCCTCTGCTCTGGGTTTTCAGTGTACACGGACCCAGGAGGGGCCACCGGTGATGAAGACTGGGAGGAGAGCAGCGTCATTTCTAGAAGGGAAGAGAGAACTGGTCAGCAGCTCCGGGTGTGGAAGCAAGACTCTTCAACAGTTCAGGCTGAAAAGAACACATTCCTTGAGAACCAAAGTCTCATTGCTGTCAACCACCAGGCAGTCTGATCACACGTCAGTTCCAATTATGAGCAGATGAAGGGCTGAGAAAGCCATTTCTGCAAAGAGAACTTCTCTCATTGGTGTGATAACATTTCTAGAATTCATCCTAAAAAAGAGAAGCTGGCCCACTTCAGGAGGGCAAATCAGTATCCAAAACCTCTTGGGAAAGAGGCTGAGAGAGGGGCTGTTCTTATAAGAATTGCTTTCACTTAATTAGGTAAAAAAAACAAACAAACAAAAAAACCAATACATGAGGTCAGCAGCAGAAATACCAAACTGGACATTAAAAACACTGATGGAGCACATTAAAAAGAGTATTAGGGGAACATGACAATGACAACTAAGGAGAAGACGAGGGTTAGATGGGAATTACCTGTCCGAGAACTGGGTGACTTACACGGCCTACTGTGTTCAGTCACCGTGATGGAGGGTGAACATCCACAATGAAATATACAAAAATTATCTAGATTGTCCCTACGGAAACATTAATGAAGACATGAGCACCTTGTTATTCCAAATGCCCTAGAAGATACAAAAGTACTAGAAAGATGAAGTTCTTTTTAATGGTATTTTCAACCAAAAGAACCTCTGTAGAACCATACTGTATGAACTAAAAACGGAAACAAATATGTACCTGGTCATTAGCTTTTACAATAACCCATTATTGGCTGCTACACATAATGGTTAGCTACACATGATGAGATTTATAAAGATGGGATGGCATTTGTTCATTAAAAATAAACATTAAACACTAAAATAAACATGAAAAAAATCCAACAATCAAGCAGACTCTGCTCAGTTTATTTCAAATTCCTTAAAGATCCACATTAAAAAAACTACGAATTTGGTTGAGTAAATATACTAATCTGGGTGTGATCACAAGAATATTTTTAGCAGATCTAAGAAGCAAAAACACATGTGTTTGTACTATTTATGGAAAATGAGGCTTTCGCATCAGATTTTAGTCTTCAAAAATCTTCCCCACTGCCCCTTCTCTAGGAATTCCAATGTTTAAAAAAGAATGCACCCAGATTCTGGTTTCTAAAAACCACTCTCCACTAAAAGAAACCAGAATTCTTTGGAGAAATAACTAAGATTGGGGCAAGGAAGGTACAGGTGAACCGGAAACATCGAATGGCAGAAAGTAAGAAAGTGCCCAACAAAATGATGAAGCTATTTCCAAAAGGCATGGAGGTGGCTTAACGCGGCTCCCACTGGCCAAATCTGGTATTAATTTGAGTATCAAAGTAAATAAGCTATAGACTATAATCCATTGACTAAGAATCCATGAATTCATATTGATAACATATAAGTATATAAATAAATAGGGAGAGGACAATGTTTTTGCTTATGGTATAATGTCAACTAATAAATATAGAAGAAATGATGGGAATTAGAAAACCAGCATTTTGCAATGATCAGAATAAAATGTGGTCCAGGCATAAATCATCAATGGGTGATTCTGGTGTTGATGGTGGGGTCTGATGATCAGGATATTTGCAGTTTTGAGATCGTTATTACAAATTACTTATTAATTACAAAAATGAAAAAATAGTGACTATATGTAGTGGAGAAAGGGAGAATATGGTCAATGAGTAAACAAAATTCACATCACCAATAAGGGGCAAACAGACATCATGTTTTTCCATTTGTCATATCTGGAAACAACACATATCCCTTATGTGGTATTCCCATCAAAAATGCATAAATCTGAAACAAATCTTGAGGAAACAGCAGACACATGCAGACTGAGGATTTGTATTCTTTCAAAATGTCACATTATGAAAGATAAGCAGGGGCTCCCCAACTGGTGGAGCCTGTGACTCTTGATCTGGGGGTCATGAGTTTGAGCCCCCCACTGGGTGTACAGTTTACTTAAAGCAAGCAAGCAAGCAAGCAAAGCCTGAGAGACAGTTCCCAATCGAAGATGACTGAGGAGATGATATATAAATGCCATGTGTGAATATGAACTGGGTCCTGATCTGGGGGAAAAAATACTACAAAGGACATTACTAGGGCAATTGGTGAAGTTGTAATATAGACTATAAATTAGATAAATGATTAAATCAGTGAAAAATTTCCTAAAATGGCAAATCTATGTGGTCATGTATGACATCCATGGTTCATACAAAATGCACACATGGAAGCTTACAAAAAGACACGATGTATGAAACCCATACTCAGTCAGAAAAAAAGTGTGTGTGTGTCTGTGTGTGTGTAGAGAATGAACACAAGAACCCAACAAAATGTTAAACACCGGTGGAATGTGAATAAAGGATATACAGGAGGTTTTTGGTACTATTGCAATTGTGTAAATTTTATACTATTCAAAACAAAGTTTAAAATGACATAATTGGAAAATATCTTTCTTGAAGTTTTTTGGTCAAACGAATGACAGAAGTTCAAGCATAACTCTTATTTCACAAGAATGCTAAATCATAGGCCCAAATTAATTGTAGCATACGTAAAATTCATTTTCGATAGCCTTGTTTCAAATTTTCTTTACAATTACAAGCAATAGGATCTCACTCCCAAATATGGTTCCATAAGTAGCAAGTTGAGAAGAGAAATTCATTTTTAAAATTTATTATCTTTTTTATTTAGGAATAATTGACATGCTTACTTCAGGTGTACAACATAATTATATGTTACTTTTAGAAGACACTCATTTTTAATACAGGACAAAAAGCTCTGAAAGGGAGAACATTTATTGAATTTCTACCAAGGGCAATACACTTTACCTATTTATGTCCCTGAACTTATTTAATATTCATGTCAAAACTCTGAACTTATTATTTTATTATTACTTGATTTAATAGAAAACGTGGGTTTTGAGAGGCTGACCAACTTGTCCCAGGTTATGTAGTGAGTAAATGGCAGTGCTGGAATTTTAATCTAAATATATTTCAATCTAAATCCTATGCACTTAACCCTGTACCAATTTGCCTCCCTAGACTGGAATCTCAACTAGAAAAGGTCAGGGCTTTATTTGCCTCAACTCTTGAAAATTCCCTGGAAACTATTCAAATCTCAGGAATCAAAATTCTATTAGTTATAATAGTTGAAAGCTTAAGTGTATTCATCAATCAAAAGCCAGCAACCTACACTAAGAAACTCGGATTTTTATTTTTATTAAGAGAAAAATGAAATGGTAACAATTCTTTTGAACTACCAGCGTGATGCTTCCTTTTTTCCTTTTTTTTTTTTTTTTTTTGGCAGGTGCATTTATAAACTCCTGGACCGTCTTTAAGAGAAAACCAAGAACACTTAAGCATGATTTAAAATCCTCGTAGACTGTATCAGCAATTTTGACAAAATTCTACATGTTTCTGAAGGTGTAGGTGACCCTCAAGCTCTACACACATACTAATTCTCAGGATTAAGTCAAACTAGAAATATCTGGCTTGAAACGACTCCAAATGTAAAACCCTTTTTCCATTATTCCACGTATTGCGTAAGGAAAAAGTTCTGATGTAAAATTTTAGTGCCTGGGATGACCGAGTGAGAGAGGAGGGCCTCCTCGCTCAGCGAGCTGCAGTGTGGACAGGCTTGGAACCCTGCTCTTCCCTGATCTATCTGGGCAACCCCGGCAGAGGCCACTTTGACTTCTGGGCCTCAATGTCCTCATCTGTAAAATGAGGATAATTGTGCCTGCTTTGCCAAGCTGTTGAGGCCATAACAAGGCCGTAACTCGACACAAGTTAGTTCTTTTCCCACCACGGGCCAGAATGTGTTCTCTGCACCAGATTTAGGTAAAATGCACCAAGTCAAAATGCTCTGTCTGTCCAGATACTGGAACATTCCACTTTTCTCTCATAACAATAAAAGCTGAGGAAGCACAT
This sequence comes from Enhydra lutris kenyoni, assembly GCF_002288905.1. Lineage (NCBI taxonomy): Eukaryota > Metazoa > Chordata > Mammalia > Carnivora > Mustelidae > Enhydra > Enhydra lutris. The sequence goes on from NW_019154096.1 coordinate 52,284,995, forward strand.
GGAGGAGGCTGAGGCCAGTACCAGCTCCCACCTTCTTCCTGGGATGGCCCTAGAGGAATTCAAGGGCTGGAGCCAAAGCTGATTGCACAAAATTAGTCTCTCGGATCAAACAGTTCGTGCGGGGTTGTTTCTTTCCTTTTGTTCCCCTTCCCGGTCCCACCACCTGCACAAAGTCCCCATTGCAGCCACTCTCAGGACCCCCACCCTGCAGGTTAGCGTGTGTCACCAGGCTCCTTCCTCGGTGGGGTAAGGAGGGGGTCCAGCAACCCCGCAGCTTCCCTCAAGTCTACAAGCCACACTTGTAAGCAGGGTCACAGAAAAAAGCCACTCACTTCTGGCTTCCTCTGCAAGCTGGCTCTGGGTTTGGTGAGGAAAGTCTCTGACCTGCCGGCAAGGTCCCCAGCTGCTCAGGCTGCCCCACCTGCTGCCGCGGGCTCTGGCGCCCCGGGACGCATCTGCGGGGCCCGAGGGCCTCAGCCAGGGGGAGGACGTGTGGGTCCCAGGGTAACAGGCAGAGCAGAATCTTCCCAGAGCTCTGGAATGCTCCGCAACCCCCAAATCCTTTGAATAGGGTAGGCATTTCCCCGAGGCTTTCCCACATTTACATATGAATCGCCCGAGTCCCCAAGGCTATCACGGCAGGGCCGGTTCTAAAGGACGGAGCTGGAATCCTCCTGGGGAACGAGCTGCAGGGTGAAGCCCAGCTTTGCTCAAACCCCACACCTTCTTCTCCTGCTCCTGAAACAGTCACAGTTTCACTTCAGGAGTTTTTAATCGAAGAGTATTGCCTCTCACTTTGCCCACCCTTATTACGCTTTGATTTGGGGGGATGCTTTTTAGGGAAGAATTCTGAAGGCCCATCCAGCTCTCATTTAAGAGGCCATGCTGTGAAGTGGGTGGCACTTGTCTACTCTGTCTGCCTTAGGACCTGGCTTTCGGCAGCACCCCCTCCTCCCCGCTGGCCAGGGCTCTGTCCAGGGACCCAGCCCTCCCACTTTGGGGCCTTACCCTGTAGCCAGCAGAATGCAGATCCCAGCGGGCCGGGCCCAGCACAGCAAGGAGAGCTTGGAGGGATTTACAGGACTGGGAGCCCTGCTCACAGCTCTCAAGCACTCACACTTTGAAAGAAACCAAGGAAATGAAAGCTGCAGAAAAAGAGGCTACTACGTTAAAAAAAAAAAAAAGAGAGAGAGAGAGAGAGAGAAGGGAAAAGAGCGGAAAAAAGAAAACCCACATCAGGGCAGGAGCTGGCTCTGGGGCAGAAGGCTCTGAAAGTGCTGAGCCCTCATTTCTCCATCGCACCAGAATCTATTAATGTATCACCAGTAATTGAAAATCAGGTGTCACGCTAACTAAGAAACGTCTCTGTTGGTGAAAGTTTGAGCAATCTTGGAGATGACAGCTTTCGGTAAAGAGCCCTTCACGCTGCGTCTGGAATGGCAGTTCTCTCTGGGAGGCCCCCCCCATCCCCCGGCTGGTGAGCCCGTCCTGGCCTCCCTCCACCCACTCGTGCAGCCCCTCGGAGCTTCGTATTTTAACCAACACTTACAGGGCCCTCAGGCAGTGCGTCAAGCACGGTTCTCAGCACTTTACAAACACCAGGGTATTTAATCCTCCTAACAACCCTACCATATCATCCCCATTGCACGGGTGAGGAACGAGGAGAACTCCGTGAACTGGCTCAGTAAGCACAGCCGGGACTGGAGCCCGCCTACGGCCCCTGACCCACAGCTACTGTGTTTGCGGTCAAGTCAGGCCAGCGGTGACCCAAATTCTACCTGGGGGGTTTGGTGGCCACCGGGGAGCCAATAGTACGGCAGAGCGGCTCTGAAGCACCCACCATGAGCAATTACATATGTAAGCACATCTGCATATCTTCATGTGAGGGTATGTGTAAAACCCCATTTGGCAGAATCAATAATCCCTCAGCATCCAATCTAGCGGTGTCAAGCACAGTAACGATTCCACAGTATTCTGATAATTTACAGCAGAACACACGTGAAACCAAGGAAAAGGCTTATTTTATCCTGTCTTCTGATGGCTTTCTGACTTACAGAGTCATCATCTTCCTAAGGGAAGGGGGGAGCCCCCCCTTCAAGAACCCTCAGCTCCTTCTTGTCAACCCTGACAGACATGGCACCTCAAGGGGAGGGCAGCAGGTAATAACTTGTAATACTGTTGTTTTGTTAAGATTTTCTTTATTTAGGAGCAGATGGGTGGCTCAGTTGGTTAAGAGCCTGTCTTTGGCTCAGGTCATGATCCCAGAGTCCTGGGATTGAGTCCAGCACTGGGCTCAGCGCTCAGCGGGGAGCCTGCTTCTCCCTCTGCCTACCACTCCCCCTGCTTGTGCTCTTTCCCTCTCTCCCTCTGACAAATAAATAAATAAAATCTTAAAAAAAAAAAAAAAACTGCTTCAAAAAAAGATTTTTATTCGAGAGGGAGTGCAAGAAAGAAAGAGAGCATGCGCAGTGGGGAAGGGTAGAGGGAGAGGGAGAAGCAGTCTCCCCACTGAGCAGGGAGCCCAACACGGGGCTCAAACCTGGGATCCTGGGATCATGACTTAAGTCAAAGGCAGATGCTTAACTGACTGAGCCACCCAGGCGCCCCTACTTTCTCCACTTCTTAAAATAAAAAAAGTCAAACCTTTTAAGCCAGAAGTTTACTTTTAGGAAGATATTATACATCAGTAGTTGGGCAAATGCGCAAGATGCATAGGCAGGGATGTTCCCCAATGTGTAAAAAAAATTCAGAACGCCCTAAGCAGAAACAGCCAAACTTTCTTCCCAAAAGGAACTGGTTAAATAAATTATGGCATATCTGTATGACAAAATACTATTATAGCCACTGAGATACAGACGTTTATTTAACATGGAATGTTGTCTGTGTGTGGTTAAATGAAAAAAGCATATAACAAGAGTTTATGAACAAACTGCGATTTAGTTAAAAAGGGAAAATACTTTCAGTGTGTATATCTGAAAATGAGAAAGTCTTGGCAGAGATGGAAGTGCTGATTTTTTTTTTCCTTCCTTGGGCTGTGTTTTCTAGTATTTCTACAGTGAACATGTAACGCTGATATGACAAAGAGTAAAAAGGTGGAGGAGAGAACATTTGCTATAAAATGAGAATATTCTAATACCAACAGTTCTCAATTACTCTGTTAATCCATTGCAAACTCTTTCTTCACTTTTTAATGATCTGAGGTCTCTTTGCTGGCCCCATCCCTGTAAATTGCGAAAGACAGTGGGTCAGGAAATGCTGCTTAAGTAACAACACTACAGTCTCCCGAGCAGGCTGTCTTTGTAAATTTGCTCATCTTCCCCAGGCCCAACCGGGGCAATCAGAAATCCTGGTTTTCCCGCATTTCCTGCCACTCCAGCCCCCACCCCGTCTTTACCTTTAGCACCTGCAAAACTCAGGGCCACCCAGCTTCAGAGAGGAATTGATCCCCTTTAGGTCCTAAATCTCAAAGGCAACTGAAAAAACTTTCCCTGTGGCCTTTGCTCTGTAACTGCCACCTACTTTGGCAAGTAGCCTCTAGCACAGTCCCTGCTGGGAGGGTTTCCACCAAGGGGAACTCAGCTCAAAACTTCTCATTTGTCCCTTCCTTTTTCTAGGTCCTATCCGGGTCTTGGGAAGAACCAAGGAGTCAGGTGCACCATGTCCAAGTCTGCATTTTCCTATACTGCTAGGCTGGGAAGTTTAATTCTAGGACCAACTCAAGCACCATTTTTGAACACTTACCAATACACATCACTCCTAGAGGGGTGTGTTGCTGGTGGGACAGCACTATTGTTACTTAATCTTTAGGCAGCAGAAGTGGAATTATCAAGAGAGCAAAAACAGTTTTCATAAAATAGCCCACCAAGAATAAATTATCAGCTGAGTAAGCAGATTTTGATTATGATCAGCCAAAAAAAAAAAAAAAAAAAAAAAAAAACAAAAACCAAAACACCTCTATATGAAAAGCTTTATTATCCAAACACACACGCACCTGATGTTATATTTACCAAGTCTCTTGAGGGAAGTTATTATTGCTCTCATTTTACAAATGAGGAAACAGGGGCACAAAGCAATGACATGGCTGGTGTGTGACCGCAGGGCTGAGACAGCTGCATATTCAAACCCAGCATCCACGGCCTGTGCTTCCCATGAGGGGTCAAGGTCTGTTCTGGATTATAGGTCTTCTCCGTACGCACATGGCCATGCCTGGCATTATAGTTCCATTTGCTCATGTCTGTGCCCCTCTGGCTATTTTTCTATCCTACCCTATAAAACTAGACTTTTCAGCTTCTATGAGGTAGTTAATTTTTATTCCTTCCACTTGCTCTCATAGTATTTTATGTATCCTTTATAAATGAGCATCCCCCCCACAATCAATTTCCCTGAATCATAATCCTATTCAAGTTCTAACTACAAAACTGTATGAATATTTAATAGGGAGCTACCAAGCAGAGTGGTAGGCCATTGGGCAAGTAGAAAAAGTTGAAATGCCCTCAAAAGCTTTCCTTAGTCTCATCGGGAAAGTTATGTTATCTCTCCTGAGTTCAGAAATAGCAAATGGGATAGGGTAAAATTGGTGGTACTTAAAGTTACTCCCATTTGATTTAATGAATCTACTTGAACAGGCAAAACATAAATTCATGAAACAAACGAATAATGCAAAACAGAATCAACTTAAGCATTAAGGGCTTTGGTAATATTTATTAGAATGAAACCAATCTCTCAAAGATTCTTTCTCCAAGTGTGATCCGATATTTTGATGGTAAAATCTCATTAAACTCAGGATATCCGACATTATATTACTAGTATCTGTTTTCTAGCTGAAACATGGGAAAAAAAAATAAAACCTCAATACAAGGGAAATATAAGTCAGGTTTTCCCTGGGAACCCAATCATAAGTTCTGTGTTGGTTTAAACAAGCTCTGGGTAGTAGAGAAGGAGAGTAGTCCCTCTCTCCTTCTCTATCTCCTCTGGCTTCCATTTCTGAGCTGTAAGTGGAGCTGCTTCTAAGATCTTGAGAGGAGAGCAGGTATAGTGAATAAAGTACTCAAAAAAGCCCTGGGATCTAGCCCTGCCTCCTCCTGTGTGATCTCAGACATGTTACAGGACCTCTCTGGGTTGTTGTTTCCATACACATATAACACAGGGGTTGGGACTCGTTGGTCACTTCCGAGATCTAAACTCTTCCATGACGTGCTACCTTATTACTTCATTTACTCATCTCAGTTTGGAGTAACCACATCAACTACTAACTAGTCCCCAAAGCAGTGGCACTTGGTATGTAAGGCCTCTTTGGACCCACCCAGGCAGCCACTTCATCTCCTCAAGCCCTGAGGACAGGGTCCTTGCTGCCGTTATTATGGAACTCAGTGAAGCCAACTTCCAGTGTATGCTCCCTTCCTCATCCTTGAACATGACAAGCCCAGTTTGTCTAACTTTCTCCTCACCTCCTGTCCTTTAAGTCCAGCTAGATGAAAGCCTCTCTAGTCCCTGCATCGGTCTTTTCCCTAAACTTCCCTTCTTGAGCAGCAATACAAAATAATACATACCAGGGCACCTGGGTGGCTCAGTGGGTTAAAGCCTCTGCCTTGGGCTCTGGTCATGATCCCAGGGTCCTGGGATCGAGCCCCACATCGGGCTCTCTGGTTGGCAGGGAGCCTGCTTCCCACTCTCTCTCTGCCTGCCTTTCTGCCTACTTGTGATCTCTCTCTCTCTCTCTGTCAAATAAATAAAGTCTTCAAAATAATATGTACCATTTTATCTTTTTTTTTTTTTAAACACTCCCAAGTCATATCTATTCTAGGATTATGATGCTGGTTCAACTTTTGAAAATCAAACAATGTAATTCACCACATCAACAGGCAAAAGAAGAAAAATCATAGGACCAAGTCAATTGACAGGGGAAAGAATACATTGGAAAAAAATCCAACATCCATTTATTGTAATAAATAGGAAAAAGGAAATAGGAAAACTAGGATTAGAGTGCAGTTATCTCAACTTGGAACAGAACATGTATTAAAACCCTACTTACTGTTTAGTGTACCTATTCTGTGCCCCAAAATAGAATATTCCATTTGACAACACACATTCACTGAGTACCTATGACATCCCAACTTACTAGGTTCTGGAAATACTCTCTTTACCACCATCACAAAGCTTAGATGCTACTGGACTTCTGTACCTAATGTATACCTAATCCATAGGATTTAGCACAGCAAGTGGCGCATAATAAATGGCAACAATCATTGTAACTTAGAGTGCCCTGAGCATTACTCTGCTATTGTTGGGATACAAGACATTATCCAAAGATTTTTAGAAATCATGAAAATGATTATTTTAGTTATGATGAAAATTTTAGTTAAAACTTAGGACCTGTGGCACTGTGGGTAAATCAGGTTTCCATCCTCCTCTAAGCGGGGCAGAGGCTGGAGACCAAAAAAATCAAATTTCCTATCTCCAAATCACTGAGGAAAGTTAGAGGAATTCTACCATATTTTTCATCTAAGTATCGCTGTGAGATCAGCACTAAGTAGAAACATCTTCACATTTCAATAGATGCTAAGATGCACATTTTTTTTTCACATTTTAACATCTCTAAAAGCAAGATGTGTTTTCCAATAGTGTGTTAAAGTTTAATTAGATGTTGTCTTTTTAATGGTACCTAAACTTTTTCAGTGTCTTACAATAGATGGTGTTGTAGATGGTTAGAGTCAATGAAACATAATATGTTCCATCAGCCTCCTCTCAGTTCACAATTAGAAGATATGGGTTTCTTGATATGGTGGGATGAGGTCCACTGTGGAACCGTGTATGCAAACATGTCCCTTCCTACCAGTAATCACTGTGCGTGGGCACGATTAGAGCCTGATGGTCATGCCCAGTGTGGGCACTGCCTGGTTTCTCGGGAAGTACCAATTTGGAAAATTCTGGGGCATCTACTCTGTGGGTGAGTCAAGTTCCTAGGTTCTCACTTTGACATCCTATTTAAGGCCAGGCCTGCTGTGATTTTGCAAGTTAGCTGCTTTGATTCACCCGTCCTCCCACTGCGCCCTCTAACATCTTCCGGTCTGCATGAAAGATGGTCCTCAAGAGCTCTTCTTCCTATCCACCCCCAACAGCTTGCCTTTCCTTGAGATCTCTTGCTTTTACAGAGACCTGCCATCATCCCAGGCCAATCTTACTATGTTGCTGATGAAACATTCTACAAAGAAAATTTAGGGGACAGCTCGTAGAGGAAACAGACAACCTAGCTTGAGGACACAGCTCCCGATGCCAGGGCAAGATCTCTGGGTTTGGTGGGAATCTACCAGACTGGATCATTCCAAACTCAGGAGGGCCTTATTTCCTCTCAGGCTTCAGTCATCTCCTAACCTTTGGGTAAATATGGCCCCCCAGATATGTCTTTTGCCTCCACATATTTACCCTTTCCTTCTCCTTTCCCTCCTGTCTACCATCTGTCCTCCAATAAGCAATACCACCCTGATTGTAAAAAGTAAGCACAGGAAAGCTTTGTCCAACTCTGTGACCCCTCAGCTACAGTCACAGGTCTTTGATTCTTTTTGCCAAAGGTCTTGAAAGAGTGATCTTCATGCGCTCCTTCTATAACCTCATCCCCCATAGAAATCCTCTGAAAGTAATTCTGAGTCATCACTGTTACATCAATATTGTCTTTTCAGTCAACCAGTAACCTCCTCGACAAATCCAACGGCATTTCCCTGGGGCTCTTCAAAGCATTGGCCATTCTCTCTTACTTTAAATTCTCTGGTTTTCCATCACCAAAGGCAAGCAAAAATGAACTATTGGGACTTCATCAAGACCAAAGGCTTTGCACAGCAAAGAAAACAGTCAACAAAACCAAAAGACAACCCACAGAATGGGAGAAGATATTTGCATATGACATATCAGATAAAGGGCTAGTATCCAATCTATAAAGAACTTATCAAACTCAACATCCAAAGAACAAAGAATCTAGTCAAGAAATGGGCAGAAGACATGAACAGACATACGTGCAAAGAAGACATTCAAAAGGCCGACACGTGAAAAAGTGCTTAACATCACTTGGTATCAGGGAAATACAAATCAAAACCACAATGAGATACCACCTCACACCAGTCAGAACAGCTAAAATTAACCAGCCAGGAAATGACAGATGCTGGCTAGGATACGGAAAAAGGGGAACCCTCCTACACTGTTGGTGGGAATGCAAGCTGGTGCACCCACTCTGGAAAACAGTATGGAGGTTCCTCAAAAAGTTGTAAATAGAGCTACCCTATGAACCAGAAATTGCATTACTGGGTATTTACCCTAAAGATACAAATGTAGTGATCTGAAGGGGCACATGCACCCCAATGTTTACAGCAGCAATGTCCACAATAGCCAAACTATGGAAAGAGTCCAGATGTCCATCAACAAATGAATGGATAAAGAAGATGTGGTATATCCAGCCATCAGAAAATGAAATCTTGCCATTTGCAACGACATTGATAGAACCAGAGGCTATTATGCTAAGCAAAATAAGTCAATCAGAGAAAGACAATTATCATATGATCTCACTGATAGGAGGAATTTGAGAAACAAGACAAAGAATCATAGGGGGAGAGAGGGAAAAGTGAAACAAGATGAAACCAAAGAGGGAGACAAACCATAAGAGACTCTTTATCACAGGAAACACACTGAGGGTTGCTGGAGGGGAGAAGGGTGGGAGGAATGGGGAGGCTGGGTGATGGATACTGGGGAGGGTGTATGCTATGGTAAGCACTGTGAATTGTTTAAGACTGATGAATCACAGACCTGTACCCCTGAAGCAAATAATACATTATATGCTAATAAAAAATACACATATTGAAGGTAAATTCTCTGGTTTTCTCCTGACCTCCTCACATGATCTCGCCCTATCCCTCCTCTGTCTGCCCCCAAACTGTGGCTTGGTTCTCAGACACCTGCTCTTCTCCCCAGTCACTCTTTGCCTCACAGAAGGCATCTAGGCAGAGTTTCAGTGATTACATCTGAGAGGATGACGCACCCCATGCACGCCTAGCCCACCTTATTCCTCAAGCTCTGGTTCAAACTGCCATCTGGTTTCTGAGACTTCAGTACTCCAGTGCTCCCCACACTATGTTTCTCTGTCACCACAATTATGTAACCTTGCTCATAAAGTTTCCCCAACCGGGAATGCTCCCCCTGCTTCTCTCTGCCTAGGTCAACCTCCATTACTCTCTTCAGCTTTAGCTCAAGTTCAAACACCTTCCTAAAGCCTTCTCCCCTAACTCAGATAAGGACTGAGCTTTCCCCCTTCTGACTGTCCCTAGCATTCACTGTCTAGATGGTACAATTCTGTACTAACAATCATGTACTAACATGATTGTTTTACATTTTACCTCTTCACCTGGTCTGTAAAGTCCTGTGTGTATACTGGGGGTAGGGGGACACCCTTCTCTGGATACCCCCTGATGCTTGGTCCAGCGATAAGTACAAGTACTGGCTACTAAATCCCTGTTGAACTGTAGTCAAATGGGATCTCTGTGCTGGTGAAGCAACGGTGGTGGCTTATGTTTATTTAGCATTCCCACCCGCCAGGCTCTACTGGACTGTTCAAGGTATGTAGATATCTATAAACTCACTTAATCTTCACAATACTGTCATGTAGGCATATCAGCTCGTTTTATTGATAAAGAAACTGCAGCTCGTGAGATTAAATGCTTTACACAAGGTTACACGGGTGGTAGGGCAAGTAGGGGAAAGGTATCTAACAGTTCCCCTTAAGGGACCTATAAAATTGTATTTTAACTATTTGTTTATATGCTGTTTTCTGTTCAAAACTGCAAGTGCCTGAAGGCAGGCACAAGTCTTATCTATCTTCTCCAGTGTCTCAGTGGGGACACAACTGGCACTCTGGACAGGACAATTCTTCATTGGATAGGACAGGTCTACACGCTGAAAACATTTTGTGTCCCTGGTCCTTGCCTTCTAAACGAGTAGTTCCCTGCACCTGCCACTCTGACAGCCAAAAGATACCTCCACCCAGTTCCAAATGCGGGGGTTGGTGTGGGCCAGCCAGCCTCAGAACCGGGACACTCCAGAGCGCACCCCATCCCAAATGGGCAGGGTTGGCAGTCTCCGTGGCAATGATTTACACCAAGTGACCCCCATCCCGGACACACCTCTACCATTCTGGACCACGGGTTTGTACCCAGATCAATGAATGGTTAGTTCATATGATGAGGAGGAACTAAAAAACACCAGCTGAGTCACTTGTACTTACTCTCCCCAGAATCTGAATTAGGGTATCAGGCAGATCAGACAGGAACAGAAGCTGTAATAATGGCCCAAGGCAGTAGTGGGACGAGAGTCTGGTTCTGTGTAATCTAAAGTGAAGCAGGAGTAGAAACTATGAGTAAACGGGAAGTGTGGGTCTGCAAGGAGAGGAGAAGCAGACACTCAAGGAAATGCAAAAACGTCAAGAGAAAGATGGTCCCTGAAGGAGAGAAAGAGAGAGAGAAAGGGAAGAGCTGGCCAGGAGGAGGACACATGCTTCCAGCCAGCTTGCACTGGAGCAGGAGCCCCACCCCTCCTCAGGACTGTCAGGGAAGCGAGGTCTAACCAAAATGTAAGTGGGACTCAACACACTCCTGTGAGCTAAAAATTGGGGAGCGGCTCATGCTTATAGTAACAGAATGACATTAGAGGGAGTGGCACAAAGGGCCCCGAGAACAGCCAAGCAGGTGAGCTAGAGTGGTCCTACCGCCCCTACCTGCATTACTGAGCGTGGAACACCGGCATTACTGAGCGTGAAACCTATGGTCTGTTTTGCTGGTCATGTGTGACTCGGATGGGTATGCCCCTCATGGCACCTGCCACACTCAATGGCTTTCAATCAGCATATGACATCAGCCAGGATGAAAAGCTAATGTCTTGGACTGACTGGCAGACATTTTATTCCAATAGTTTGAATCCAGTCTGAATCCAGCCTACAAAGATATCATGTTCACACACCTACAATGAAAAGAAAGAAACCTTGCCCCACAGAGTACTAAAACCTGAACTATGTGTGTAATATGGGCAAAACTGCCTTCAAGTCTATGCTGCTTTTTCTCATCTTGGGAGAAAAAAACAAAAAAACAAAACAAAAAAAAAACCCACAAGATTTTCCTGGATTCTGTTGTTCCACCACAATTACTGTCCAAACTTTAAAGGAATTGCTTCTCTATCTTCATCACCACTTCCCTCCTAAACTCCTTGTAATGTGCTCTGGGCCTTGGTGGCACCTCTTCCTCACTCTATCGGCCAAATGCAAGGTCTTTCTTTGGTCCGCACCCCTCCCTTATTTCTGCAGAGTGTCACTCTGGCTGCACCCCCCTCCATTTGAAGTCCCTCCTCCAACACCCTTAACACAACACTTTTCTGCTTTTCTAAGTTCACTGACGTGGAAGGAACTCATAGCTGTGCTTTTAACTTCAACCCTGAGAGCACTGGTCTGGGCTTCAGGAGACCCTGGTTCAGTTCCTGGGCTCAGGATGGAATTTGGACAGAGGTTTCAATTTCTCTGAGCTCCGTCTCTTTGGTTACAGAAACAGTGGGTAAGCTTTAAGTGTTTTTCAAACATTTTTTAACTGTGGCTGCCACACTTTACACTGTGACTCAACATATACATAACACATAAGATGTGTGTGTGTATGCATACGCTCACTCACAAAAGTATGACATACATACATACTTTTACATCAGATGTGCTATGACATTTTCTATTCACTTTTATTTTTCAAAAATGCTAGTTGAAACCCACCAAATAGACTGTAAGACCCGGTCGTGGTGGTTACCCATTATTTATAAAACACGGGTCTTGCTGATGTGTAGTGATGTAGGATTCGACTGTGGCTCTCCAACCCTGGACCTCCAAGCCTTGACTCTCACCTGGATTCCAATGTCCTAGTTCTCTCTGGGAGACTCCTTCACTCCGATATCCTAATATCACGTAACTCAGTTAACATGGAATTCGAAGCACCAAGTCCTTTCCCCATCATAACCACTTCTGTTACTAGCAAGTGTTAAAATCTTCCTGCTGACTCTTGGTCTAGCAATGGGAGGGCAGCTTGCATTGTTACAAAGCTCCCTGTTGAGAACTATTAGCAACTCTGGGTAAGGCATTTTCTAAAGTAACTATGTGAAAGGCATTGGAAAGCAACCAAAATCAGGCTGAAACTAGAGGGGATAGGACTCAAAACAAGGGAAGCAAACTAGGTAAGATCCATATTTATGCAATTCTTTTTTTTTTTTAAAGATTTTATTTATTTATTTATCAGAGAGAGAGAGAGAGAGAGGGAGAGAGAGCGAGCACACGCAGACAGAATGGCAGGCAGAGGCAGAGGGAGAAGCAGGCTCCCTTCTGAGCAAGGAGCCCGATGCGGGACTCGATCCCAGGACGCTGGGATCATGACTTGAGCCGAAGGCAGCTGCTTAACCAACTGAGCCACCCAGGCGTCCCTATTTATGCAATTCTTATCCCCTGAAGTCAATCCCTAGTCTTCCAGAATGTGGGGGGAATAAAGCAAAAACGTTAAGTCAACAACTGACAATTTTCTTGGGCTGAAGAGTCAAAGGCTCGTATGTGGGGCTGTGAAGTGTTTAGATATTATGGGAGATGTCTGGAAAAGAGGGAGCCACGCAGACAGCAGCCCAAGATCCGTGCAGAAATTCCCCTCACATCCCTGAACGCTGCCTGCAGGTGCTGAGACTCCAGAAAGCCGGCAGAAAGCAGGAACAGCTGGACGCCAAAGAGCCCAGCAGATACTCATTCACAACTGTCTGGGGCCGAGAAGACACAGCCTGAAATGTGAGTCCCTTCAACTTAGGAGGTTCAATAAAACACTCTGGTTTTCCACAGAAACCTCAAAAGAGCCAAACCTTAGGACTAAGGCCCGCCTCCCAGGACGGGGGGCCGCACCCTAGGACTAAGGGCAAACAGACCTGCCCTAACAACAGGTAAGACAGGCTGTCATAGGAGAATGACTGATAAGGCAGGTGAGGGAAGGGACACATCCTGATAGAAGGACCTGGTTTCTAGCTCAAGAGACAGGCTGGAGCAGCCATTAAACAGGGCTTTGTTTCTCAGATGGAGCAGGTGGGGCGGGGGAGAGTGGAAGAGGCAGAGCGGACGGGGCGCTCCCCTTGGGTAATCATACCTGCAGACACAGGGTCTGAGGGCAGATGTCCCATGGTGGGGGGCGTCCATCTGGATTTCAGGAGAGAGGAGACCTGGAAGTGACAGGTTGGCGGAGCAAATGATAAGGGGGAGGGGAGGTGGGTCACCTAGAGACAAAGAACTCATAATTTATGAGCACCTACTATGTTCCAGACATGTCATTAAGTGCTTTATTTATGTTCTCACACCAACACAGGTAGTATTAGCCTCATTTTATAAATAAGGAATCCAAAGCTCAGAGAGGTTAGGTAATTCACCTGAAGTTACATTATTAATAAATGATGGGGCTGAGATGTGAACTCAGGGCAGAAGACAGACTCCCACACTTGTTTCTTTCTTGAATTACATGTTGTAACTGTAACATTCGGGAAGGGCAGTGGTATGTGTGTATGTAAGACAGCCAGCAAAGTACGGTAGAAAGCAAAAGGGTTTTTGGGCAGACTAAGATTCTGTTACAGGTTAAGGAGGATTCTAGAGGTACAAAAAAGGGGTGTCAACTGAGCGAAATACGAACGCACCATCAAAACTCCAGTCCTCGAATACAGAGAGAGTTCTAAAACTGGAAATGACAGAAGGTGGGACTGAGCTACTGTTAGAGAGATCACAGGGCAAATTTCACCACTCTGGAGAGAAGGGTTTGACTCTCATTAAGTCAGAGAGAGTAAACACACTTATTACACTTAAGAGGCTTAATACAATAAGGAACTAAAGATAGGAAACAAAGTTCATCTAAGAAACAGATGTGGGGAAAGGGAATAGGAACAATACAAAAACCAATATAAGAAATCATAGAACCACGTGTGTGTGGGGGGGTGGGGTGGGGTGGGTGGTGGTTGTTGTTTTGAGCTGAAAGGAATTTAGAGGTCATTCAATCCCTATCATCTCAGAGCAAAACTGCCCCTAGAAAAAGTGGCTAGCTGCTAAATACTTCGGTCTCCCAACTAAAACCGGGTAGGTTTCATTCTTATCTTTACAAATGCAGGAGGGGAGCCTGATTTATCCAAAACAATGTCCTGGAAATTCTAGTTTAGTCCAGACTGTGCTGGAAAACCACAGGATAAACCACCAGCAGTTAGGGGATGTCAGACCAGGGACTTGCCGTGCCCCTGCCAAGATTGAACGTATTCTGAAGATCTCGGTGAGAGACTTTCCACTTAGGAGGAAGGTGTGCGATAGATTTTCTGGATCCTTCACATTTTCTGACTCTAATCCTTTTTCTCTGGTCATAACCTACACTCCCCCAAATTGGCAACCAGAAAGTTGGCCTGGCAGGAGAAGAGCACATACATAATAAAAATAAAAGTTTAACAGAGAGTCCAGAAATTATAAAAAAAAACCAACAAAATAAAACAAAATATAGTTCATTTCAGAGACCTGGAGAAGATAAGCTGGCAAGAAAGAAAGAACCTGTACATTACAAAAGACTCAATTAATACTCACATTACAGATAACTCAGTTTAGAGCTAAAGGATATGGAGTAATTTGAATATACAAAGCATTGTGTGCTTGAACAAAGCACTATGCAGAATATCATCTTCTGATTTACAGAAGAGTTGTAGGGCTCATCATTCACGCAAGATTCCTGTCAAGACATGAACACTCTATAAAACAAGTTAAATCTTCTTTTCCCTAATGTCTAAACTATAGGAATTGAGAGAAGGAACATGCCAGGAAAATAAATTATCTCTTGGTGCCTCGATAATGAACTTGCCATCCCCAGAAGACAAAAAAAAAAAAAAAAAAAAAAAAAAAAAAAAAAAAAAATTAAAGTAAGAATGGAAAGATATTTAGGATTAGAGATGCCTGACAAAACCCAGAATGGAAAGGAAAGTTCCCATGAGAATAGGGTCTCATTCTGGAGGCCACGGTGCATATGTAAAGCACTGTATATGGTCTTGCTCCGTGAAGTGCCTCCCAAAAGGCTTAAATCTCTTAGAGATTTGAATGTTCTCATTCAAGACACACTTAAATAAGAATTTCAAGGGTCAGTTTCCTTAAGTGCATGAGTGTTCCTAGTACCTGGTATAACCACCCCTTTTATCTATTTTCATGTTGTATCCTTCTCAAAAGGATGGCTGAGTTCATACCTTGGGTTTTCTTCCTGTTTTGCACAAATTCTGAGCGCCTCAGGCTGCTGGGGGCTGTGCGGCGGTAGCAACTATTCCTTTTCCAAGTCTCCAGGCCATTTCTTTTCTTCTCTTCCTCAAAATGCCAAGTATTCTTCCCTAACCAAGGGCCCTGAACAACGCCACCGTGGTGTTCTCCCGGGTCCCCTCTCATCCGCCGATCCTGCAGACTATCCGGGAATGTGCCTCTGCTCCCAAGCGCTGTCTTTCCTGCTTTGTCAATGCCATTATCCTCCCAATTCTTCATCGGATGCACAGAATCTGTCCCTCTGTAATTCTGAAATTTATACTCACAGTTTGCAAATAAAGTATCATAGCCTTTATTTTCCATATCAAAGTCACTGGGAGCCAGCGCGTGACTCTCTGCTTTGGGACAGATTTTACCATTTTGATAAACCTTTCTGTCCCTTTCATAGTACTTGACAAATTCTTTACCTTCATTCACTCCATCCAAATCTGGGAAGTCCACAGACCGACCATTAATATAATTCCCAGGAGCCTGACATAAATTGTTGTGGTTTCTATAATAAAAATTAGCTTCTTCATAATCCTCAGGATTATAATTAAAATTACTGTGGTCCATGTGCCACTTTTCAGGTTGACCACAATTCCCCCCAGAATCATCCAAACCACTGGGGCGAGTGCACCATTCATTTTCTTTGGAGTCCTCAGGATCACCATTCAGATTCTGACCATCTGTGTGGCCATTCACGTCCCCATACCCTCCAGCTTTCCAGCTTTCTGGGCTGCCTGTAAACCAGTTACACTTAGTCCCTGGGCTCAGATTCCCATAATCCATGTTTTCTGAGTTCTTGTAACCATCACAACTCTGAGCCGTACTTCTGTAGTTCATACAGTCCTTTCTACTTTCTTCCGCTTCCTCACAGTCCTCGTAGCTTGGTTCACTCTGCTCAAAAGCCCAGTATCCACAATGCCTTTTTCTGTAGGGCCGATTCTGCCCCAAGGTCCAGTGTCTGGAATCCAAGCTGCCTTCTCTGTAAAGTCGATCCAGCCCTGTAAGGTCCCTCTTCTGTAGACTCCTGTGGTCTTCATACTCACAGCTGGAGCCCCAGTGCCCTTTCTTCTCCGCTTCTCTTTCTTCTCTAACTTCATGGGTCTCACACATGCTTGGTGTGAGTAAAGACGGGCGTTTTACTTCCTTCTTCCATGGGCCTGGGAGGGGCTGAAATGTGGACAGGTGCAGGTTAGCCTAAGGCTGTATCCGTCCTTCTGAAAATGTCTCCCAAGGTGTCTGAGACACTCTTCTTGCTCCTCCAGCTTGGAGCACAGAGAGATGTGGAGCTATTTTAACCTCAGGATCCAATCAGGAAGCTGCTATATCTTTCCCCACAGAGGCCAGAAGATAATTAGTAACCAGTGTTCATGTGATTGGAGTTGGCAGCTTTGTTCGGTGTTTCCCTCAAGCTGGTCAAACTGGCTTGGCTGCTTTCTATGCTGAAGGTAGAAGCATTCTGCTGTTCGAAAGGTCTTGCAGAAAAACGCCGAGTGAGGGAGAACAGCCCCCTTTAAAAGCCCAAGGTAAGGTCCCATAGCTCTTCTGCCTCTTTAGGTATTTCAGTCATCAACCAGTGGTATAAGTCATATTTTCATGCACAGCTCAGCACAACACGTGGACGTTCCCCATCCTCCAAGTTGGACTTTCTACTCCCTGGACATTTGAAACTCTGTGGATCTCCCTTAGTGAGAGGCAGAACTCTTCCTCCTTTGAGAGTTTGCTTTTTATGGGAGTCAAGTTACCAGCTGACATACACTCAAATCACAAGTGGTTTCCACTCCGGCCTGTAGAGCACGGGGACATCCCCTGGAGCAAGAAAGAGAACTTCCTTTTTACTCCGATTGGGTATATGGGTCATTTTCAAACTGTCCCCTAGAAGAACATAGTTACGTAGGCTTTCACACTTTCCTTGATACTTGCCATGGCAGAGAAGCATGAAGACCATTTCCTAAAAATCTCTTTCCTATCCAATCATCCAGCATATTCAGGAACTGGGGAAGAAGGTTAGAAAGCAGAAAGGTACAGATAAAAATACCTATTTGAGTCAAGAAACATTAGCGAGGCGCCCATTATAGGTGAGGTATTGTAGGAGAGAGAAAACAGGGGCAAGTTAGCCCCTGCCTCTTGCAATGCAGAAGCAACACTCAAAGGAAAATCCAAAGTGACCAGCTCTATAACAAACACAGATGGCTTTGGCGATAGAGCAGAGTCCTGCTGGGGCAACTGGAGATTTTGCAGAAGGGGTGGCTTTTGAGCAATGCCTTCAAGCATGAGCAGAATTTCCACAGAATTAGGAAATGGGGAACAGTTTGAAGGACAGAGTACGTACAAAAAGTAACAGAAGATAACGCCGGAGGGGTAGACTGGGGCAGATACCAAAGGACCTGAATGCTGTTTACCTCATTCAAGGGGGATTACCAGGCTCAGAGCCAGGCTTTGGTAAGATGACTCTTCTGGCTAGTGGGTCATCTACTGGATGCCCAGGAATGATTCCTTGAACCTTCCTCTAATCCCTATTTGTGAAACAATACACAACATAACTGTGAGGAGACCAGGGTTATGCGCTTTGTCAATAATGAGATGTTTACTCTTGGACAAACCACTTACTCTCTCGAGGACTGAATCTACCCATCTGTAAAATGAGACAGCTGGTCCCCAGGACTCCCAATTCTTCCAGTTATAAAAAAAAAAATCCATGGAGCTCTTTTCCTCACGACTTCTTTTTCCTTTCCTCAAATACCTAATGTGCCAGTGGGCACCTCTGGTTAGGTGACAGACGCGCCGCCCCAGTGACAGTCTCTGCTTCCTGTGGTTCTTGCCATCTTCCAGAGCAAATCTCTCTCTCATCTCACCCATGTTACTTTATCATAGTTGTTTATCTCCATCTCTTACACTGAATGCTCCGTGCAGGCGGGAACCATGTCTAATTTATAGGTAGGCGCTAGAGGCCAGGAGAGGGCAAGCTTGCTTAGGGGTTAAGAACACACTTTTGTGAGCCCTGGGTGCGAGTCTGACCCTTGCCACTCACCAGCTGGATAATCTTGGGGAAGTTACTAAGCTCTCCGAGCCTGTGTTGTCATGTTTTCATCTTAAGCACAGAAGACATGACATTTCTGTGGAACATGATTAATTCTAAAAAGTATCATTATTGAGGAGCTCCTACTAACTGGAATTTGAGACACTTTTGTTCTGCCTCCTGTGTATCTCACGCAGGAACAGTTTACGAGTGTATCCCAAAACCTAGAAGTACGGAAGGCGGTGGAAGATCCTGGAACTTGCTCTGGCTTTGGGGATGTGGCATTGAGCTGAAACTCCCTTCGAATTCCTCTTCAGACACTCTGAAATCATCACAGTATCTGGCAATCCCCCGGGACTTCGGGTACTCATCTTCAATGATCATTTCTTTAAATGCCACCCTTCTTTCTTTCTTTCTTTCTTTTTTTTTAAAGTAAATTCTACCCCCAACGTGGGGCTCAAGCTCACGACCCCAGGGCTCTCCCGACTGAGGCAGCCAGGCGCCCCTGCAGGATCCCCTGAGGACGGGCCTCGGTGCTCATCCTCATGCTTCACTTGGAGGGTAACTGCGGCCGCCACCCCCGTTCAGCGCAGTGACGGGGGGGGGGTGGGGGCTCAGGGGTCTGGCTCCCCTCATTCATCACATCGATTTGCTCCAGGAGCCCCTCCTGCCGCGCCGCCGCCCAGTCTGCAGTCCCTGCACCCGCGCCCACTTGCTCTGCGGTCCTCTCCCGAGCTCACTGCAGAGACAGTTGCCTCTTTCACCCCGTCTGCTTTCCGGCTTTCAGAAAATGACTCCATCTCTGGCCTTGCCAGAATACTCTTCCTCGCTGGGATTTCTGTTTCCAGTCATGGTCAGCGGCCTGAAGCAGGGGGGAGGGAAGCGAGCGGAGCTGGCCCACCATTCTCCTGTGCTTCTCTCCCCTCAGCACCCTGCAGGCCCTGCAGCCACACATCACTGGGGCTGTTTCCTCTCCTGACTGCACATGGGCTCGGAGCTCTCTGGCACACCTGCCCAGTGACACGGCCGTGTGTCCTTGGGCCCTAGTCTGCTGTGGCCACCTTGCTTTCTGCCTTTTTCCTCTAGAAATCATTACCGTTTCTTCATCCTTTCCCTATCATCTACCATCCTAGTGCGTTTGTACCCATACACTCTGCCTACCCCCCTGTTCAAATGGAGAAACTGTCTCTGCTCCGACAACAGGCCAGTCTCTCTGCTGGTTCACTGGATCCCACTCCCGCCCAGCCCCTCAAGAGACGCTGTTCCAGCAGTTCGTCACCCCCCCCACTTCTGCTTCTTCAGTGCACCCACTCTAATGGATCAATCCCGCTCACTGGACTACCCGCTTCTCCTTGGCTAGCCCATCTTCCTGTCCTGCCCCTCGCAAACACCAGCGTGTCCTGGGGCTTCTCCTAGATCTGCAATCACCTGGCATACAGCAGGACTGCGGGGAGCATGGATTTGACTGGAAATGTGGTTTCTGCCCTTATCCGGTGCAGCTGCCTCTTGGCCTAAGGAAGAGCTGTCAAGGAGACAGCTCTGGCTAAAGCTACTCAGAGGGCGTCCGTGGTGCTAGAGCCTCTGGTGGTGTGGACAGAGGGCCTGCAAATGAAGAAGAGGAAAGACCCCTAAGACCTAAAGGTAAGTTCCCTGACAGAGGCAGGAAGGAAGCAATAATGAAAAGAGACAACTGGGAGAAGGAAAGGCAGGAGCAGGAGTCTGGCAGCACTGTAAAAGGCGAAAAAGGCTGGAATATAGGAAAATAAGAGGTGTCTGGGGGAAATCTGATATGCTCTGAAAGGTGTATATGCTCTTAATGTGACAGGCTGTGAGAAGCATTTAAGATGCCTCAGGTTTTAAGCCTGGTGGTGAACTGAAAGGGTTAGGAGTTAGGTGAGGGTTCAAATAGAGAAACTGGAACCTTGAGCAGCTTGGGGATGTGGCTAGCATGAACGGGTAAGTGTTTTGGAAACTCGTGCAACTTCATGATAAGCTAGCCGTCAGAAGTGGATCTGCGAGGAAGGGTTAAATATTTTTTCAAAGCATATCAATCCACATATGCTCTTGTAGTTTTCAACAAATGAGAGTACTAAAAAATGTTACGCTCAGTATATATTATTTTGGAAGTTGGCAAGGGCCACTCGGGATCCCTCCTCCATGAGCACGTGTACTTCTGAGTTTTTCAAGTGCTGCGTCCTACCACCTGCTCTCAGAGACGGAGCAGTCTCTCCTGAAGTTGAAATGCATGGACACCACAGTGGGGCGCAAGGACAGCCAGGGACAGAGACACACAGCCTGTTCGAGGAGATGGGCCTGAATTTGAACCACAGCGCAACCACTGACCAACTGTGACACTGGGCCAATCTCTGCTTGCCCATCTGTCAAATGTGGGCAATGTAGAGGATGAGAAAAAGTGCTCAATGACCCAGCATATTGTCTGACAAGTAGTAAGTGCTCAGTTAATTCTAATTACGATTAATGCCTTACTCTTCCAGTTTCCTTCTGCTCCTGGGGAAGTTCAGTGCCTGGGCCGCCTCTCTTTTTCTCTATCTACACTTTATTTTAAAAAATTTTTTAGGGGCGCCTGGGTGGCTCAGATGGTTGGGCATCTGCCTTCGGCTCGGGTCGTAATCCCAGGTTCCTGGGATCGAGCCCCGCATCGGGCTCCCTGCTCACTGGAGAGTCTGCTTTCTCCTCTGCCTCTCTCCCCTTCTCGTGCTTTCTTTCTCTCTCAAATGAATAAATCTTTAAAAAAAATTTTTTTAAAGTAATCTCGTTAAATGTCTCTTTAAATAATGTCTCTGTGCTGCCAAAATGTCTTTGTCACTAATGCACGTCTCCAGCCCTCACCTCTCCCCTGACTTCAGGGCTGTTACCAAACTGCCTAGGCAACGCTTGCACTCAGATGTCTTACAGGCACGACAATGTGACCAAAACTGAGCTCCTGACTTCTGCCCTGTCCTACCTCCCCCAGCAGCCAGTGTCTCCTGCTGTCTTCACCAAGAACTGAGAAATTACTGGCAACTCCAGTCTTTCCAGTTGTCCAACCTCAGGGTCATCCTTGACTCTTTTCTCACACCTCACACCCGACCCACCAGCAAGTCCTACAGGCTCAGACTCAAAATGTCCCCAGAACCACGGACTCTGCATCATCCCTGGTCTACTGTCCTGGTACAGGCTGCCCAGAGGGACTCTAACATTGGTACATCAGACCTCACCACTCCCCTGCTCTAAACCTTCCCATGGCTTCTCATCTTACTCTCAATAATGAACCATAAAACCCACACCTTGGCTCTAGTTGAACTGCCCTCCTTGCTGTCCCTCAAACACGAGACGCACTCTTGTCCTTGCTGTCCCATCTGCCGGTGGCGATTACCTCCCCCTCAAAATGGCTTGGTTGGCTTCCTACAATCATTTGGATCTTCACTCAAATGTCACTTTTCGGTGAGGTCTTCCCTGATTTCTTAGCTACCTCTGCCTTCTAATTCATATGCATGTTTCTGCTTGCTTACTGTTTATCTCTCCCCACGAGGGCAGAGATCACGGCTTGGAATACAGCAGGAACTCAATACTGGCTGAGTAAGTGACTGCCCCAGAGACTTTCTGGGTCTTGCGAACATCTGGGAAAGTGAAGGGTCAGAAGTGGCACAGTCAGGCGGCCGCGGGGTGGCAGGACCGCTCACTGCGGAAGGTCCCATGCTGGCGGGGGTGAGGGGGTTGGGGGGTGGGCAGGCCCTTTCCCTGGGTCCAGCAAAGCCTCAGTGAAATCTGAAACCGATACTTAAAATCCCTGGATGTAGTCCAGTTTCTCCACCCCTCTGCCTGGAACTGGGGTGAAGAAATGTTCACAAAGCCATACTGCAAAGTTAAGAACAGGGATTCACAGGTTACTTATAACTAAGTTAACCATATCAAGCTACATTTCCTGATGTACGTTAAAAGACCTATTGTAAAAGGAAAAGTAGTTTCAGTCCTAAATTCACATAGATTATTAATGCCTTCTGACTCTGTTTACTGTTTTATACCAAGATAAAATCCATTACAAGTAAGGGAGCTAATTTTTACTGAGCCAACACCCTGAACCAGATGTCACAAGTCAAGGAGACTTGCTTTTTTCCTACGTACTGACAAACCAGAAACAAAGGTTATTAATCCTTTCACATAAACTTTTATATCTTGAAAGAACATAAATGTTTTGGCTATTTAACTCCCTTATCTTTTACTAGTTTGAGAAGGAATTTTTTTTTAATATTTTATTTATGTATTTGACAGAGAGAGATCACAAGTAGGCAGAGAGGGAGGCAGAGAGGTGGGGGAGAAGCAGGCTCCCCACTGAGCAGAGAGACCGATGCGGGCTGGATCCCAGGACCCTGAGATCATGACCTGAGCTGAAGGCAGAGGCTTAACCCACTGAGCCACCCAGGCACCTGAGAATGAACTTTTAATACCTGAGACATTCCAAGGAATCTTCAGGATAACAAATTGCTTCCGTTTGTAGAAAAACTAGACTTTCAATTTTTAAGAAATCTGTCTAGAATATTATATATCACTTCAGTATAAAGATCTTATTGTTCCATATCAGCAATTTTCCTACTTGTTAACTGAATGGCTCTCTTTAGTGGGCCTTAGATCTCATTCAATATCTTGCTGAAAATGTTCCGTTCCTTAAAAAACATGTTCTGATTTGATTTGCAACAGTCTTTTAAAATTATCCTGAGAGTCTCTGGTCAATATCCCTTTTCACAGTACCTTAAAGGGAAGAGAAGCTTAGGAGCAAGGTTCCTGATGTGGAGGAGACTGGCTCTACACTTTACCATCCACTGCACTGATTCAGAATGTGGGGTCCTTGCCCATAAGAGAGTAAATACGGCCATGAGTCAGAGGCAACAAGACAAATAGTGACCTCAGTAAATACAGAGGCCAGTATCACTAGATCACTAGAGTCTGAGAGCTACAGGAACATGAATGATACTGTGACTACGTCCTTTTTATTAATCAATGGATAGTCAGTGCCGGCCTCCTAGTATGTGCTCTAGAAATATTTGCTGAGTAAAGAAATGAATGTACTTGTCCTTTTGAGGCAAGGGAACCACTCCTAGAGATAGAACAGAACTGTCACATGCTGAAATAAGATTCTCTCAGGGCTACAGGATATAGTCCTAATTAGGACCTCTAAAAGTGATGTGTACTGGTCTAGTTATACCATGGGGTATTACCATCAAAGAGAATGAAATCTTACCATTTGCAACGATGTGGAGGAGGCTAGAGGGTATTATGCTAAGTGAAATAAGTCAGAGAAAAGCCAGTACCATATGATTTCACTCATATGTGGCATTTAAGAAACAAAACAATGAACTACAGGGGAAGGAAAAAAAAAAAAAACCAGAGAGGGAAGCAAACCCTAAGAGACTCTTAACTACAGAACACAAAGTGTTGATAGAAGGAGGTGGGGTGAGATGGGCTGAAAGGGTGGTGGGGATTAAGGAGGGCACTTGTGATGAGCACTAGGTGTTGTATGTAAGTGATAAATCACTAAATTCTACACCTGAAACCAATTTTACCATGTATGTTAACTAACTTGAATTTAAATAAAAGCTAGAAATAGATCATAAAATAAAAATTAATAACTAACTAAAAAAAAATAGAAGTATGTACTAGGAAATCTGAAAGTCTGTGGGTTAACTCTACATGCTTCCACTGCTCTGGAAGTCAACACATTCATCGGAGTTGAAGGTACTGTGTTTTAGATATAGACCTTAACTTATTAACCAGCAACTCGTTTTGACTAGAAGCTCTTTGAGGGCAGAGAGCACATCTGTGTTTATTACCCCGCCCTTAGCATAGTGCCTGGCGCACAGCAAAAACTCAACCAACATTTGCTGGGTGAATGAGAGACTGAATTGAATGCCATCATAAAGCCTGCAAAATGGCATCTCATTCCCCAAAACACTATAACCAGAGACGCCTCCTGCTCTTCTACTCTGACTCAATGTGCTAATTCCAAATTTGAAACTCCAAATTCTCAGAGCCAAATAATGGCTTATCTGAAACTATCAGGGATTTGTGGGGCTCCTGGGAGGCTCAGTCGGTTAGGGGGCTGCCTTCAGTTCAGGTCATGATCCCAGAGTCCTGTGATCAATCAATGGCTCGAGCCCCCATCAGGCTCCCTGCTAGGGGGGAGTCTGCTTCTCCCCCTGCCTTTGCCCCTCCTCCTCCCGGTGAGCGTGCTCTCTTTTTCTCTCTCTCAGATAAATAAATCTTTAAAAAAATGATACAACTATTGGGGCTTTTTAGTTCTAAAAACTGAAGTTTGGGTTATTTAGGTCAATCCTCTCACAGAAAAAAAGTTTAAAAAGTTGGAGAAAATATAAAAAAATCTTAAAGCTATCAATACACTGACAAGATGGTAGTGCGCTAGACAAAACCAAAGGAAAACTGGAATCCAGAAAGGGAAAAAACCACAGAAATGGCACTGCCCTGGGGCATCTGCCCGTCCCAGAAAAACGGAACATTTGTTTCAATGACCCTCTCAGGAGAAGGGGTCAAAAACTCAAACCCCAGGGCCTATCTGAGGGGAGAAGTCTAAAAAGAGACCTTTTGCTAGAATAAGCTGGTAATATTCCAAAGGACTCTTGAGAATGCGTCAGAATGAGAACAGCCCTCCTGCAAAATTATAGTTGGGGTTCCAAAATCCTGGTCGTCCCTGGAATTTTAAGCCTTGAAATTAGTTTCAGGTAACTGAGCTGGAACTGAGCAGTGCTTCCCTGTGGGAATACCTTCTCAGTGTTTCTTGGGAAATGTGTATGTCTTCCTGAATCCAAAGAAAAATCAGTCAAGAAATGTGGAACATGAGAGAAAATACCATAATCCTCCTGTGAGAATAAAGCCTAGTAATAAAGGTAGACACGTTACTGGTTCAGAGGAATCCACCGCATCAAGTTGAAAGCAAGAGCAGAAAATGCTGACACACAGAGTAAAAGATTAAGGTTGACCAGGAGGACAGAACCAGGAGAGAATCGATCAGGATCTAATCAGTTAGTTTTGCTTGTAACTGTCGCTATGCTATGAGTGTGTTTATAAGTGTTTGTGTTCGTGGCCCTGCGTGCTGCTGACAGTGAGTCATGCCTGCAAATCAAATAAATATTAATAACCTTATTTGTACAGCACATTTTATACAAATCTTACGAAGTGACTGTCCAAGAAATATCAAGTTTTAGAAGCAAAAAAAGTCCTTAAATTGGCAATCCTGACAAATGATTCTGTGTAGTGTTAAAACTTGCTCCGAGGGGTGAATAACATTCCATTATTTGAATACTTGAAACCAAAAATGTTTGCCCAGTGTTCTCCAGGGCTTAATATTTGCTACAGGTTATAGTTCTTTAAAATATTTTAACAAAAGATTATAGAGAAGATGTGAATATTAATAGTGAATCATTATGTTCTACACTGATCTATATCAATTATACCGCAAAAAAATTTTTAAGGTATGAATATTGTCAAAATTTATTGTCTAAATTTTGAATTAGCAAAAACAATATTTAATAGGGAAGCAAAAATCAGAGCAAGTACACAAAATATTTTCATTGTTTAAAAAAATGAGCCTACCCGAAATAACATATACCCTAATGGCCCCATATAAAGATGCTTTTAGATACATTCTTAACTCAGTCAAAATCAATCCAAGATGGAAACTCTCTCCTATGCCTAGATCAATACTCTCTGGGCGACTAAAGCTTTGTGTATTTAAAACCTTGTTTACAGGGTGCCTGGGTGGCTCAGTGGGTTAAGCCTCTGCCTTTGGCTCAGGTCATGATCTCAGGGTCCTGGGGTCAAGTCCTGCATTGGGCTCTCTGCTCAGCAGGGAGCCTGCTTCCCCCCCCCACCCCCCCCGCTTCTCTGCCTGCCTCTCTGCCTACGTGTGATCTCTGTCAAATAAATGAATAAAATCTTTAAAACAAAACAAAAAAACCTTGTTTTCAGAATAACTTTTCAATACTAATTGTGGGATTATTTTATAGTTTTGAAATTATTTTTTGTCTTTTATGTGAATATGCCCTTTTAATGTTTTCAAATGTTTACTGTCATATTTATTTCCTGATTTTGATAAATAATCTATAGTTATGTAAGACATTAAGGTAAGGGGGAAGCTGAGTGAAGGGTATAGGAGATTTTTAATTTTTGGCAACTTTTCTATAGATCTTATTTTACATTAAAAAGCAAAAAATGTTTTAAAGATTTATTTGAGAGAGAGAGAGCATGAGCAGGAGGGGCAGAGGGAGAGGGACAGAGTATCTCAAGCTGACTCCAGACTGAGCAAGGAACCTCACATAGGGCTTGAACTCACGACCCTAAGATGAAGAGTCACCCTAGCAACTGAGCCAGTCAGTCACCCCTAAAAAGTATCGTTATTGAGAAATTCCCACTACCTGGAATTTGAGACATTTTTGTTCTGCCTCCCGTATATCTCACGCAGGAACAGTTTACTAGTGTATCCCAAAACCTAGAAGTACAGAAGGCGGTGGAAGATCCTGGAACTTGCTCTGGCTTTGGGGATGTGGCATTGAGCTGAAACTCCCTTCGAATTCCTCTTCAGACACTCTGAAATCATCACAGTATCTGGCAATCCCCCGGGACTTCGGGTACTCATCTTCAATGATCATTTCTTTAAATGCCACCCTTCTTTCTTTCTTTCTTTTTTTTTTTTTTAAAGTAAATTCTACCCCCAACGTGGGGCTCAAGCTCACGACCCCAGGGCTCTCCCGACTGAGGCAGCCAGGCGCCCCTGCAGGATCCCCTGAGGACGGGCCTCGGTGCTCATCCTCATGCTTCACTTGGAGGGTAACTGCGGCCGCCACCCCCGTTCAGCGCAGTGACGGGGGGGGGGGGGGGGCTCAGGGGTCTGGCTCCCCTCATTCATCACACCGATTTGCTCCAGGAGCCCCTCCTGCCGCGCCGCCGCCCAGTCTGCAGTCCCTGCACCCGCGCCCACTTGCTCTGCGGTCCTCTCCCGAGCTCACTGCAGAGACAGTTTCCTCTTTCACCCCGTCTGCTTTCCGGCTTTCAGAAAATGACTCCATCTCTGGCCTTGCCAGAATACTCTTCCTCGCTGGGATTTCTGTTTCCAGTCATGGTCAGAGGCCTGAAGCAGGGGGGAGGGAAGCGAGCGGAGCTGGCCCGCCATTCTCCTGTGCTTCTCTCCCCTCAGCACCCTGCAGGCCCTGCAGCCACACATCACTGGGGCTGTTTCCTCTCCTGACTGCACGTGGGCTCGGAGCTCTCTGGCACACCTGCCCAGTGACACGGCCGTGTGTCCTTGGGCCCTAGTCTGCTGTGGCCACCTTGCTTTCTGCCTTTTTCCTCTAGAAATTATATCTTATGGGAGTTGGTGAAAACGAATGAAGTCCCCTGAAGCTGGTCATCCCTAAATTGAGGGACAGAATTCAAATTTTTGAATGTGTAAGGTGGGAAGCAGTAAACCGCAATAGTTAAAAACAGAAGCTCCCAGCTCCATCAGTAAGCTACTCCATCTCTACAGATCTTACCTGCCTCATCCAACAAGCAGCCATGTGAATTATCCCAGTACGTTTAGAGTGGATGGGAAGATTATTTGTGCAAGCAAATGGTAACACGTCCTCACTATGAACAAGTTAATAGTTATTAGCTCTTATGTTTACTATTGAAACCTAGACCTTGGGGCGCCTCGGTGGCTCAGTCATTAAGCATCTGCCCTCGGCTCAGGTCATGATCTCAGAGTCCTGGGATGGAGTCCAGCATCTGGCTCCCTGCTCAACAGGGAATCTGCTCCTCCCTCTGCCTCTCCCCCTGGCTTGTGCTCTCTAGCTCACTCTCTTTCTCTCCCTTCCTCAAATATACACAATCTTTAACGAAACCTAGTTCTTCAAGCACAAAGATAAGAGGCATAGTTTTTTTCATGAATCTTAGCCTGCAAGTCCTTAGTCCTTACCAGACGCTGGTTAGAGAAGGCCACCACAGTCAGGGACTTCCCATCTGCAGGACCACTATGGAGGCCTTAGCACAACAGGTGGTATAAATGCCCATGAGGTTTGAGCTGCCTATCTGAGCAGCAAGTGAAGACAGGAGGCTCCAGTGGTCAGAGGATATACTGGGACAGAGCAGTCCAATTGTGGTGACAGAGTAAAAAATGAGGTAATGCAAAAGCAAATCATTCTTTGTCAAAGATGGTAACATCTTTCTTAAAAACATGGGGAGGCCATTACGTGGACTGGTAGATGTCAATAAACGCGTATCTATTAATTCCCCATCACTTACCTCTGAGTTGCTGGAGTTCCATATTCAGACTTTCGATGTTGCTCTCATAGAACTCAAGATCTTCAAGGGTTTCCGCCCTTAATGGTTCATCCTGCTTCTCGTCCAGCATTAAGTTGAGCTCTTCTTGAGCCCTGCTACCCACATCTGAGTCCTGTTCCATTTCCTGAACCCTCACCAATACTAAGGGACACTGGGAAGTCTGGTCCAAAGTCTGGTCCACACTCTCAGGGCTCTCCTTCTCTGGGGTCTCACAGCTGGGTCTGGTCCAGGGCAGGAGCCTGGGAGATGTGGGAGCCCCTCTCTGCTGTGCTGAGGGAGGCAGGGGAGCTGGGCGAGAGGGTCGCATCGCCAAGGGCGGTTCAGGCTTCGGGTTCTGGTCAACAAGCACGTGAGGAGAAGCGGATGCTGGAGTACAGGGACGTGGTGGCGGGGGCCTTCGGGCTTTCCTCCTCTCAGGCGGCTCCTGCTGGGTGATCAGCTTTGAGGAACCTCGGACAACGTCCTTCTCAGAGTTAAAGTCCGTGATTGAAAAGTGACGCAAAATTTTGTCTGGTTCTATGCCAGGCCCCGACAAGCTCTTTTCAAACTCTATCAGCTGTTGTGTCAACTTGGAATCCAGGTCAGTGTCACCTTCTCCCTGTAAGAGTGCCATCTCTTCGGCTGCAAACGCCTTGTCCGGCAGACCCGGCTTCACTCCCGATCTCTCTGGTGCAGAACAAAAGCTGGAAGTGTTGTCCTTGGACGCGTGGTGCTTTCTAGCACATCTCACCAGGCCCCGGAGCGGAGAGCTCAACTGGCTGGGTCTGATTGCCGGAGGGGCTAGAAGACAGGAGCCACCGTGAGGAGGGGGCACTGGCTTCTGAAGGGTTTTTGGTGGGGAGGCCATTCCTCTGGGAGGTAGGCTGAAGTCATCTTTAGTCCTCGCTTCGAAGGGAAGAGGGTCAGAGTGCTGCTCTGAGCTGAGGTGGCCCCCTCCTGCTGCAGAGTAACACTGGTTTTTCTGCCATCTGGGAGGAAAAGGTACCTGAGGTTGGGAGGAAGCCCCATTGACTATCTCTGAAGGATCCTCTGCGGAAGAGTCTTTGGCAAGAGGCTGTTCGTGCCCCAGGCCTGGGCTTCTTGGGGGCTCCCCTGAGGTGCCCTCATCCTGACAGGAGTTTTTGTTTACTTCATACTCAGAAGTCGGATGCTCCTGGGGAGAAGCAGATGTTTCCGAAATAGCACAGTGGGACTTCTCTGCACTGTACTCGGGAGATCTGGGTCTTTTTCCCTCCACCACCAAGGAGTTCTCTGAGCAACCCAAAGAAGTGTCAGCAGTCTCAGCAGGGCTGCTTTCCTGTGGCAGACCCACGGTCTCCTCTGCTCTTGTTTTAGAAAACAGCTTTACAAATCGGTAAGGAAAGATGCCTGTTCTGCCCTTCAGCAATCCTTCTAGCCACCCATCTTCAAGTGTTCCCAGAATTCGGATTTTATCACCTACCTCAAAATCCAACTCATTCGGCTCCAGGGCTTGGAATCTGTAGAGGGCGATTCCATAGGTCCCCGGCTGGTCCTCATCCTCTTCTGGCCCCCTCTCTTCTTCTCCTGTTGGGGTCTCTTTTTCACCATTAATAATGCAGTCGTCGTGATTTCCAGAACTTACCAACTCATCCACAGTCCTCAGGGGCCCCAAAAGTTCTACAAACCCTTCTGGAAAAATGCCTCTTCGACCATCTAATTCCCCTTCAAACCAGCCTGGTTCAGGAACTCCAATAATGGTAATCACATCCCCTTCTCTGAAGTCCAGCTCCTCATCCAGCTGGGCTGAAAGCCCCATCAGCGCCCGCGCTTGTCCCATTGAGTAGTCAGGAATCTGAAGCAAGGCGCTCTGTGAGTGCCACCGCTGGCTCTGAGAGGACAGGCAGAGCTCCCGAACACAGGTCGATGGGAAGAAGCCCCGGGCGCCCCAGCAGCTCCGGCCCTGCAGCCAGCTGGCCGTGGGGGCACCATCGAGAATCACTAGGTCACCTAAAGAAAGACAAGCAAAGATAACGACCTGAGTCATCACCCCGAAACAACATTACCATGACTAAATAGTGCAATTCATCATTTCAAACATCTATCAGATTCAGGGAAGTGTACCTCTGGAGTTTAAAGGGCATAAAAGTTTCAACAATTTAGTGAACTAGGTGACAATTTAGTGAATTTTGACAACTTAGTGACAATACAGTGCATAGTCCTGAAAAGCAGTGCTTTTCAACGTGTGGTTGTGCATGGAATCCTGGGAAAGCCCCAAGATCCTTCCAGAGAGTCTGCAAAGTCCAAGCTACATTTTCTTCATACACTTTATGTACTTCAGTTAAAATAACAAATCACATTCATTTGAATATAAATACAAATATAAAAGTCTATCTTTCTTCTATTCAAGCAAATATTTTTAAAAAGATTTTATTTATTTATTTAAGGTAGAGAGAAAGCAAGGGCAGGGGGCAGAGGGAGAAGTGGGCTCTGCGCTGAGCAGGGAGCCTGATAAAGGGCTCAATCCCAGGGCCCTGGGACCATGACCTGAGCTGAAGGCAAACACTTAACCGACTGAGACACCTAAGAGCCCCTATTAAAACAAATACTAAAGAGATTTGCAAAAATGTGAATCAATGATACTTTTTTCACTAAATTTTTTTTTAGAAATTTTTCATTAAAAATATGCTATTTATGTTAATACGTAATAGGTTTTTAAAAATGAATTGATAAATGTTTTTAAAATTTCTGTTTTAACAGCAGATATTGTAAATATCGACAGACTCACATAAGCAAGAGCTCTTTAGGGTCTCAATAACTTTTAACAGTATAAAGGCTCTTAGGACCAAAAAGTTTAAAAAATGCCACTAAACAATATTCTTACTGTCTGTGCCATTGGATTAGTTTATAAATGACAAAGAATATATACAGGTCCATTATAATCCTTTGAAAGAGGTATCTGATCTCTCACACTAACTTTTATTCAATATCAAATATAGAACAACAAAAGAAGTCTTCAGGAATGGTTTCTTTTCTTTTTTCTTTCTTTCTTTTTTTTTTTTTTAAATATTTATTGATTTATTTGAGATAGAGCAAGCACGGATGAGCGGGAGGGCAGAGGGAGAAGGAGAGTATCTCAAGCAGACTCCATGATGAGCTAGGAGCCCAACTCAGGGCTCAATCCCACAACCCTCAGATCAGGACCTAAGCCAAAACCAAGAGCTGGGTGCTCAACCAACCATGTCACCCAGGCACCCCTCAGGAATGGTTTTGTTGGAGGTACAGTGTACAAGCAACAAGCTCTTCATTTACTTCCTCAAGGGGCCTTTTTGAACTATCCTTACCCTGACAATACATCATAATGAAATCTTAAAAGCGTGTTCTAGCACTCAGTACTTTTGTGGGTTTTTTGTTGTTGTTGTTGTTGTTGTTGTTGTTGTTTTTCAAAGATTTTTTATTTATTTATTTGACAGAGAGATCACAAGCAGGCAGAGAGGCAGGCAGAGAGAGAGGAGGAAGCAGGCTCCCCTAGAGAGCAGAGAGCCCGATGCAGGGCTCGATCCCAGGACCCTGAGATCATGACCTGAGCCGAAGGCAGCGTCTTAACCCACTGAGCCACCCAGGCGCCCCTTGTTGTTGTTTTTTAAGATTTACTTATTTGAGGTGGGCCTGGGTGGCTCAGTCAGTAAGTATCTGCCTTCGGCTCAGGTCATGATCCCAGGGTCCTGGGATCAAGCCCCACATCGGGCTCCCTGCTCAGTGGGAAGCCTGCTTCTCCCTCTCCCACTCCCCCTGCTTGTGTTCCCTCTCTCACTGTGTCTCTCTCTGACAAATCAAAAAAAACTTTAAAAAAAGGATTTATTTATTTGAGAGAGAAAGAGAGAGAATGCACACCCACACAAATTGGGGGGAGGGGCAGAGGGAGAGGAAGAAGCAGATTCCTCGCTGAGAAGGGAGCCCAACCTGGGACTGGATCCTCATGACCTGAGAAGACAGATGCTTAACCAACCGAGCTACTTAGGTGCCCCAGGACTTTTGTTTTTGAAAACAGATTCGATGTTTCAGGTTAACTTTACAAAATGTAAGCTGAACAGTTAGCACCTGCCTCACTGTTGCAGAAGGTGAGATAAAGAAAAGATAGGAAAGGATAGCACAAGTGATTCTGGGGAAAAAATCAAGACCGAATCAAAATTCGGTCTTAGTGGACTTCCCCCAACTTAAAGAGTTACTCTGTACTAAATTGTTTTAAAACAAACTCTTAATTACCTGATGATGAACTAACTGTTCATTTTGTGGATTATCAGTTTCAACCTTTTTAAACTTCCCAATCACTTGACACCTGGTCAACTTTACTTTCATCAGCAGAGGTGATCAAGGAATGCAACCAGCCCAAGTAAGTAAGACCAGGAGAGCAAACCTCCTGAGTCATGTAAGTCATTTTATAGTCAAGCTTATTTTGAAACTGGATTATCTTTTAGGGTATCAACTTGCGTGCTCTTGATTAACAAATTAAGTTAACAAATTAGATTAACAAATTGAGTCTGTCCTATCTTCCCACTGAGTGAATTACATATTCCTTAACAGCCGGTACCACTTTTGTATTTCATGAGTCAGATACAATGCCTTTTGCACAGCAAGCAGCCAATGTCCATTTGATAATGACAATGATTTTCCAACTTCAACTCCCAAATTAATTATATCTTCCCTCCAAAACTGGCTTCAAGCTGCTAGCTTCCCTTTTCCCTCTAATAGCCTCTTGTAAGCCTTTTTAAAAAAAAAGATTTTATGCATTTAAGGGCGAACTAGTGAGAAAATGAGAGAGTGAGAAAGAGAGAGAATGGAGGAGCAGGTAAGGACAGAGGGAGAAGGAGACTCCCCACTGAGCAGGGAGCCCAGCACAGGGCTCATCCCAGGGCTCCAGAGACCATGACCTTGAGCCAAAGGCAGACACTTAACCAACTGAGCCACCCAGGCGCCCCTCCCTCTAA
Organism: Enhydra lutris kenyoni; assembly: GCF_002288905.1. NCBI lineage: Eukaryota > Metazoa > Chordata > Mammalia > Carnivora > Mustelidae > Enhydra > Enhydra lutris. Next base: position 52,318,626 of record NW_019154096.1, read on the forward strand.
TATCTTCTTGCAGAAACTACTTCCTCTCACTGCTTGCTCTTGCTACCACCATAGTCCAACAATCATCATCTCACTCTCCTAAACCTTGCCCCAGACTTTATCTCTTCCAAATGATTCATGCCAAACTAAAATGAGAAATGTACCAATTTTACCACATTCCTCCCCTGCTCAAACTTTTCCCTCAAGTCATGAAGGCTTCTTCCTACTCCCATAGGATTCTTCTCTAAAAATTCTATTCTTATTAACTGAAATATATAAAAAAAAATACATACATACATATATATATACGTACATACATATATATATACATACATATATATATATAAAATATGTAAGTTTGCTCTGGACACTCTCTAAAGATGTTTAATTACTAAACTACCAAAACACTATTTTTATGTTTTTACCTCTGTGTAACCAGGCACCTACGGCCAGTCATACCCTCCCCGCCCCAAGCCAGTCAATACTATCTCACCTATGAGACCCTGTTCCACACAAGGTCACTTTCATTAGCTCCTATACGAGCCTGTCCCTCTGAAACCCTAGCATACTTCTCTAAAGGACCTCAGAAACCCACATTCCCCTTGGCCATCTGTAGCCTACAGAAGAAATGATCAACATCACTCATTTTGACACTTGTATTTTTATAACTACATGGCACCTCATGTAAGCTTTTGTACTCGGTGGTAGGCACCCAACACATTTTCACTGATTTGATAGGTTTTACATATATATATATATATATATATATATATATATATTTTTTTTTTAAACCTAGATATTCTTGAAAATTCGGGTCTTGGCCCTCTAGTTCTATATTCCTTTAATTTATGACTCAATATCCATTGGTTGGAGCTCGGGGTCCTGAGAGTGTTATAAGTGATTTTTTTCCCCCGCCAACTCTAAGACTCTTCCATCAGAACCCCAGAGGGAGAGGCACCTGGGTGGCTCAGTGGGTTAATTCTCTGCCCTCAGCTCAGGTCATGATCCCAGGGTCTTGGGATCGAGCCCTGTGTTGCTCAGCAGGGAGCCTGCTTGCCCCCTCTCTCTCTGCCTGCCTCTCTGCCTACTTGTGATCTCTCTGTCAAATAAAAAATAAATAAATCTCTGTCAAATATAAATAAATAAATCTTAAAAAAAAAAAACAAAAAAACCCAGAGGGAAGTCTTCAGAGATATGACTATCGACCAGGCACAATGGGCCTTTGGGGAATAAGAACAATAAAAGCTGGCCACAACTCCCACTCCACCGGCTTGGAAATGAGCTGGCTTTCCTAAAGCTGCAGAACGACAGTATTTTCCTTGCTTTGCCAGATCTCCTGGAAATCCTTATCCTAGGGCTTGTTTCTCCTATTTTCAGCCAGGCGACTGTTTTGATAAGTTTTATTACCTAGCAGACCAGGATAGCTCTGTTGGCTACTTCTATATTTAAAAAAAAAAAGGTGGATTTTTTTTGAAAGTCAGGGTTTAGACCCTGAAAATCACTTTAGAGAGAGTTGAGCTCAACGCCTTTATTTTGTCGCTGGTGCTAAGGTTTTTGCACAAGTCTCTGGTTTTCATCAGTGTCATGTAGCTCTTCCCCTGGCACCCCAGGTGATTCCTGAGGAACAGAGGCTACCTAGGGGTCATTTCCAGACTTCTGAAACAACAATATGAGCAATGGCTGGAAGAGAGTGCCCAGATTGCGCAAACAGGAAAATAGGAAGTATGGTGACCCTCAGGGCGAAGCTGAGGCTTTCACTCATGCACAGTTAATCCCAGCACCCAGCTGCTTGCTTCTTCTACTTGGATTTTTTATTTCTTTGAGCAGGAAATGCATTTAGGAATAAGATAGGGTCACCTGGGTGGCTCAGTCGTTAAGCGTCTGCCTTCAGCTCAGGTCCTGATCCCAGAGTCCTAGGATCAGGCCCCGCGAATTGGGCTCCCTGCTCAGTAGGAAGCCTGCTTCTACCTCTCCCACTCCCCCTGCTTGCGTTTCCTCTCTATCAAACAAATAAATATTAAAAAAAAAAAGGGGGGGGGGATAAGATGGTAAGAACAAATGCAAGTCTTCCTAGAATCTGAATATAAAAAGCCTAACTGCAGTATTAGGTCCCCCCGAACTGCAATGCCCAGGAGACTATGTGCTTTGGGTAGACTGACCACACGTTACTTAGACTTCCAATAACCCATGTCAGAACCCGACCATCATATGTCACACACATGGCATCACAATATATTAAAAATAGAACTACCCTATGATTTTTTTTGCAAAAAATCCAGTAATCATATTATGATCCAGTAATCGCACTATTGGGGTATTTACCCCCAAACACAAAAACATTAATTCAAAGGGATGCATGCCCTCCTGTGCCGACTGCAGCATTATTTACAATAGCCAAATTACAGAAGCAGCCCACGTGCCTGCCCATTGATACATGAATGGATAAAGATCTAATACACACAAACACACACACACACACACACACACACACACACCACACATATATACATACACACAATGGAATATTACTCAGATTCAGCCATAAAAAAGAATGAAATCTTGCCATTTGCAACAACATGGATGCAGCTAGAGAATGCAATGCTAAGTGAAATAAGTCAGTCAGAGAAAGACAAATACCATATGATCTCACTCATATGTGGAATTTAAGAAATAAAACAAATGAGGGGCTCATTTGGTTGAGCGTCTGCCTTCAGCTCAGGTCATGATCTCAGGGTCCTGGGATCAAGCCCTGAGCTAAGCTCCCTGCTTCCCCCTCTCCTTCTGTCCTTCCCTCCTATCCCAGCTCATGCTCTCTCTCTCTCAAATAAATAAATGAATACATAAAATCTTTAAAAATAAGAAGAAATAAAACCAACCAGCAAAATTTGAAAAAGAGAAACGGGTGCCTGGATGGCTCAGTTGGTTAAGCAACTATCTTCAGTTCAGGTCATGATTCCGGAGTCCTGGGATCAAGTCCCTCATCAGGCTCCCTGCTCGGCCGGGAGTCTGCTTCTCCCTCTGACCCTCCCCCCTTCTCATTCTTTCTCTCAAATAAATTAAAAAATAAATAAATTAATTAAATAAGGAGAGAGAAACAAGCCATGAAATGGACTCTTAACTGCAGAGAACAAAGTGATGGTTCCCAGAGGGGAGGTGGATTGGGGATGGGTAAAATAGGAGATGGGGATTAAGAGCACACTGACCAGGAGCTCTGAGTAATGTACAGAATTGCTGAATCACTACATTATATTCCTGAAACTAATATAACACTGTGTGTTAGCTATACTGGAATTAAAATTAAAAACTTAATTTAAAAACTATCAATTCATTTTTTATTGGCCTTTTTTGAGGGTGGGAGGTGCCTAGAAACCTAAGGTTGTAGGCATCCTGTGCTATGTGAGGTCATTACTAGTGGCATTTCATCACTACCACCAACTTTCTTCTCTCCTCTTTCTCTGTATTTTCCTTGTCACACTCTCATTCTTGTTTTTTGCCCACCCCCCATCTTTTTTTTTTTCTCCCTCTGTTTATTTTTAAGACAATCAATGGCCCTGGCCACTTGCATGGATCCTTCTAAGAGAAAACCTTGTTTTTCTCTTTTTAAAAAAATGTTTCTATTTGAATAGAGTTGACACACAATGTTACATTTATTTCCAGTGTCCAACACAGTGACTCAACTTTTCTACATGCTATGCTGTGCCCAGGCATCGCTACCATCTGTCACCATACATTGTGGTTACAGTACCAGTGACTCCATTCCTCATGCTGGGCCTTTTAGCCCTGTGGCTTCCTCATTCCATAGCTGGAAGCCTGCTCCTCCCACTCCCTGCATGCATGTTGCCCATCCCCCCACCTCCCCACCCTTCTGGCAATCACCACTTTGCTCTCTGAATTTACAGGCCTGATTCTGCTTTTTTGTTGTTGTTTATTCATTTGCTCTTTTAGATTCCACATATGAGTGAACTCATCTGGTAGTTGTCTTTCGTGGTCTGACTTATTTTACTTAGCATAATACTCTCTAGGCCTATCCATGTTGTCACAAACGGTACAACCTCATTCTTTCTTATGGCTGTGTAAGATTCCATTGTATATATTTACATGTTCCTTATCCATTTATCTATCAAGAGACACTTAGGTCGCTTCCATATCTTGGCTATTGTAAATAATGCTTTAATAAACATACAGGTGCACATATCTTTTTGAATTAGTCTTTTCAGGGGTTTTTTAGAAGGTTTATTTATTTTAGAGAGTAAGCATGCCCATGTGCGTGCACATGGGGGAAGGGAGGAGGGAGAGAGACTATCCCAAGCAGACTCCACAACAAGCGCAGAACCCAACTTGGGACTCAATCTCAAGACCCCGAGATCAAGACACGAGCCGAAATGAAGAGGTGGACATTCAAGCTACTGAGCCAACCAAGAACCCCATTTTCATTTCCTTTAGGTAAATTATTGGAATTACTGGGTCATATGGTATTTTCCTTCCTTTTGTCCTTCCTACCTTCCTCTCTTTCTCTTTCTCTCTTTCTCTATTTATTTTGAGAGAGAGACCATGTGTGTGTGCCTGAGTAGGGTAGATGGGGAGCAGAGGGAGGAGGAGAGAGAGAACCTTAAGCAGGCTCCATGCCCAGTGTGGAGCCCCTAGCCTGATCTCACAACCCCGAGATAAGACCTAAGCCATAACCAAGAGTCAGACACAACCGAGTCAGCCACACAGGCACCCCTATTTTTAATTTTCTGAGGAATCTTCATATTGTTTTCCACAGTAGCTGTACCAATTTACATCCCCACCAACAGTGTACAGGAGTTCCTTTTTTTCTACATCCTCGCCAACACTTGTTATTTCTTTTCTTTTCTTTTTTTTTTATTTTAGCCATTCTCACAGGTATTAGGTGATATCTCACTGTGGTTTTGATCTGCATTTCCCTGATGATTAGTAATGTTGAGCATCTTTTCATGCATCTGTTGGAACTACATCAAAATAAAAAGCTTTTGCATAGCAAACAAAACCATCAACAAAATAAAAAGGCTAGCTACTGGATGGGAGAAGATACTTGAAAATGATAGATCCAATAAGGTGTTGATATCCAAAATATATAAAGCACTTATACAACTCAACACCAAAAAAACCAAACAACCCAATTAAAACATGGGCAGAGGGTCTGAACAGACATTTTCCCAAAGAAGACATACACAGCCTTGTCTTTGAGTTTAAACAACTAAAAGACAGGAATGGTCCATAACAACTGGACAGCTTTATGGAAAGGAGAAAGAGTGACACCTGCTGGAAGGCGTACTGGTGATTCCAATTCCAGAAAGAATCTGAAAGAATGTTCACACACACACCTTCCCGGAACAATCAGGAAACCAGGCCTCCCAAAGCACATCTATGAAGTCCGGGAATCCTAGGTTAAGAATAATAAAGATAGGGGCGCCTGGGTGGCTCAGTGGGTTAAAGCCCCTGCCTTTGGCTCAGGTCATGATCCTAGGGTCCTGGGATCAAGCCTTGCATTGGGCTCTCTGTTTAGCAGGGAGCCTGCTTCCCTTCCTCTCTCTCTCTGCCTGCCTGTCTACTTGTGATCTCTGTCAAATAAATAAACAAAATCTTAAAAAAAAAAAAAAAAGAAGAAGAAGAAAGATAGCTCATCTTTACTGCATATTTACCTTGTGCCAGATGCTAAACATGTACGACCTCGTTCAGTCCTCACAACCAGCTGAGTTAGGTATTATTATCCTACGAGGCCGAGAGAATGCAAGTAACCAGCCTAACCTCATAGTGATAAGTTGTGGAGTCAGATTTAAATCTAGGGCTGTCAGAATGCTTATCCCCTAAGCTATGCTGCCTGCTCTACATATATCTAAATATGCTGCCTGCTCTACATATATCTAAATACATATATTTCTTTAGTAATATAATTTTACAATTAAAATATATCATTTTTCCAGGGCGCCTGAGTGGCTCAGTTGGTTAAGCGTCTGCTTCAGCTCAAGTCAAGGTCCCAGGGCCCTGGGATCAAACCCCATTTCAGGCTCCCTGCTCAGCAGGGAGTCTGGGTCTCGCTCTGACTCTCCCCCTTCTCATGTTCTCTCTTTCTCAATTAAATAAATAAAATATCTAAAAAATAATTTAACTCCAATGATATTTCTGAAAGATAAGCAGGTAACAACTAAAGGCAGTCTGGTGAAACAAAACAGTTCTCAAACATCATCCCACAAGCTCTCAAGGTTTTCAGATTCCCTCCTGACATATTAAATCACCAAACGTTTTATTTACACAGAACAGGAGAAGCTTCACTGCTACACAGAAGGTACTAAGGAGAGATAAAGAAACAATAGGATTAATAGTACTAGAAGAAAGAGATACAGGAACGTAGGCTACTCATGAGCTGGGACACCGACCTAATGGGAAAAAACAATTTTCAGTATAAGAAACAGAAGGGCCATTTCAAGAACTAGACTTGAAAATCAGGAAGTGTTGACTCAAGTCTTATAAACTGTATGCGGTATAAAACAATACTTTCATTTTTACTGTGTTTCCAACTATTATTATCTGTTAATGTGGACTGTCACGTAGAGAAAACTAGAGAATTATCATTTCTGTGTCTCGTGCTCAACTTCCCAGAAAAAGACAAACTGCAGAGGTACATCGAAATTCCCCATTCTCAAAGGCTTATGTGTTCAAACCAGAAGACACAGAGCTAAGAAAGATGTGAAAAGCTCAGAAGGAAAGAGAGCTAAATAGTCAGCGCACTTACTGGCAGGAGAGCATCAGGGATGACAACAAGATCAAACCGCTGGGAGTTAGCATACCTCTTTCTGGTCGCTTCCTATGGATCGCCCCTGCTGCATCCTCTTCCTTTGCTTAAAAACTAATCACGATAACATCTACAGATTCCAGGACCCAGCCTGAGCCTGAGTCAGTCTTGGCTCAGGAGGCTCATGGGTGAAAGGTCCATGCTAGGGTCTTCCTGAGAAATCTGGTTGGTAGCCCTGGGATTACTGACGTGGATTTTAACTTCAAAGCAAGTTCAGAAGAACCCATGAGACCAGTCTTCCCAGAGAAGGCATTTAGCAGAAAATGTCTCTTTTTAGTATCTAAAGCTTGGTGACACAAGATACAATTATGAAGCAAAAAATGCTAATTCCAGAAGCTACATCCTCAGGTGCCCCCAAATGTCTTAGACATATTGCATATTCCTAGAGTATTTTCTTACACCCACTATTTGCTCCAGGAATCAGATGTAGGAAAGGACACATCCATGCCACCCACATCCTCTGCACAGCTCTGACGGAAGACACTGTGCTCTGGGGCCATTTCTCCGCTCCCGCTGGTCTCATACGAACTATAGCCCCAGCGCTGTGAGTAGGGACAGATCAGAGTTCCCTGTTCTAACATCTTCATCTATTTCTCTCTGCCTTCCCAACACTGATTAATAAGGAAGTGTTCAGAAAAGAGGTAGAGGGTCAGGTGTGAAGTGAAGTGTGAGAAACTCTCAAAACAGATTTTGAGGATGAAGATCCAAATCCAATATTCCTTCTTCCATGACTATGGGTTAGGGAAGTTGGCTAGGCTCTCTCTTTCCCCACCTCTGCTCTGTCTCTCTCATATGTGCATGTGGTTTAAGAAATTAAGCCTATTCCTTTAGGGCCATATTCAAAAGAACAAGTGACAATAACACGCCCAATAAATTCTACCATTTTGCTGGCTGTCCTAAGTCATCACAATATCGCACTGATTGTAAACATCAGTTTGCAGAACAGTACTGGTTCCTGTGCTTATGCAGAAATGTGCGGACTTAAGTATATTTGGTGAAAGGGTTTATAGTCCGTCTTTAAAAGTTTCTATGCCTATCGGAGCGAAGTGAGAAATACTTGGAATGTCACTGAGACGTGGCTATGCCTATTCACTTTAAACCATGTCCTTTTAAACTGGGTCTGATGAGAACTTTAAGATAACATTACCTAACGGTTGGGAGTCAAATGGGGCTGCTTTGTATTTGTCTCTTAATCTCCACACCACAATTCCTCCTCAGCTCTTACACATTTATAGTAATGTTGCTAGCAAAGTTGTATTAGTTTTTAAGGGGAAAAAGCTAAAGGTTGTCTGAAGTGTGGCTACAATATGGGGCAGTGGAAAGAGAATGCTGGGCTTATATTCAGGTGACATGATTTACTTTCGGAGGCCAGAAGTTTGAATCTCATTTTCATTATTTATTAAATGCAATTAATAATATCTACTTTGCTACCTCCCAAAACTGTGTTGAGGATCAGATGAGAGTGTATTTGTAATAAAATCCTATGGAAATTCTAAAATGTTATGCAAATATAAGACATTATTGTTGACAGCACAATCTCGCTATTACTCCCCAGAGGTTAGCCACTTAAAAAAATTAAAAAAAAAAGGGGGCGTCTGGGTTGCTCAGTGGGTTAAAGCCTCTGCCTTTGGCTCAGGTCATATCTTAGGGTCCTGGGATTGAGCCCTGCATCGGGCTCTCTGCTCAGCGGGGAGCCTGCTTCCCCCTCTCTCTGTCTCTTCCTGCCTCTCTGCCTATTTGTGGTCTCTGTCAAATAAATAAATAAAATCTTAAAAAAAAATTTAAAAAAAAAAGACCTAGTTGTCAAAATAGGACAACTCCACTAAACCTATTTTATTTTTAATTTTTTGAGAGAGAGAGAGAAAGAGTGAGGGCATAAGTGGGGCGGGGCAGAGGGAGAGAGAGAAACCCCAGCAAACTCTCCACTGAGCACGGAGCCCGATGTGGGGCTCCATCCCATAACCCTGAGATCTGAATTGAAATCAAGAGTCACCTGAGGGTTTGGAAGGGGCGGGGGATGGGAGGTTGGGGGAACCAGGTGGTGGGTATTGGTGAGGGCATGTATTGCATGGAGCACTGGGTGTGGTGCAAAAACAATGAATACTGTTATGCTGAAAAGAAATAAAAAAATAATTTTTTTAAAAAAGTAAAAAAAAAAAAAAAAAAAGAGATACTTAACTGACTAAGCCACCCAGGTGCCCCAACTAATCTTATTTTAAACAATCTACCTTGGGGTGCCTGGATGGCTCGGTCAGTTAAGCATCTGCCTTCAACTCGGGTCATGATCCCAGGGTCCTGGGATGGAACCCCGCATCAGGCTACCCTGCTCAACGGGGAGCCTGTTTCTCCTTCTGCCTGCTGCTCCCCCTGCTTGTTCCCTCTCTGTCTCTCTCTCTCTCTCACTGTCAAATAAATAAATAATCTTTTGAAAAAAGTAAACAGTCTACTCTTGAATGGCCAACTTACCTCGATGGAGGGGAAGACTATTCAGTTCTTGGGATGTAAATTCACAGATACAGACAAATAGCCTCTCTCCTTCTTTTAGACTGGGAATAGTCACAATTTCCACAAAACTGCTGGGGAACTGCCCTGAAAATAAAGGTAAACATTTCTAATATTGAAATTTCATTTTCTGTCTATATACCAGGACAAAGTAACTTTTCTTCTGAGCCCATTTACAGACACTGAATTGAAAACTAAGTACTCAGAACTGGAGAATCTCTACAGAACAAGCACAGCCCACACAATCTAAGGCATGCAGGGCACAGGGAATGCAATTCGATCTAATTAGCATTGATCCAGTGCCCCTCGACACAGGGTGCGCTGCAGAGGGAAAAATGGGTAAGACAGTCTTGGCTCTCAAAGGTCTTAAAACTGAATTGAGACATAAGCAATAATTCCATTCTGAAATCTAGCGACACAATAGAGGTGTACAAATTGCTGTGGAAGTTAGGGAAGGCAGAAAGGCTTTCAGGAAGAACAAGAAAAATTTTATGAAAAAGCTTACATTTGAGTCTGAAGACAGGTAGGGTTTTAATAAGGTGGTAGTAGACAGACAGGGCTTGTTGGCTGAAAAGCATCAGAAAATTTAATGGATCCCACCTTCTAGAAACCTCTTGTATCCTCCACTTATCTCCAGACCCACCACCTTGGTCCAAGTCAGCAGCATGTCTCACCTGGTTTATCGCAACAACCTCCCAGTAGGCCTCCCTGCCCCTGGCTCTGCCCTTTCCTGTCATTTTCCAAACCATAGCATCGAGCTTTCTCAACTACAGATCTGACTGTGTGTAAGGCACCTATACATACCCCATTCTGTAACTCCTTACCATGGCATCCTCTGTCCTCTATGGTCAAGCTCCCGCCCCTCTGCCCAGCACATTCTTCCCCCTCAACCTTCCACACTGCATGCCTGGCTCAACTCTTCTCGACTCTCCAAGTTCTTTGCCAGCCCAGGGCATTTTCTGTCTATATTCTTTGCCTTGCTAACTCTGTCGTTAACGGCAGTTAAACGGCAACTGTCGTTTTTGTCTTAGCTGAGTTATCATTCCTACTGGGAAATAATGTATTATCTCCCAAGTGTGTGGTAAATGTCAACAGAGTCTGTTCGAAGGACTATATAACAAACTCCAGGCCAGACTTCTGTAAATGCATGCAAGTTAAGGACTGGATTTAACACAGGTGCACAGTGTGGGGTAAAAACTTCCAGACTTCCCTAGGCTAATGAAAGAAAGAAACAGGTGCTAACATAGACTTTAAAGTCCAGAAGAAAGGAAACTAGGTGCATAAGAAGTGGGAGGTGGCTGTGCTGAGCGCAGGTGCAGCTTTAATAATTTGGACCAACCATGGATCTGGGAAGGAGTGAAGAGAATGCATCATGCTCCCTTGAAAAGAGTGGAAGAAGGGTAGAAAACATTTGAGGAAGACAACCAGAGAAAACATGGGGGAGAGTGACTTAAGTTCCATAAATCGGAGATAAAGACTAGTAGTGAAAAGTAAAGGCAAACAACAGGGTTCTGAATAAAGAAGTAACACGTGTTTTCAGCAGGGAAGCAATGGTGGATAAAGGCCCAGGAAGGGGAGGTAAACACGTGAACAGATAACAGGCTGGGGACAGCTGGTATCAAACCATCTCAACCTTTGGAAGGAACCCATGAGGAGAGATGGAATGATAACAATCTCTCCTCACTGGTAGAAACCACAGTAAAAACATAACAAAAACCACAAAGGATTCTGAAGTTTATGACTTGGGCTTCCCATTTAAACTTTGTTTTTAGTATGGAAAGAAGGGAGGATTGGTGGTCTGTTTTGTACGCAAAGAATTAGGTAGGAGCCTCTTACCTGTAACATCCTCTTTCTTTCCTAGAAGCCAAAATTCATCCACCACTGCCAACACCTCGATGATATCTCCCACGAAGAGCGGTAGCTCTTCAGATACACTAGGGCAGAAGTCAAAGATGGCACGAACCACTGAGCCAGCCTCCATGTTTTTACAGCCTAGAAAGACAGGTCAAAAAGAAATTGGAAAGCGTTAACTATTTAAGACACTGGAATATAGGTCAATATCTTGAGAATGATAAAGCTTAAGATAGACACTTAGAATCAAGGCAAAGCCAAGCAAATAAGTTTGTACTTCATACTTTAAAGAAATTAAGGCACTATCTCACAAAAATAATAATTTCCTCAAAATACATTTTTCATTTGCTTCTCAAGGCAATTCTGGAATTGAAAAAAAAAAAAGTGACCTTTACTTATGAGTGACAGAAAAGGTACAAAGATGGGAAATGTAGACCTCTCAATACACCTGTAGAGGGCAATAAGAAAATCAGTATTTTTCAAGTACTGGCAATATGGTAGTTTTAAAATGTGGTATTTAAAAAGTAGGGATTTTAAATACGGCATTTCATTTATGTCCCCGGAACTATCTTAAAGATTAGGATACTTATGCTCAGCAAGTTGGAAAACTTAAACTGTCTAAGATCACAGAGTTCATTCATAGCAGCAGGACCAGGATTCAGGCCCAGGGGATCCTGGCTACCAACCCACTACAGAAAAGAAGAAGAAAGAAAAAGAAAAAGGAATGTGGGATTACACCTCAAAGGCAGAGATTTAAAACATACTGAAAAGTAAAAACCCACAAAAAGAACAAGACAAGGTGATAGAAAAATGACACCTCCAGACAAGATCTAGTACATACACAACACCAAATCAAGAGTGTGTTTTCAGCTCAAAGACACCTAGGCCCCAAGTCTGCACAGTATCCTCATACTGTTACGGTGTCTGTGCTTTGCTAAGCTGGTGTGTTTGTTACCTTGACTCGAGCGCTTGGGGAGCCTAAGTACGAGTTTAAGCAACAGAAAGGGAGGAACGCACCGGCATGCACTCACCTATAAACAATCAGCCATGATTAGCAACCTCCCTCCCTAGGTCTTCCTCCTGGAGCGGATGACTCTCTCCAGAGTGTCCAGGCCTCAAGTCTATTCCCTTTATTTACCTCAAGTATCTATTTGGTGTCGTTAGCGACAAGGATTCTAACTTTCATCTCACATATAACTATGATGACATCAAAAAGCGCTAAATGCCTAATTACAAAAAAAGACCATGGTTATAGTGCCATTGATTTATTACTATGTAAACAGGGATGTGGCCAAACATGTTAGGCATATAATAATAAATAATTGAGCATATCAATGTGGGGTACCTTTAAGATTTTAGTGAATCATGCAACACAATTCACATTGCATATTTCATTTGTACTGTTGAGTGAAAGGAGCTTATCTTTGTGTTACTGGAACTTTTTTCTATAACGATATGACTTGGGTCCACAGTGGAAAAAAGAAGGGGCCAGGAACATTCCCCACATCCTCTGTCCTTTCCTACCATGTATTTTCTTTAAGTATAAAAGTCTAATTATAATCACATGCTGAGGAGGCAGCTTAATGTGAATGCAAAGTAACCAGGGGTCTGGAGTCAGAGACCAAGGGTCAAATGCCAGCTCCACTACTAGTTATTTCGCCTTGGACATATTCCTTAAACTCTCTGTGCTAGCTTCCTATTCAGAAAAACAGGGATAACTAATTATACAGTCATAATAATCATCAAGAGGATGATGATAATGATCAAAATTATTATAACAATGCCTACTATTTACTGAGCATTTACTATGTGCCATGCACTATACCATGTACTTCCTTCATTGAGTCCTCACAACAATCCTACCGTGTATTATTGGTTTCATTTTGCGGACACAGGCTCAGAGAGGTGATGTAATCGGTCCGAGGTCACACAATAAGTCAGGGATGGAATGGAAATGGAAACCCAGATCTGTCACCAAAGACACAGGATGCTGCTAGTGCGAAAGCCCCTAGGACAGGGCTGGTACAGAAGGTATGCAATGTTAGCTGTTATTACTAAACATTTCCATAATCAGCTACAAGCTCAAATCTGTCTCACTGATAAATCATGACCAGAGAATGTGCTATTTCAAGTACAGAAACACCACAGAATTGACCGTTTTAACATGTCGAAACGTGGTTTAGATTTGACCACGTTTAAAAAATAGACACTTTATATACCTCTCTGCCTTCTGCAACAGGAAGACACTGAACGTAATTTACTCTTCGACTGACGGATGCAAGTTCATTATGAAGACCATACATGACTATACTGTGCAGTGACGGATAATAGCAGTACTGTGTAACTTTTGGGTCTTCCTGCTACAGTCATCTCCTCTGTCAGCTTTTCTACCCTCTTTCTAGATCACTGTTTATACTCTGCTGGGGAGAGAAGACCGCACAGACACCGCCCAAATTATTACAAGTTCTCAGATACATAAAAAGTCAACAAGCTCCAAAGGAACTGCTAACAAACTCTTCTGTGGTGGCAAACTACATGTGTTAGCTAGAGTTTTTCAACAGTTAGTTTTCATGTGCTCTGAGGCCCCTTTCTTATTTTCTGGCTGTCCTCCAAACAGCCGACGTTGCCAGATGTCAGATTTCAGATGTCAGTGTAAGGGTGGTGTCATAAATATTTTTTTAAACAAGCGTAATATTTTGCAAACCTCTTAGCCATCAATATATTATTAACACAACTCAAGGCTGGGCTGTGGTGTATATTATTTTCCTCCTCCTAGTACATGTTCTCAAATTCCATGTCACTCGCAGACTAAATATGTACCTCATTATCTGAAATGTCAGGGAAAGAATTAGCATAAGCTCTGTGGGATGTGAGAGAGACCCTGCCACACTGAGGAGTGAGCTTTGCGAGGTGAAAGAGTCAAAGCTTCTCCCTCGGAGCCTTTCAGCTGCACCAGAGAATGACTCAGAAGCAGGGGAGGGACGTGAATACTTTTGCTGTGAATACTTTTGCTGACTGACCTCCGACCCTGCTGGAAGGAGTGTGTAATTGCTGTGGAGCACACACCCTGCGAGGGTGCCGGAGTCCGGGCCTGGCTGGAGTGCGGGACTCGTGTGGGACAGAGACCAGACCAGAGGTGTCCATGGTCCCCTGGTTTACGTGGCACCTAGTGAATTTCATCCCCGTCTTCTCCGCCCTGGACACCCTGGGAGAAGCAACTGTTAGTGCTCCTGTCTGGGCCATTGTAGAGCCCTGGACAGATATTTTGAAACTTAATCACAAATAGCTTATATAAGCTATTCCACCAACTCCAGATGGAAGGAAGAAGAACTCTGAGCGCAGCTGGGCTTGTGAGAAAGCAGGGGAAAGAGCAGCCCGGGCAGCGGGATGTCAAGGACCTCAATATATTACTGACCTCAAGGAAGTTGGCTGTGGAAACACTATCTTCCTCGCTCGCTGGTGAATGCCAGCGTTTCCGTTCTGCATTTGAGATATAAAGCTCCTTAATTCTTCAAACTCTTTTAGAACACAGAACCAATGAGGGAAAAGATCTGGGTCTGTTTTGCTCATCGGCCTAGAGCGGTGCTCAGCATATTAACATGCTTTTAAATTTTGGGTTAGCAAATCATTCATCAACCTTTCAAAAAACATACGAAACTGTCCATATCAAAACTTCTACTTCCACGTATCTAAAACAAAATTCACCATCTCTTCTCCACACATGGTTTGACCTTCCAGCTTGTATAACGGTGTCCTCTAAGCCTTCCAGATCAAATACTCCTGTGGGCTTCTTCATCCTCTAGAGCCAACAGTAACGCTAATAGCAACAGCTACCATTTGAGAATCTACTGTGTGCCAGACACTGAGCTAGAAGCTTGAATCGCGGCTGCATTGCAAGGTAGACAGGAAGGCTCTAAAGCCTGGGTGCCCAGGTTCAAATCCCAGTGCCACCCCTGGGCAGTATAGCTAAAATCCCTTGCGAACACAGAGCTTAGCCAGAACCAGAACTCAGGTCTGTTTAACTCCAGTGCCCATGTGTTTGCTTTGTTTTGTTTTTACTACAAGCTACCCTTCTCTTAAACCTCACTGGGTTCTTCCTTCAAAATCTTCTAGACTTCCATGCTCCTCTTTGGTTCTCTGACATTTTCTTTTTTTTAAAGATTTTATTTATTTATTTGACAGACAGAGGTCACAAGTAGATGGAGAGGCAGGCAGAGAGAGAGGAGGAAGCAGGCTCCCCACTGAGCAGAGAGCCCGATGCGGGGCTCAATCCCGGGACCCTGGGATCATGACCTGAGCCAAAGGCAGAGGCTTTAACCCACTGAGCCACCCAGGTGCCCCACACTCTCCAACATTTTCTTATAACATTTTTTCCAACAGCGAAGTTGAAAGAATTTCACACACAAGACCTAGAGTCTACCATTCACATCTCACTGCTCGTCATCACACAACCTCTCCCTTTATCCATTTATCAAGCTATGTTGCTTTTTGACACCCTGCAATATTTATTTTATTTTTGATGCTTTTCAAAATAAACCACAGACTTTACCCTGCAGCACTTAGGCATATGTATCTTAACGAGGGTCGTTATCTGTTTACATTTTGTTCTTGTTGTTTTTTCTTTTTTTTTTTTTTTAAAGATTTTATTTCTTTGACAGAGAGAGATCACAAGTAGACAGAGAGGCAGGCAGAGAGAGAGGGAGGGAAGCAGACTCCCTGCTGAGCAGAGAGCCCGATGCGGGACTCGACCCCAGGACCCTGAGATCATGACC